>NC_081358.1:94467031-94780531 GCF_030684315.1 Stegostoma tigrinum | reverse complement strand
GGCTGGGGATGGGTCTGGAGGGGATAATCTTCGGAGCGTTGGTGTGAACTCATTGGCCTGACTGCCCTGCTTCAACACTTGTAAGGATTATATGATTCTATTCTGAGTGCAGGGTATTTTTTTGTAGTGTACTAAACAACATTCCTCACTTGTCAACATCAACAAAACAAGTCCAGGTTGATTGTTTTATCAGATATTCTGGGATCCAACTAAGGCAAAGGGTTTTTATGCCCTTCAAATATAATTTATTTGAAAAGGTGCAATAATGATGTAGGCAGTGTAAATTGAGTTCATCTCTCCATCTCCCTAACACATACTTTCCATTGCGCCCCCTCTCTTTCCCACCTTTACCTTTACAACACAATCTGTCTGAACCTTAGAGTCACGATGAAGAGTTTTTAAAAAAAAAGTTATTCACAAAATTAATTTTTTCTTAACATTATTTAGGTGGTGGGGATGTGAAGATAGAGACCACCAAGACTGATTTCAAGAACAAAGCAGAGTCAAAAATTGGATCCTTGGACAACCTCAACCATACTCCAGGAGGAGGCAATGTGAAGGTGAGGGAGAGGAAGGGTAGCTGAGCTGTGGCTTTAACAAGCCATCAACTGATCGCACAAGCTGTGAGCAAGCTCTGGGATGTGGTACTTCTGACTCTCCAAGTTTAAATAATCTTTGCTCTGCAACCTTTCCATTTTTTTTACTATCTTATCATTCTCCCTTAAGGTTATTGATGGCCCATGCTGGATCTGTGATTTCACAGATGGTGTTGCTGACTCTTTGGTATCTCACCTCCTGCTAAAATCCCCTCAGATGCACTTCCAGCAGTCAAATGTAATTGGGACTGTGGGCAATTTGTTTTTTCATCTCCCTAACCACCTAATTAAAGGGTGTTAAGACTAAATGTATTGTCCCAATCATGACCCAGCTGAAATTGCCTGACCTACCAAATGTTACCTAATTTTGCTCATGAATGGTGTCTTTACCAAGTGGTACATGTAGAAGTAATTATTTCTGTACCACCCTGTCTCCAGTTGCCTTATGGACTTCCAAGAGCATGTACCATTTGCACTTAGCGAGAAGGAAGCATAAAGATAGAGAAGTTACTTTTGGCCTTTATCTGTCAAGAAACTCAGTGCTACTCTGGAATTGTTTGCTCTCGGGTTATTATCTGGTACTGGCTTAAGTATCCATATTCTCAACTACCCTGGCTACGTTGTGTACACACCATCTGAGAAAGGAGATGGTCAGCCTCTAACATAACTGATGGTTTTGAATGGCCTACTTTTGCACCACAAAACCTTTGCTCCCATGCTTCTACACTCCTTTCTGTTTCTCTCCCAGTTTATTCTTTTGTTAATTCTTTGAATCTTCATTTTAATCAAAAGGATTTTGATTAGATTCCCTACCATGTGGAAACAGGCCCTTCAGCCCAACAAGTCCACACCGCCCCTCAAAGCATCCCACCCAGACCCATTCCCCTATAACCCACACATCCCTGAACACTACGAGCAATTTTAGCATGGCCAATCTACCTAACCTGCACATCTTTGGACTGTGGGAGGAAACCGGAGCACCCGAAGGAAACCCACGCAGACACGGGGAGAATGTGCAAACTCCACACAGACAGTCGCCCGAGGCAGGAATCGAACCTGGGTCCCTGCCACTGTGAGGCTGCAGTGCGAGCCACCGTGCCACCCCAAAGTAACATTTTGCCCTCAGCCAACTACTGATTCTTGATGAAGGGTCTAGGCCCGAAACATCAGCTTTTGTGCTCCTGAGATGCTGCTTGGCCTGCTGTGTTCATCAGCCTCACGTTTTGTTGTCTTGGACTCTCCAGCATCTGCAGTTCCCATTATCTCTCTCTCTCTCTCTCTCTACTGATTCTTTATCTGTCTGATTTCTCCTCTGCATTATTACTTGACAGTGTCCTGAAGTATGGTACCTGTACCAGGGAGGTTTAGGCAAAATAAATTTAGTGATCATTAAAATGTAAACCTTCCAGGTATTGACATGGCACAATGGAATATGCACTGGATTGTTGGCAACCAGTCATTGTATCCTTGGTACAGGGTTCTAGCTAATTCTTCATTAATCTACCTTCCAGCATAGTATCAGTTTGCTGATGACTCAAGTGTTCTGCATCAGTAACAATTCCAACAATAATGGGACAGTACATATCAATCTACATGAGCAGTATCCAGCGATTAACTGATAGAAAATGCTAGAAGGCATTCATACAATGACTCCTCTGCACATCAGCAATATTCTGTAAGACATAGCAGAAGTAGGCCATTCATCCTATTGAGTCTGCTACACCAATTAATGGCGATATAATAATCCTCGACTCCACTTTCGTGCTTTTGCGTCATAACCCTTGATTCTCCTGATTTAAAATTTTGTCAATCTCAGCCTTAACATACTTAACAACCAAGTCTCCACAGCCATGTACAGTAAAGAATTTTACAAATTCACTAGACTCTGAGGGAAAAAAATTCCTCCTTATCTCTGCTAATTGGCATAAACTCTCCCATGGGAAATAATCCTTTCCCAATCGTCTGTCCTGTCAAATTTCCTAGGAATCTTGTTTGAGAGAATAGGAACTGCCGATGTTGGAGAATCTGAGATACCAAGGTGTAGAGCTGGATGAACACAGAAGGCCGAGCTGGAAGGCTGATGTTTCGGGCCTAGACCCTCCTCCAGAAAGAAGGGTCTAGGCCGGAAATGTCTTGCTGCTCCTCTGATGCTGTTTGGCCTGCTGTGTTCATCCAGCTCTATACTTTGGTATCTCCCTAGGAATCTTGTATGTTTCAGTGAGGTTGCATCTCATTCTCTGATGAATGCAGGCCCAGCATCCTCAATCTCTCCTCCTAGCACAGTCTCTCCATATCCAGGATCAACCTAGTGAACCTTCTCTGGACTATCCCCAGTGCTGTTTGACTTTCCTGAGATGAGGTCCAAAACTGTTCATGGTATTCCAGTCAAGAATGTATTGAATTGTTGGATGAATACATTGGCCTAGCAAGCTGCTCAGTTGTACCAATCAATAGAAAGTCTTAAAGAAACCAGTCAGATCATCTGGCATCAACCTAGGCACTGGAAATGACAATGACCAAAAAGATCTGTCAATCCTGTCATGTTTTCATTACTAACATTTGGACAATGTCCCAGACTCTGCCATCATCATCCCTGGTAGGACAAGCCCAGAAAAGATGGTGGCACAGTGGTATACTTTTAAGGAGAGGTTTACCCTGAGACACCTCAATGTTGACTCCAGACAGTGTGAAGTCTCCATCAAATATCAGGTCAAAAATCCTTAAGGGAACCTCTTGCTGATTACCATGTGCCGTCCTCCCTTGGCTGACAAATCAGTACTCCATGTCAAACAAGACTTGGAGGAAGCACTGAAGGTCAGGAGGGAACAGAATGTACTGAGTGGGGGATCTCATTGCACATCTCCCAAGAGTAGCTCAAGGAGCAGCATTTTGGTTTATGCTGCTTGGGCGCTAAAGAACATTGCTGCAAGACCAGGTTGATGGTTGGTGATGAGGGAACTAACGAGGGAAAAAATATATACTTGACCTCACCCACACCAGTATGCCAGCTGCAGGAGATCTGCCCATGACTGTATTGGTAGAACTGACCACCGCACAGTTCTTGTGGAGACACTGTCCTGCCTGCACTTTGAGAATTACCCTCCATCATGTGTGAACCAAGGACTTGCAAGATGTTGAGGCCATTACATAGGATAGATACCCAGAGAATATTTCCTCTTATGAAGGAGACTAAAATCTTCTTTAAAAATAAGATGCCTCTTTTTTAAGAAAGAGATGGGGAGAATTTGCTTTTGCTGAAGTCATGAGGATGTGAAACTCTCAACCTAGCAAAGTAGCAGAGACTGGATCTTTAGAGTTTATTCATGGTTGAGTCCTGCCCTCCTTTGGGATAGTCACAGTGTTCGTATTTCCACGTGACATTCTGCACCTGTAACTCATCAGTCTTATTTACCACACTGGATTCATTTACGGACTCTGGAATTTGGACTTTCTTAATTTTCCCCCTCGCTCTGAGCCTGTATAACAACATACTGTTTCCTGCTGCAGTATGCTTTCTGTTTTCCGCAGTACTCCTCTTTGATGTTACTTTCTGATTCTCTCAATGCTTGTCAAGTGGTTTAAACCCTTCCCAGTTGCACTGGGAAATTGCCATACAAAGATCTTGTTCTTGGTTCAGTTTAGATGCAACCCATGTAGCTGTTCCAGGTCCGATCTTCCCCCGAGTTAGTCCTGATATCCCAGCAATGTAAACCGTCTCTCGCTACACCTCACCCCGCATCTCTTTCTCCCCCCCGCCCCCCGCCCCCCCCCCCCCCCCCCCCCCCCACACCACCTTTCCAGCCAAACATTAAACTACTTAATCTCCCATTTTATATATTTACTTGCCCATGGTACTAAGAGAGATCCAAAGTTAGCGTATTTGAGGTCTTGCCTGCTAGTTTCCTATCGAGCTTCTTAGGTTCTCACAGTAAGACCACATCCCTCTTCCTGCTCCTGCTAGTCACCACTATTGACATCTGCACCACGTGTTTTTCTGAAATACAAAAATCACATAAACATGGAATGGTTTTGAATATGGTTGAAATGGCTGCTATCATTCCCCATAAAGCTAAACATGTGGAATAAGGGAAGCACTTTGAGTGTGCCTTCATGCAGTTTCAATCCAACAACAGTTTGTTCAGGGTTGCAGGGAAGAAAACTGCAAACTGAGGCAAAGATTTTTTTGTTGGAGACGGGGTACTAAATTTTGCTGTGTGTTGCTTGTGTAAATGCTTGTAGCAGTTTTCCTTTATTTTTTATCACTAGCCCCTTGCTTGTACTTTTCTTTCTTTGTAAATTTTTTCCCATCTAAAACAAAGCCACACCTTAGTTGATGTTGCAGAATGTTGGAAATTGTTAAATTTTACTACGAGTTTGCTATGAAGGCATGGACTTTTCATGCTGCGATATCATCATCAATCACTTAATGTTAGAGCATTTTGTTGATTTGTTCAGTACAGCAGGTACACTGGGTTGCTCAGGCCATGGGATAACTCTCCAGGGTTATCATACATCTATTAAAGTCATTTCTTCTGTTTAGGGGTTTCACACCCCTCCTCTAGTCTGAAGTCTTTGACACACTCTGGAGATGGACCAACACTTGGTGTTAGCCACCCAGCAGTAGGACTGTCTGCTATCATTCCATTATTAGATTTTAACGTCTGAATTGAGCTACTAAGAGCTGTGTCACATGGTAGAAACTAGTTCTTTTCTTCCCTTTCTGCCTCCTACCCCATCTTTCTCTATTAGTTCTATGAGCGAATATGCCACATTCAACCTCAATTCATATTCCTTAATAATGTTGCTGATCTAAGTTAGGCAACAGGCAGAAACATAGCCAGTTTCAGTACCCCTGGGTGAGGAGAAGATAACTTATTTCTACCTCTGATCAAGGAAATATCAATGTCTAAAAGGTGGATAAAACCTGGATCTGAAGAGGCTGCTGATACATGCACATAAACGTCGGAAACTTGGTCAAGTTTAACTTCGAGGACAGTAGCTATATGTATAGCTCCAAACCCGAACACAAGTCCTGCTTTTGGTATAGAAAAGTAAATTTTAAAAGTTACTGTAAAATTTGGGTGGGGAAGAAGTATGGTATGATGTTACAATCCTCCATGTTTAGATTTCCCCCTTGCCAGTTGTTTGCTGAGCATTCCTGAAATATTAATGCATATACAAATGTTACCATCTTGATGTGCCATAGTGTTGTCTGTGTAATTACAGTCAGTGTGACAGTATTTTGTTTCTGCATAAAATCTGTGCGTAATTTCACTTGAGGAAGTATTGTACACACACAGGAAAGAGATTGGCTTGAATTTTGATCTTGTCAGTTGTGTTCCTTGTTTTTCTCCTTTTTTGTTGGTTTTTGCAGAACCTTGAGATGAAGGTGAGAAAATAAAATGCACTGGAGGACTAGAGTGATAGGAGACCCTCACCTGTCCACACATTTCAAGCTGACGTAAAGAGTCTTTCAGCTCTTGTAGTCCCAAAAAGTTTAGCCCTTTCATTGCTGTACCTGCCTGGAAAAGCTAAAGCATTGTTAGCTGCTGCTTTACATTGCTTAACTTAATTCAAAGATTATCCAGGAAGGCAAAGATACCTTTAAGGGGCGGCACGGTGGCTCAGTGGTTAGCACTGCAGCCTCACAGCACCAGGGACCCGGGTTCGATTCCAGCCTCAGGTGACTGTCTGTGTGGAGTTTGCACATTCTCCCTGTGTCTGCGTGGGTTTCCTCCGGGTACTCCGGTTTCCTCCCACAGTCCAAAGATGTGCACGCTAGGTGGGGATCGGCCAAGCTAAATTACCCGCAGTATTCAGGGATGTGTGGGTTATGGGGGACAGGTCTGGGTGGGATGCTTCAAGGGGCAATGTGGACTCGTTGGACCAAAGGACCTGTTTCCACACTGTAGGGAATCTAATCTTTAAAAAAATTTAGCTAAAAGAAGGGTTTGGGTAAACGTTTAAAGACAAAGTTTATAAAAGCATGCCGGGCACAGATAAAGTGAGTAGCTAAGGTATTTTCCTCTGGGTAGGGGAATCCAATACTAGAGGGCATAGGTTTAAAGCAAGAGGGAAAAGATTTAAAACTCACATGAGGGGCAACTTTTTCACACACACGGTGGTATGCATTCGGAACAAGATGCCAGAGGAAGTCGTAGAGGTGATTATGGTATTTAAAAGACATTTGGAGAGGTACAAGGATGAGATAGGTATGGAGGGATATGAGCCAAACGCAGGCAAACGGGATTAGCTCAGTTTAGGAAACCTGCTACGCATTGAAGAAGGATCTGTTTCCATGTTATACGATTCTATACTCCTGGCGTCTCCTCTTCACAGACTTGTTCTTAAACTACCGTCCCTTTTCTCCTTATTGCCATTTTGAATAATAAGTGAGAGAAAGTCATATATCTGTATTATTTAAGATGATCAATACTATTTGTTAAGATGTCCATCTCCCTCCCAGGTTCCCCTTGGATTACCCCATGCACCAACTCTAAATAAGCATCTTCTGATTTTTCTCCTATCTCTTGCCATTTTTTCTCTGAACCCATCTTGCAATGAGAACTATCGCTTACCGTATGAATCTGATTCCTACAAAGAACAGTATGGCACAGGAACAGGCTTTGTAGTTCACTAAGCCTGCACTGACATATTACGCCTTTCTAAACTTACAAACCACCTGTCTCTTTGCTGTCCCTATCCATATTTCCCTGCCTATTCATGTCAGTCAAGATGCCTGTTAAACATTGCTATTGTATCTGCATCTACCACTACCTTCAGCAGTGCATTCTAGGTACTTATCACTCTCTAAAACAAAACTTAACTTTCCCCTTTTTACCTTTAAACCTATGTCCCTTAGTCATTGACACTTCTGCTGTGGGGATAAAAGGGTATCTGTCTATCCATTCTATTCATGCATCTCATAATTTTGAAAACTTCTATCAGAACACCCCTCAGCCTCCAACATTCAAGTGAAAACAAGCCAAGTTCATATCTAATACCCTCCAAACTAGGCAGATATAAATACCCTACAAACAGAGGCACATGAATAACAAGCAGGACAGAACACTCATGCTTCACTGGAGGTACACTGCCGATGTTACCTAGCAGGTTGATGCAACATCAGCAACCATACCACTGGCTAGGAAAACGTGTCTACAACCTCTGGCCTAATGTCTCCATACATGGTCAGTATCTAATTTTATTTGACAACTCTGTGGCTTGAGACCTTGTATTGCATTGTGGATGGATAAAATATATATTAATAAAGCAAGTTATTGTAATTACAATAACTTTCAATCTCTCTTAAGCTCCAGATACCAAGTACTCAAAGACAGCTAGCAATGGGCACCAAATGCTGAACAGCCAGTGATACCCACACGCCACAGCTAAATTTTAAAAGATTACCCTGAAACTGCACACCTCTGTCCTCAAAAGTTCACTGCTTCTTTGCCTGTTTTCTTTTTATTCCTCTTCCTCATTCTCTCACACTCTTTCTTACTCGTTCTCTACCCTCAATAAAACCTCAACCTTCTCTAGTCTCTCATCGTGCAGATTTTATGACTTCCTTAACTAACTGTTCATATGCTTCGTTTCCTTCCCTGCCACCTCCCAGTCTTCCCTTTTATATGTTTCATCAAAATCGTCAGGATTATAGACTGATAAAGAAGCAGCTAAGAGTTCCCACTTACTGTGCAGAAAACCTGCACAGTGAACTTGTAGATATCACGTGAGAGCAGGATTGGGCTCAGCTTTGCATCACATGATCACATTGTTCACATATACTGCCTGTCTAAAGACAAGCCACTCAACATAAGTTAAAATGTGATCAATATCCCAGGGTGTGGAAGGACAGGAGCATAAATGTAGTTTTGATCTGTGCCTTTACTTTCTACCCTCTGAACAATCTAGCTCAACACGTAAGGGATGTCTCCTTAGTTACCAAAAGATTACACTCAGTCCGTCAGTGCATTTAATTGTTTGAACCCTGAACATTTTGTTTCTTTTCAATTTCTCATGTGTATATTTTGCATTTCATTTCATGCCATTCTATAACAATGCGCCATTGTACCCCACCCCACGATTTTATTTTTAGAATGAGGGTGAAGAAGAATCAGAATCAGCAACGATCAGTCAGATTCCAGAAAATGGGGATCTGACAGGACAAGCTGAGAGTGGGACACAGCAAAATGGAGTAGGGGAGGACCCCACTGCCAGGTCTACCGAAACTCACAGCCAAGAGTTACAAATACAGGAGACATGTAAGTGAAAGCTTGACCTGCGTGGGCTATGTAGTTTTGGGAAAAGTTATGGCAGTCGTGAATTTGGTGTGAAAGTGGACTCAATGCTGGTCTTTAACTCCGAGAATCAGCTTCAAATCAAAGCCATACTGGTGATTGCAATATTATCTCTTTCTCCCCCACTTTGGGCAGCCTCATGCCACTTTATAAAGAGTACACGCACACAAAAGAAGGCGCTCCTACTTCAGTCACAAAATTGATTGACCATCTGAGATGACGTGTGCTGTTAATAATAGTTTTTCTTAGTTTACAGCTGCGGAAAATTATTGACCTGTGTATGGGGAGTAATTTACGTGGCAATGATGGAATTGGTTCATGTGGTGATGTTTATCAATCTTCACTCTGTGTCTAACTGAAGCATTAACTGCCCTGTGTGCTGTTGGTACAGTATAAAGGGAACATTGCTCTGCACCTTGGCCATCCTTTGTTTAAATTATTCTGTCCCTATCCATGGAGTTTTGGATGAAACAGGAGGAAACTTACTCAGCATCTAACCTGAGCTGAAAGAAAGGGTAGGTAAGATAGACTATTTTCACTGGTTGGGGACTCTGGAATGAGGGGTCATAGTGCGAGAATTAGGACCAGACTGAAAAGACTGCTGGATGTTTGGAATATTCTTCCACAAAGGCACTTGATGCTAGATTAATGGTTGCTTTCAAATCTGCATTAGATACATTTTTGATTAGAACTATGAAGGGATATGGGCCAAAGACAGGGACATAGAGTTAGGCCACACATCAGCCATGACCCCATTGAATGATGGAACAGGCTGAAAGGGCTGAATGGCCTCTTTCCATTCCTATCTAACAAATGCTGCTGGGGAAGCTGCAGTGTAAAGTCAACTTTACTACTTCTGACCTGTCCCTGGGAGTGTTTAAATGGACAGAGTGATAAAGTGCTGGTACATGTAAGGCAGATTTTAAGATCTGAGCAAGGGTTAGAAAGGTGGCCTTTCACTTGAAATTATTTTGGAAATTTAAATAAAATGTGTATCTTGTCTTGCACCCTACGATAGGACAAATGACAGTTGCAGCATGTACTCTAACTTATCAGATGCCACCATTCTCATGGTTAAAATCATGCTAAGTGTGACCAAATGTAGAATATCACAGGATTTCAAGCCACAACAGTCATTTTCTCTGTGTATGGATTTACAGACTTGATTATTTATCAGTTTATGTGAATGATGCATGTTTGCTATGTTTGGCTAAAACACCTGTTCCTAATCTCATTGTGAGTACAGAATTTAAATGTGGTCCATACAAAAATCCATAGTTCAGTTTCTACCCAAAAATCTAGGCCAGGAATCATGAAAGGCTCCCTCATTTTAGTTCAAAACCACCGCGTTAGAAGATCAGGACAATTTAAAGCATTAGGCCCCGCTTTTTTTTAATGTGGTACTGCAAGGTGTACATTTGTGGCCCTGGCCAAGAAGAGTATCGGTCATTGTTGTGAGGACGAAATACTGTCTAGTCACTGTCAAAGCTTTCATATGGAAAACTGCTATTTGGGCAAGGTCTCGCATGCAACCAGTGCCCTCAGGGGCATCATGTTGAACTTGATTCTTGTTACTGCTGCTACTCAGTAGAGGGAAGTGGGTGAAAGATTAGAAGAGAACCAGGAAAAAGGGGGAAAATTTAAGTTGAGTCATTAACAATTTCATGTAAAATAGTGAATTTTTTTTGGCTTTCAGAAGTTAGACTATTAAACCAGAAGCTCAGTTGATATTTCAGGGACGGGGTTCAAATTCTGCCACAGGAGATGGTGGCATCTGCCCATGACATTGTTGGTAAGAATGACTACCACACAATTCTTGTGGACACAAAATCCTATCTTCACATTGAGAATGCCCTTTATTGTGTTGTGTGGTACTATCACCATGCTAAATGGGACAGACGTGAAATAGATCTTGCAATTCAGGACTGGGCATCCATGAGGTGTTGTGGGCCATCACAACAGAACTGTTGCTCCAACATGATCTGCAACCTCATGGCCCAGCATACCACCCACTTACCTCCTAGCTTGATAGTAATAGTTAAGCCCTGGTTCAGTGGAGAGTGCAGGATGGCAAGTCAGGAGCAGCATTAGACATATTTAAAAATGAGGTGTCAATCTGGTGAAGCTACTAATCAGGACTACTTACATGCCAAATACCATAAGCAGCAAGTGATGGTCAAAGCTAAGCAATCCAACAACCAGTGGATTGTAAATATCTCTATCCTCAATAATGGAGGAATCCAGTACAAAAGATAAGTCTGAAGCATTTGCAACAATCTTCAGCCGGAAGTGCTGAGTGGATAATCCTCAGGCTTGTCCAGAGGTCTTGTATCATGGATGTTAGACTTCAGCCAATTTGACTCACTCCACATGATATCAAGAAACAGCTGGAGGCACTGGAAACTGCAAAGGCTGTGGGCCCCAATGATATTCCAAGATAGTACAAAAGATGTGCTGTAAAGCTTACCACACCCATAGACAAGCTGTTCCAGTAGAACCACTACACTGTCATTTAGCAAACCTTGTGCAATATTAGCCAGGTATGGCCTGTACACAGCAAGCAGGACAAATACAACCTGGCCAATTACTGATCAGTCATTCTAATTGCAATTATCAAAGTTATGGAAGGAACATGATAAATGGAGTGAGCAACAGTGCTATTGAGCAATGCTTGCTCATTCAATAACCTGTTTCCTGGCACTCCGTATGGGTTCTGCCATATTCATCTAACTCTTGACCACATTACAGCCTTGAATCAAAATGAACAAAAGAGCAGAATTCCAAAGGTGAGGTGACAGTGTTTGTCCTTATCAACGAGTCCACACTTGACTGTGTGTGGCATCAAGGATTCTAATAAAACAAGAATCACTTGGAATCGGGAAAACTCTCCACTGGCATAAAGATGGATGTGGTTGTTGTTCCCCTGTCTCAGTTCCAGAATATCTGTGCATGAGTACTTCTGGATATACGTCACTGTTGAAAATTGATCAGTTGACATCCAGGACAAAACGGCCTACTTGATTGACACCCCATCACTGAGCATTCAGTACTTACTCCTGACCCCCACTAGCACAGTGTGCATCATTGACAAGATGCAGTGTAGAAGTTCAACAATGTGCCTTAGCACCAAGAATGGGGCTTTTTTTTTCTCGTAGTTTATTTGGCATCAGAATTCAGGTGTGATCTCTTACAGTAAGTACAATTTTCAACGGATGTTCTCAGCCTAAATGGCAGGAACCATAGTGGATAAGGAACTTGACTATTTCAATCAGCTTTGGTTTGCTCTTTAATTACAGCATAACAGCCTAAGTAGACCATTAAACATAATAAAACTGACCAGACCACTCCACAGCTGTACTATACAACAAAGTAGGGCACTGAGTCACAGAAATATGAGAAAAGATTGATCAAGTGAATGCCCGTCTGAAAAAAGAAATGAGGTAGGGAGGTAGAGGTGTAGGAGTGATGTTCCGGAGCTCGAAGCCTGGGCAACTGAAGGCACAGATACATCAGGATAAGGAGTTTGGTATTCACACTGGGAAGACAAGTTTCTTAACTCAAATTTATGAACTTTTGCAAGTCTCTTCGGTAGAGAATTGTGGATGTTCAGTCACTGACTATGCTGAAAACTGAGATAAACTTGAGTTTTGGATTGTAATGGGTTTGAGAGATATGGCAATCAAATGGGAAAATAGAATCTAGCTTGAGGCCTGTACACCTGTTACTTCTCCCCAGACTACTTCTATCCATTCAAACAAATCCAACTAAGGTCACTAGCTGATTCCTCCTGAAGTATGGACACTGTAGTGGCTGTTGTTCCTAATGAGATTTACCAACCCATCTCCTTTATTTTTCCCTGAACAGATTGAATCTCGCAAGTTGACGTTCCGTGAGAATGCCAAAGCCAGGACAGACCACGGAGCAGACATTGTGTACAAATCCCCCAACGTCTCAAACAATACCTCTCCTCTCTGCAGCATGTCACTGACAGAAAGCCTCAGCTCCCTCGGATCACCGCAGCTTGCTACTCTCTCTGAAGACCCGTCTGCCGCTCTAGCACAGCAGAACTTGTGAATTTTTCTTTCCTTCCTTCTTGTTCTTTTCAAACTACATTTAACCAAAACAAGAAGTTTAGCCTCATTAACAGGATTTGTGCTTTAAAAAGGAGTTGTTCCTATTGAGTTATTTCAGGGCTGGGTAGCTTTACTGCAATATTTTATCTGAATTACTCCTCCCTTTGGGACATTGTGAGAAATAACTTAAGTTTGTGTTCTTTTGGGGTGACAGACTGGCTCAGTGCTTTGGTTTTTCCATCAATGTATGGCAGAACAGTTTGGAGACTGAGTACAGGAGCTTGTTGGATCATCTGTTAATCAATGAATAATAATAAAGGGTGCTACTTCTAATTAATTCAAACACTCAAATCCCTGAAAAGCAAATGTAAAACTTGCCTTTCCAACAACCATTTAACTAAATTAAAAGATTTGTCTGTTTTGTGTATCTTTTTTCCGAACTGCACTTCCTCATTTAGTACCTCCATCCATGAAATTCTAATAGCAGTTCTAAATTAACATTTTTTAAAAAAAAATTTGCCCTTCTGCCTGAATTTCTAACAACTTACAAAAATTATATTTCCATTTTACTTTGAAAGTTATTGCTTTCCCAATTCTTCCTTTGTCCTCAAATAAGTATCATTGGAATATTAAGATTGACATTGAGAAAGGAAGGATGAGGACTGCAGGAGTATAAATATACAAAGAAAATATTCAAAAGAAGTGTTTGCGGTGAATGGTATTGAGAAATTATCAAACTTTAAGGGTTTGTTTAAAATCTTTTTAAAAACAAAACACAGTCATTATTATTATATAGAATGATACATTATAGGAGGCAGCTAATGATTATTTTTCCCTTGTGAAATTCTGTAATGTCTTGGCCATGTTTCTCTCCAGTGGTATTTGCCAGATTCCTATGCCATGAGAATTGTAGTTTTGGGAGTTGATCACTGCTCACTTCCTTTTTAGGCATTTTAATGGAATTATAAAATCTTACATTTCGCCCATCAATCCTGTGCCAATTCTTTATAGAGCTTTCCTGTTACTCCCATTACTCCCACTCTTTCTTCAAAACCCTCTTCTTTAATTTTCAGTTTCATAGTGGGTCAACATTTCTACTTCTGGCCTGTGAAATAGTGAGAGCTCCATTCATTACACTCTCATTTACTGAGTCTGGTGTTTAAGTGCAGAATTAATTTATTGTCACTCAAATGTCATTTATTTCAGCCACAGTGAGAACTGAGTGGGATAGAGGACCATCTTCTACCTGAACCACTTGTTATTGTTTGGTGGTTCAACCGAGTCAAGAGCATTCAGAGCACGCTGGTTTGATACTCAGCACGTTAACAAGTGGGTGCACTTTAAAACCAGCCTTATTAACATTATTCAAACTGATCTTGACTGAGGGCAGATGGGGATTAAAAAATAATTGAAATGTAAAACCATGAACCAGCAGAGAATGGTTGTGGATATGTTTGCTGTCAAGTGTGTGCCCTGTAAGGAGATCTATTGAAGCTATGGGTGTTGAATCCATCACTCAAACCAAATTCCTGGAGTTCCGAAAACCTAGAATCTCAAGCTGTGAACTTGTCCCTCCCATTTAACATTCTGTTTTTAGTGAGTAGAATATAGTAGGGGAAAGGTGAAGCTATCAGGACCTGTATACAGGCAAAGGTAGTCAACCTGAAATATTAACCCTGCCTTCCTCCCTGCAGAGGTGAGGTGCTGTGTTTTCACTCTCTCCCCCTTTCAATTGAATGTCACATCCTTGGGAATCTTCTCCATAATAATAAAGAACAACTTAAGATAAAAGCCAATCTGTTTAAATTTGTGTTTTGCACAAGTGATATGGCTAAAATGTTCGCTCCATCCAGTGTGATCTGATTTTATTTTTGAGGACCCTTTACCTGTTTTCAAAAGTGTTTAAATTTAAAGCATATTCCCAAATGCTGATGTGTTGAAAAGGGACTGTTTTGCTTTATTTTAGCATCTCTTATTGGGACCACATATGTGATTGTTAGTGGCACCTTTCAAAATGTGTGCTTGCAGTAAAGTTGAAATATCTCAATGTCATCCTTAAATCCAATTAAAATAAGCATCCAGGGGTGACCTATCCAGCTACAAACCTGGTGGGAGGGTAATTTGGTTAGAGGGAGGGCTAGAGTCACAACTGGATTTTTCTGTGTAGTGATTCAAAGCCATTACCTGCTCTTCCTGCATTAAGAACAAGTCCTGTTAGTGAATAAAACAGAGGCATCTTTCCCTCAGTCTTTACAGCTTCTCTGTTACTGCCTCAGTGTTTAAATCTGTTTCAAAAGAAAACTGTAAATTGTTTTAACTTATAGATTTCTTCAAAAGTTAATATTTGGTGATGAAGTACTGACCATTGTAAAATGAGTGGTGATTTAAAAATACGATTAACTTTGTTTTCTAAGCAATATAATCTTAAAGGTTGTGTTAAGTTGAGTGCCAGCTTTATTAGGAGGAGTCGTTTCAGTTAGGATGGTGGTCTGGGTTAGTGTCTTCCAGGAAAGTTTGTTTGCAGTGGAGTTTGGTATAGAAAGCAGGTGGGTATACGTGGAAGTGATGTTCGTACAGAATTATATGAAATGAAAAGGAAAGAAAGGGAGACTTTTAAAACAGCATGGTCATAAAACAATGTGTAGCAATGAGCCGAGTTTTAATGGACGATATGACGTTGAAGTTAGTGACACAAAATGGTAGCTGCCACAAGTGAATGAGTGGAGATATAGGTTCCTTGTCCCTTGTGCCTTGTGTGTATTTAGATTTATCAAACATAAACTTGCAGGTTTCGCTCATGCAGTGGGTGAGAGATGTGCACAATGCAGTTGTGTTCAGTAACTGGCCTCCAAAGAAGGAGCTCGGACTATAAAGTACTGAGTGTCTTCACCAGCACAAAGGGAATTCATATAAATTATCTGTTTGAACAACACGAGATCAAAATTCTGCAGAGCAACTCCAGAAATGTGTGCAATATTGTACCCTTCCACAGAATTTTTAAATTTGCATGAGGTGAGAATGAAGCCCTGATCTACAGAATGTCTCCTTCAGTTTGTGGAAGGCCAGTACAAAGTCAGCGAGACCTGGATGTCACCAGAGGCACGGAGCTCTCCATCTCTTTTCTCAATAGTGTACTGTCTGATGTGGTAGGTGGAGAGATAAAGTTTGGTATCCTTATTTGGGATACAAATGAAAGATGTTTCTGTTGGCGAGTTAAACCCTGCCTAATTTGGGGAGGTAGACCCAAACTGATAAAGGCAGATGAAAGGGGTTAACCATGGAAGATCATGTGTGAATTGATGAATCTGGCTTTTACAACAGGGCTTTACTGTTCAGGTGAAGTAGGTTATTCTGGTGTAACATTCATGTTTGCTTTATCAAGATTTGGCAGACAGTGGTAACTCTTGCTGAAAAGGATGTACAGTGTTCCAAACTTGCTGCTGTTTATCTTCAGCCCAGTGCCATTTGTTGTGAATTTACTGCCTCTGCTCCAGTCTGTCCCAATACCATCACTGCTTCTCTCCAGCCTTGCATTGCATTTGCAATCGTAGCTGCACTTAAGCTTTTAACACTATTCAAAATAGCTCGTGTTTAATATATAAATATATTTTCTGTTATTGTTTACACTTAATTCAAAGTAGCTCTAGAAGATGGCTGTTTATAACAACATTTTTATTCTCTGCACTAATGTTCAGGTGTGTGTTGAGAGATGGAAAGGACTGTGTAGCGTTTTGAGTTATCTTTTTTAAAAGACGAAAGTTTGTTTTGTATATGTGCGTGTGTGTGTTTTCAGAACTTACACCAGTGGAAAGATAGCAAACTCACTTTAACTGGTCCTTAGATCAATGACTTCAGCGTTACGTTAGTGTACAGCTTGTGCCCAAATGCAGTTTTGTTTTTTGTGTGAATTAGGATGGGTATGAGAGCTGTCTGGGAAAACTAAGATTCCAGTGAACTACTGTCCTGGAGTTGCTGGAGGTTTAGCACCGTTCCTGATTGAAAAGTGTCTCCATATTAGACATTCATGTAACACCAGGTTTCTGTTTTCCTATTTCACCCATTACCCCTCTTGTTGAAAGGAGTGATTCATGCTGGGGCTGTACCATTTTGTGGGTGAGGTAATTCTGATTTACTCATCGATATGGCCATTCCCAATGAACTACCCATAAGTATGCCAATACATGTGTCTGTAACTGAACGTGTTGTATAGCAAACAAGAACTCTTTTCCAGCCGGTCAGACCATCAGTTAAAATTTTGTTTCTTGAATACTGTAGCAAGCCTTCAGGATTTATAACAGGAACTGGAGGGGGGAGTACCTAGTTTTGGAAGCTTTTTCTGCTGTTAGCTTATCTCAGTCGACTGATCAAGTGATATAGTGTCAGTGGCTGCAGTAGATCCCCTAGATTGCTAGTTATCTTCCAGGTCACGTTATCCCCTGTCCATCTCCCACTGCAGTTTTACATGTAGCAAAGAATGAGATCACCTTTGTTGTTACAACCAGTCTTATTGGATATTCTGTACACAATGTCTGGGAGAATTAAGGAGCCCCACAAGAGTTTCGGCCCTTCAGGAAATGAAAGAGTAGAAATTAGCGAGTGATGTTAAAGAAATGGAGAGGTATTAATGATGTTTATTGGGTTTTGTATTGGCTTTTAGAAGCACCTTTGTTGTGAATCAGTCTGCTTTGTCCTTTCCTTTCAAATTCCCATTAGGGGAGATTAAAGGGTTAGGGCACGTGTTTGGTGGGCCCTTCTCTGTTTTCAATAACTTGTTAAAAATCTATTGCTAAGAGCCATTGCTATTCATCTTTGCTCCATTTACCAGTGGAATAAGATTAGATTCATTTCAGTACAAGAATACACATTTGAACAAAATTGATTTTTAGGACAAAAGTGGGATTGCTGTGAGCTCGAGAATCCCATAACAGATTGGTTCAGGTTTACAATTGTGTTGAAAAGTGCTATATAAAAATTTTTGCATCCAACAGTTTGTAAAGAATTGTACAATCTGCTCAGTGCGAGGATTTCAGATGTTATGTGCATGTATATTTGTTACCAGGATCAATTTAAAGTGATGTTTTGTGCTGCTGTGATTGTGATTACTTCCTTTTGCATTGCCTTTGTGTGGCTTGATGTGAATTGGTCTGTACCAGAAGCAACTGATTCTTTGACATCATTTGAATGCCGTGTGTTTTTAAACCGCCATACCACTTCCCAGTACTACCTGGAGTAGAAAGATGCTATTGTAGTGCAATTATGGGTGGCCAACCAGTCTGAGGAAACTGTAGTACATTCACAACTGACATCTCAACTTTCTTGGTTGAGAGAGAGATCTGGGAGCGTGCATGATGGAAATCAGCCTGGGTTGTCACTTCTAATGGCTATTCGGCAACTAAATGTAGGACTAATGTATCTAATAAATGTCCAGAGAAAAGAATAGGTTTAGGTTGCTTCTGTAGACAAATAGCTCACCTAGATTATTAGTCATGGGCGAAGTGCTTATGAAAGCAAGATCCAACTCTTTGGTACATGTGGAGGTGGGGAATAATCTGGCAGGCCATTAAAACTTGGAGTCTAATGAGAGCCACTTTAGGGAATGTGTAAATGGTATTTCAATAATCAGTGTGACTTGATTCCAGAGGTAATGTTCGATATGACCTATAATGTCCTCCTCATCTTGATGTCACCCTCCCCTCTCCTACTCACCATCCACCGAAAAAATTTCCTCTGTTACTGTACCACTGTGACTCTTGGCCACACGAGATCATCTCCAGAATGAACATATTTGCTTGTGAATTGTTCCTTTGAATGAATAAGCAAACTTTTGTTTTGCATCTGCATGTTCTACCTAGATTTCTTCTGAAAGCTTTATTGGTTGGGTGGGGTGGGGAGAGTGGAAAGCAGTGAAATAATCAGAACACTGATAGTTTGCACTCCAGGCTAATTGCCATGGAGTGTGGAACCTAGTGTGACCTCCATCAGATTCTAGAGCAGGTATGTGAAGTGACAGACAATGATTGTTTACTCATG
This sequence comes from Stegostoma tigrinum, assembly GCF_030684315.1. NCBI lineage: Eukaryota > Metazoa > Chordata > Chondrichthyes > Orectolobiformes > Stegostomatidae > Stegostoma > Stegostoma tigrinum. Next base: position 94,761,532 of record NC_081358.1, on the reverse strand, counting down.
TATATTCTTTATAAATATAAAACAAACACTGCAAGGCCAATATATCCCCTCCCATCTCCTTAAAAAAAAAATTAATTCTTGTGATCATTGTGAGACTGGATGACTTCTGGCTCTCTTTAAATTACGAAGAATTTATTTCTGACAGCCTGCGTAGAAAATAAATATATCAATTTTTTACTGCCCTTTTAAAATCAGTTTCATCATCCAAATGTGAATTTTTGATAGCGAACTACTTCAATTCAGAGGGACTTGACATCCCCTTGGTACTGAGTTTAAAGTATTGGGTCTTCATCACTCATCATGTACTCAGTTGATGCTGCGTTTTTGAGTGTCTCCTTGTACATGTTTCACCTCATGTACTTCATATCAGCAATTCTCTTAACTGCTGAATTTACCACTGCCCAACTACCAAGACAGTTCATTCAACAAACCCAAATTCAACAGAAAAGAGAGGCAAGATAAACACTGCTGGTAGTTTGTGAAAATTTGATGAGAAAAGCCTATTGTTGAGGCACAAGCATCAGTTTCCTACCAGTCTATTTTACATTTTATTGCCGTTTTTCTTCCCTTCTTGCCATCTACTCCCTCGTCTTCTGCCTTTCTTTGGCTTTACCACTCTCCTTCACCTATCTGCGTTTTGGACCATGTCAGCCTGAAGGTAACCTAGTCTCGTTTTTTTTGTTCCCCATTCATTACTTTTTTAAAAGAAGTTTCTTTTATTGTTTTTCACTTTTTGGTGAGACTCGACAAACTTGTAAATCTCAGTTGTGTCCTTCCAAATTTCTTGTAGCTATTTTAATCAAACTGTCATTTCCCAACAAAGGAACTTGAAGCTTTAAGCATCAGTCCACTAAGGTCACAACACAATTTCAAGGCATGAATTCTTTACAATGAAGGAGATCTTGTTTCAATAATTTGAAATGAGAGCAGCGAGACCCTTTTAAAAAATACCTGTTACTGAAGACCCAGGAACATGAGTTGACATTTGGTGTTTTGTATGTTGATGGATTTTAAACAGTAAAATGGCTCCAGCAGTGAGTACCTGGGTGAGGTTGTACAGTAAACTGCTGCCGCTGTTGTCCACACATCTAATGTTCCAGAATTTTCTTCTCGCTTTTGCTGTTTGGCTGCTGCTAAGCAACATCTCTGTGACCGAACTCAATTCCCATTGTTCAGTCCTTATTGTAAAAGTAAAAGTTTGAAATAAAGCTTATATGTTGATGTTAGCTGTGTATGTTTTATGTTATATTTTCTGCAGTTATGCCATGTACTTCTATCCACAATGTTTCCATGCAGCTGCTCTGTCACAGATTGTCAGACTGTATTTGTGTTTAGCATCCAAATTCCCTGTATTTCAGGGTCACTAATTTTTTGAACCAATCTACATCTAGCTTAATGCTGCTCCTATGTCTTAAGGTCTTATTTATAATTCTTTTGAGAGGCAAGATGGGGTTCTGTTTATTTCCAGGTTTTAATGGTATCCTCATTTTCAATGTGCAGGGAAATTCTAATATTGTCAATGAATTGGGATTTCCTGGGGGTCCTGGAACATAGTCAGATGTGCAACCCAAAAACTATCTGGAGGCTAGGAGATCTGGGCCACTGTTTACCCCACTGGAATGAACACAATTCGGTGCAGCTGACCTGATGCTCCTCCAGGTACTTTCTGGAGGTAAGGGGCTGACTGCAATTTGGTTGAAGGCATCAGGAAAGATGTAACCTACACGAAATGACATTAAACTACTGTAGTGGCTAAGGATTTGTTCCTTGCTGTTCAGAAAATAAGAGATAGTACTGGTTGGACACTGGCCTTTCAAATCCAACCTTAAAAGAACAAGTTTCCCTTGTCCTTTGACCAGAAACACATATATAGATTAATTTTGCAATATAAAATACAATTCAAAAGTTGTGCTTCTATGTTAGTTTGCAGTGCCATTGTTTTACAATTTGCCAGAAAAATGGTGCAGCTGCTGAAAATACTGAGCAGAACTAGTAGCATCTGTAGAGGGAGGAAAAAAACCAAGTTAACTTTTACTGGCTTTCATCAGAGACCCCAAATTTTAATCCTTTTTTTTTCAGTCTCTTCCTTGGCCTCACCTTTTGCTATTGCCAAGTTTTATTACTTCACCATTGACAGTCATGCCTTGAAACTGCCTCAGTTCTAATTCAGGAAAGGTGAGTAGGGAGATTTCCAACTTATCTCTGAGGAGGTTTTTTGGTCATCCCATATCATGTTATGTGACTGTGTCAGATCCCCTTTGTTATTGTGAAGTGTCTCAGGAACTTGTACCCTATTAAAAGCATTTCATAAAAGCAATTTGTTATTCCACTTAAAATGCCTTTTGCTACTTTTAAAAACAAAATTCACACACATCAACATAATGCACTTTGGTTGTTTGAGACATAGTTGGAACTAAGCAAAGCATCCTTTACCTCCTATTCCGACAAATGCTGCGATTAAAAAGGGGAGAGAATGACCTTAAGAGGAAATGACATTTCACAAAGAATAGATTTGGAAATCTAAGTGCCTGCAGGTAGAAACAAATCCTGTCAAATACATTCAACCCAATCCAACCTACCCATTCTTCACCGCTTTCTTCCTAGGTCCTTTTCAAATTAAAGACAGACAGGCTGTAAAAAACATACCATCAGTTTACTTTCTAAGTGAAACATCCTTTTTTTTCAATTTCCCACCTGGCATTTGAGTAGGTCTTGAAAGTAAAGCAGAATTTCTTTGATTTCTTCTGGCACAATTAGCGGCTGACCTTGGGTAAATTAAAAGCTTGTTAACAAAAATAGTCGTGGGTGCAACATTGCACAGTTATATTTGAGAACCCAGCATGACTGTGTATTTTCCTTCCTAACTGCCAAATGAACCTGCATCTTAACCATAACAGAATCCTGAACTTGGGCTCTCAAGTCCTTTTTGCGCTTAATGTTCCCAAAGCCTTTTCCCTGTTTTAGAAAATACGTTATCTCTCTCTTTTTCTTACTAAAGTGCATATTCCACCTGCCACGTTTTTAGGCAATGGGCAATGTGTCCAGGCCCTTTTGCAGCATCCCAGCTTCCTGAACACTACCTGCCCCTTAAGCTATCTTTGTGTAATCTGCAAACTTAACAACAATGCCCTCAATTCCTTCATCCAGATTGGTAATATACATTAATGTGAATTTTAGAGGTCCAAACACTTAATCCTGTGGAAGTCTGCTGGTCATCTCTGGTTGCCATCTTGAAAAGAAATTTAGGGACAAAAAGTTGGTTATGGGTGTATGGTTCAAGCTGCTTCTGTTTGCTGAGTTATGCTATTGTTTGTTCAAGAAAGTGGCAGTTACATAAGTGCATCCTGGTTCATAGGGGGTATTAGACATCAAGACAAAATCCTACATAGATTACCCTCCTGCCCATCATTTTAAAAGGTCATTCTACAGAACTTCCTGAAGCCTGAGGTTATCTAATTTTATTCTGTACTTTGTGGGGTAGCCATGACCTAAATTTCTGTCTATCTCTTAATTGTCATTAGATGAGCTCAGGCTGGAATCTAAGCAAATGTAATAGCTGTTATGAAATAAGGACACTATCCAAGCTGTCTGTGTTTATGAAAAGGAGTAGTAGAAAAGCTTCCAGTCTCAAAAGATTGCTCAATGAAGTTCTCTATATATCCGAGATAATATATCCCTTGTTGCAAATGAGGCCAAAGATACCAAGGTAAAGGAGAATTTTGATTACATGGGTTCAATAACCGATTATAGAAGACTGCAAAAGCAATGGGATGCATTAGCAATCATTGTGACTGTTAACAAACAAGACAACTTTTTCCTCTGGAGGAAAAAAAAGTGTGAAAACATTGACTAATTGGTAGTCTTTAAATAAATTTTTCAATCATGGAACTCAGACAACATTGTCCATACAGAAACACATTCACCCAGTTAGTTGGGTTCTTGCTTAATACAATTATTCCAATTACAGTTTTACACAATCCATTATATTTATAAGTTATGAGATGATAGGCTGGTCTGCCCATCAGTTTCAAGTAATTTTGCAGGAAGTTGAGCAGTTTTAGCCTCAACATTAAATAAAGTATATAATCCCTTTTATACAATAGGTCAAGCAATTCTGATACAGAATAGAATACAAACTTAGTTGCCACTTCTTCCCCCTCCTAGTGAATCTTTCACTTTGCTGGCCAGCAGTTCAAGAGCTCCACAAGCAATGACAGCACTTCCCCATGTTCTTTCTGAAGATCTGAGGATATTTCAGGGAGCTCATATCGCAGGCAGGTTTTGATCATCTTGTGTACAGCTCTGCGGAAGCTGTAGAGCAAATAGGCAGTCTTCGAGTCCAGCTCAAGTTGCAGGAGGCTAGAGTCAGCCAGAGTTAGCAGCACAGAGTCACCATCCTCTGAAAAAGAAAAGAGAAATGAACACTGCAAAACTTGAGACCCTTTTATAAAGCTGTAGATGATTTAACAGATTTATCATCTAGACTGCAGTAGTTGTCTTTTTTGCTTTGACACTCTCTCAAACTAGGAATGAAGCTGGAAACACATATAGTATGATCCTCAAGTAAATTCATCACCTGACAATATTTTATCCTCAAAACACTTGCATATTAGGGAGGTAACTCCGTACTTATATCCAGAAAGACCTACAACACACACAGCAGTTTCCAGTTGGTTCCTGAAAGTGTGATTTTTTTTTTTAAACCTACACTACTCCATTTTGGAGTCTATTCATGAGTTGATTACTCATTACGAAGGGTTCTATGATGCCAGTAACTTATCCAGTTCAAGCTGCAGTCTTCAAACAGAGTCTGAGTCTTTGTTTTAATTCATAAAACACAAGTGTTGTTCTCAAGGTCCATCATGGGCCTCCTGCAGTGCCACAATGATGCCACCCAAAGGTTGCAGGAACAGCAACTCATTCCGCTTGGGAACCCTGCAGCCCAATGGTATCAATGTGGACTTCACCAGCTTCAAAATCTCCCCTTGCCCCACCGCATCATACAACCAGCCCAGCTCTTCCCCTCCCCCCACTGCATCCCAAAACCAGCCCAGCCTGTCTCTGCCTCCCTAACCTGTTCTTCCTCTCACCCATCCCTTACTCCCACCCCAAGCTGCACCTCCATTTCCTACCTACTAACCTCATCCCACCTCCTTGACCTGTCCGTCTTCCCTAGACCGACCTATCCCCTCTCCACCTATCTTCTTTTCTCACCATCTTCAGTCCGCCTCCCCGACTCTCCCTATTCATTCCAGAACACTCGGCCCGAAACATCAGCTTTTGTGCTCCTAAGATGCTGCTTGGCCTGCTGTGTTCATCCAGCTTCACACTTTATTATCTTGGATTCTCCAGCATCTGCAGTTCCCATTATCATTGTTCTCAAGGCATTTGTTGCACTCAAGATGGTGGGGGATGAATCACCTTTTTGAGTTTGTTCAGTCAATGCTGGGCGGACCCTTTCTCACTGCTGTTAGGAAAATGGTTCCAGGAGGTTAATCAAAAGACAACTCATACCCTACAGGAAACATTCCAAACACCACCATCACCATCCCTGGATATGTCCTGTCCCACTGGCAGTACAAGAACCAGTAAAGGGGGCAGCACAACGGCATATAGTTTGCAGGGAAATGCCCTTGGAGTCCTCAACATTGAGATTTTTGCGATGTCAGAAGTCATTGTTTTAGGTTAAAAACCATGGGCAAGGAAATTTCCTGCTGATTACCAGGAGCCATCCTCTCTCCGCTGGTGAAGCCATCATGGGGGAAGCACTGAGGGTGGCACGGGTGCAAATATAGTGAGTAGAGGATTTCAAATGTCCATGATGAAGCTAGTCAGGTCCTAAAGGAAACAGGTCCGCAGCTGATGGCGAGAAAACCACGAGGGAAAAATATACTTCACTTTCTCCTTACTAATCGTTGGCTGCGGAACCATCTGCATGTGACAGTGTTGATTAAAAATGACCACTGCATTGTCCTTGCAGAGTCAAAGTCTCAACTTCACATTGAGAGTACTATCCATCATGTTGTGTGGTAGTATCACTGCTAAAATAGGACAGATTTTGAACTGATCTAGCAACTCATGGTTGGGCATCAATGAGATGCTATGGGTCACCAACTGCAAAATCGTACTCAAGCATTGTCTGCAATCTCCTGGCCCAGCATATCTTCTACTCAACCAACACCTTCAAGACAGAGGATTAACCCCAGTTCAGTGGAGAGTGCAGGAGGCATACCCAAAGCAGCATCAGCCAGACCTGAAAATAAGGTCTTAACCTAATGAAGTTACCAAACAGCATAAGCAGCAAGTGATAGACAGAGCTAAGTGATCAGATCGAAGCTCTGAAGTCCTGCCAGTTTCCATCATGAGTGGTGGTGGATAATTAAACAAATCACTGGAGGATGAGGCTCCACAAATATCCCACTCCTCAATGATGAAAGAGCCCAGCACATCAGTGCAAAAGATGAGGCTGAAGTACTCAGTAATCCTAGCCAGAAATGCCAAGTGAATGATCCATCTTAGCATCCAGTGATTCCCAGCTTTACAGATACCCTGTCATGAATCAGCTGGAGGCACTTACAATGGCGACATTCCAGCAATCGTACTGAAGACTTGTGCTCTAGAACTTGCAGCTCCCCTACCCAAGTTCTTCCACTACAGTTAGAACACTGGCATCTACCTGATGATATGAAAAATTGCCCAGGTATGCCCCGTACACAAAAAAAGCAAGTAAATCCAACTTGACCAATTACCACCCCATCAGTTGACTCTCAATCATCAGTAAAGTGATGGAAGGTGTCATCAGCAGGTGCTATCAGGCAACACCTCCTCAGTAATAACCTAGGTGGCACCTAGTTTGAGTCCCACTCAGGCCACTCAGCTCCTGACCACATTACAGCTTTAGTTCAAACATGGACAAAAGAGCTGAACCCCAGAGGTGGAATGAGAGTGACTGCCCTTGATATTAAGGCCACATTTGACTGAAGGTGGCATTCAGGAGCCCTAGCAAGGACCGAACCTGGTATAAAGGAAGATGGCAGTGGTTGTTGGAGGTCAGTCATCTCAGCTTCACAACATCTTTGCAGGGGTTCCTCAGGGTATGTGTGTTCTAGGCCCAACCATCTTCAGCTACTTCAACAATGAACTTCCCTCCATAAGGTCAGAAGTGGGGATGTTCGCAATATGGTTTTTAGAATTTTTTTATTCATTCACACAAATGAGGGTGTCACTGACTAGGCAGCATTTATTGCCCAATCCCAATTGCTCAGAGGGCAATTAAGAGCCATCCACATGTCTGTAGGTCTGGAGTCACGTAAGCCAGACCAGGTAAGGATGGCAGTTTCCATCCCTAAAGGACATTAGTGAACCAGATGGGTTTTTCCAACAATCGACAATGGATTCACGTTCATCATTAATTCCAGATATCTACTGAATTCAAATTTCACCATCTGTTATGCTGGGATTCGAACCCGGGTCCTCAGAATGCTATCTGAGTCTCTGGATTAACTGTCCAGAGATGATAATACAATGCCATCAATAATGACCAGCACCATTCATGTCTCCTCAGATTCCTCAGTCCATGTTCAAATGCAACAAGATCTAGACAATACCCAACTTGGGCTAACAAGTAGCAAGTCACATTCACACTGCACAAATGCCAGGCAACGACATTCAATGGTGGCACCATCACTGAATCCCCCACTATCAGCATCCTTGGGGTTACCATTGACCAGATACTCAACTGGATTCTCCACATACACAGCTTATACAACAGCAGGTCAGAGGCTAGAAATACTGCAACAAGACATCTCCTGATGCCCCAAGGCCTGTCCACCATCTACAAAGCACAATGTGATGGAATACCCCCCACTTGCTTAGATGGATGCAGCTCCAATGAGACTCAAGAAGCTTGAAGACAAATCCAAGACAAGACAGCCCACTTGATTGGCACCACATGCACAAGCATCCACTCCCTCCACTACAAATACTCAGCAGCAGTGTACACTATCTACGAGATATAATGCAGAAATTCCTCAAAGATCCTTAGACAGCACCTTCTAAAACCACAACCACAACCACTTCTATCTAGAAGGATCAGGGGCAGGAGATATATTGGAACACCAAGTTTCCCTCCAAGGCACTCACCATCCTAACTTGGAAATATATCGCCACTTCTACACTGTCACTGGTAAAAATCCTGGAACTCCCTCCATAATGGCATTCTGGATCAACCTATATCACAGAAGGCAACAGTTTACGGCAGCAGCACAGTACCACCTTCTCAAGGGCAACCAGAGGTGGGGAATAAATATCAGACTCTCAGCAATGCCCACGTCTCAGTAGTGAACTTATTTTAAAAATAAATGGACCCCAATTTTATTCTAAAGTGTTCCAAAGCAGAATGTGACAGACTGTCATTCCTCTACTTTCCATTATAAATTCTGACTCTGCCTATTCTGGACCCACGTGTGTCTTTGTTAACCTGCTCCTTTTCATATAAGTTTGCAAGTTTTTACAATCATTTCTTTGTTTCTTCAGATTTTACTTTCGTTTTCTGATCTATAGTAACCTCTAGGATGTTAATTGTGTGTGGAGAATCGAGCAATGTTAATACCAAGGGGAGATGGTTAAATTCTATCTTGTTAGAGATACTCACTGTCTGGCACATATGGCATGAATGTCGGTTGCCACTTATTATTCCAAGCATGAATGTTAACCAGATCTAAAAGACCACAGGGATGTAGGAGCAGAAGGAGGCTATTCAGCCCACAAAGTCTGCTCTGCCATTCTACAAGATCATTGGCTGATCTGATAAACCTCAACTCGACTTTCCTGCCTTTTCCCTACAACCCGTGATTCCCTTACTGATTAAAAATCTGTCTCTCTATCTCAGCCTGAATACCCTTAACAACCCCGCCACGACAGCCCTCTATGATAAAGGACACTGCATGCAAGACCAAACTAGTTCAGTTCCCGAGGAGCTGCAAACGGTGCTGGACGCTACAATCATCAGCAAACAGTTCCACTTCCAACTTTATGATGGAGGCAAGGTAATTGCTCAAGCAGCTGAAGATGCTGGGATGACTGGCCTCCAACGAACACAACCGTCTTACTTGGGGGTAAATATGACTTCAGCCAATAGAAAGTTCTTTCCCTGATTCCCACAGTCTTCAATTCCTCATGATGCCGTATTTGATTTCAAGAGCTGTGACTCTCAGTTCTAGAGTTCACATTCTTTGTCAATATTTCGATCCAGCCTATAACAATGAACTGGAACAGAATGGCTCTCAGAAGAATCTAAACTGAACATTGGGATGGTTCTTGTTGTTTAAGTTCCACATGACTATATTTGCCATTACTTTGATGATGATCAGGAGTAGGCTGATTGAGTAATAAATTATCAGTTTAGAATTTGCCTTGCTTTTTGTGGAAAATTTTCCAAATTGGGAGTCAATGCCAGTTTTGTACCTGTAACAAAACAGCTTAGCTCAGGGCTAGTTCTGGGACACAAGTTTCAACATTACTGCCAGGATGCTGTCAAAGCATGTAGCAACACTGTATCCAGTGCCATCAGCAGTTTCTTCCTATTAAACAGACTGAACAGAATTGTCTAAAGACTGACATCTTTAATTCTGGAGACATCAGGAAAAGGACAAGTTGGAACATTCACTCAGCACTGCAGATTGAGGGGTGTGCAAGTGCCTCAACCTTGTCTTTTGCAGTTACGTGCTGAGCTCCCCATCACTGAGAATGTTCACATCTTCAGACTAATTGTGTAATCGTGCATCACCAATTACAACTAGACGTGGTGGACTGCAGGTCTTTAATCTGATCTATTTATTGTGGAATTGTTTTGTTCTACTGGATATTGCTTTGGCTGTTCAACATGCATTTATAGCCTTGCATTATAATTTCATCAGATTGTCATCTCTTCCTTAGGTATGATCACTGCGATTTCTAGTAAGCTCTCCTGCTTTCCTTATTGAATCAAGATTGATCTCCTGGTTTGATGGCAATGGTAGATTGAATTATGTTCTTCTCTCCTGGCTTAGGGCCACAGAAGTCAACTACAGATTCCCTCTGTCCATAGCTCAAATCAGTCAATGGGACAGAGATCAGCAACTTTGGCAGAGACTACTGGCCCAAATATTTCCTTCTCTTTGCCTTCATGGAATCTGACATTACATTTGGTTTGCAGTATAGCTTATAATTACGACAAAGATTCCACATAGCATGAAACTTTGTCTTTTAAAGCTATAGTGGGTCATCCATAGGTGAAATATGTTGGAAACTCTTCACAGTCTGTAGCTGAATTGTGCTATTTTATTGAAAATATAAAGCAACCTCCCTCCTCCCCACTAACCAGCACGCGCCCCACCCCCAACAAAAACACTCCCACCACAACACTTACCCTTGATGTCAATGTCACAATCTGGTAGCATTAACAGAGTCAATGGATGGACCATGGAGGAGTCACGAACAAAAACGTTCCCACTGGATTTCACAGCCATGAAATAGGTCAGCCAACGGCTTTTAAAATACTCCTCATTCCTGACATGAATTACAAAAACTGCGTTAGCACAGTCAAGGAAGCAAAGTTTACAATGGTATCAGCATATTCAAAGCTGTATATTGCTGAAGAGAGATACAAGTTGTTGAAGCTGTGCATCTTGCACTCACTCGGACCAAAAACAAGAATGCCAAATTTCAAGCGATCACAACAGTTATGAAGAAATTGCGCTAGTTGGTTGACAAGCTGCCACTAATTCTCCAAAGCACTGCCATTGAGGTAACAACAGGAGGCATGCAACTGCCAGATAATTAACAAAAAACATACAAAGTTTGAACATATTCTTTGGTTTGCAAAGAACAGAATATTGCACATAAAGGTATGTGGTTTTTAGCAACTGTAAATGAGCCATATTCCAAGCTCAACTGATTATCATTTATTAGAGTGGCTTTTGGCACACTAAGGCTGGTTCAGCAACTGGGGGATCAATTTACAAGTACACATTTTATTTCAAGTTTTGAATGCAGCGGCTGGTTAAATACAGTCTATACTTAGCCCATTGCCAACAACTACAGGTAACACTGTTTGACTCAATCAGCCATTCACTAGGATGTACAGCCTGTGTATCAGGCATTGCGCTAGCAATGAATTTCACAGACAAAGTTGCTCAATTATGTGCTGTCTAGAATGTCTTTATGAAATTATGGCAACTTCTTGTCAATGGAAATATTGTTTCTGCAGTCGCAGCATAGCAGTAATATGAAACAGCACATTTAACCTCAAGGTTTCGAGATACTGTGCCTTTCCAGGTTTGAGACTGACTGGGAACTTCAGATCCAAGTGTGGCAGTCTTTAATCCATTTGCAAGTTTGTGCAAAACTCAGAAAGCAATAACTTGATCAGGAATAACATCTCTCCCACAGGTTAGCAAAAGACCAGAATTCTCTTTACAACATTACTCAATCAATATTTATACTGTGTGGAGCTGAATGAATTCCAGTGTGTACATTGACCAGTGAAATAAGCTTGGTGTAGACAGGAGTGAGTCAGTCCATAAAGGTCTTCTACCCACCAGTGAATTGCACAGCATTGTGTATGAGTCTTGATGCCAACACATTTCAAAAATTGGCTGATTGAATCAAGGGGCATGTCACTTTGTTTATTTGTATTAGGTGAAGTACAGACCACACTCGATCAGCCCATGGTTGCAAATTCCAAACCATTTACTGTGAAACATGAATTTGCCATTGAGCAGCACTTGCTGACAATCCTGAGTGCATCAACAGCTATGCCAATGGACAATTATGATCAGTCAAGCTTATAACATAACTCATTTACCTGTGCTAGAAGTAAATTAAACTTTTGCTTAGGGAATTGTTTGCAAACAGAAGCAATATGTTCAAAATTTGCATCGGTTTTAAACTACCTGGGAGCTTGGGGAGTCTTCTGTTCTGTTGTTTTCTCCACAGCAACACCTTCCCAATCAATATCAATTTATCAGCCAATCAGCACCCTTTTCCCTTACTGTATAGACTATTAGGATTGTTTGAAATTTGGCATTAAGTTTGCTCTGATGTGTGCAAGACAAAAAGCTTCAGAAACAGGACTCTGTTTTCGGCAAGATTCAATTTGTGGCCACATTCTGAGCAGATTGGTGGAATTTTAATATAGTGACTTCGGAATAACAGCAATCTACAGGATGTCAGCACCTCTGGCAAAGCTGACATTATTACCTCCTTTCCCTGTAGAAAGTGGGGATACTAACAATTTTTACTGCTGAGTTGCTTGCTAGACAATTTCACAGGTCAGTTAAGACTCAAGCTCTTTGACGTGAGGTTGGGGACTCCAATCACTAAAAAGTTACAATGTTAAAGTTTAAATTTTCTTCCTGAATGGACATTAGTGAATAAATTTGACAGCTTCATTACCACTCTTTCTCATAGCAGCTTTACATTTTCAGATTTTTAACTGTACTCAAATTCTCAAATTGGCGTATTGGGATATGATATCCCATTCTCTGGATCTCCCAGTTTAGTAACATAACTTTTACTCAACTATACACATATCTTTGATTTTCTGACTCTTACCAACAGAACTGGAGTTACCCATTTTAGGTGAATAATTGCATTCACCCATCTCCCACTTCACAAACCAATCCAAGGAATGGCAAGAAGCAGTGAAATCCTAATGCTCAGCACATTTGTTATCAAGTATTTTGTTGAATGATGAAAAGCAATTAATTTTACAATAATTTTCACTAAATGCTGTAACATCCAGGCTTTATACAGCTTTGGACTTAACTAAATAAGCAGCAGCACTAGTGATCTTGCAATATGAAATATATCCTCTAAAACCTCTCTTCCCCCATATATGCACACACATCATGGCTTGCCTGTTCACTGTAGATCTGTGCAGCAATACCTGCCCACCTTTAGTACGGTAGACCAGGCTGTTGGGTTTAAATTTTCCCTCTTTGGTGACTTTCCCATATCTCAGCTACAAAGCAAAAAAGAGAAAAAGAAACAAGCTAGTTAAACAGGTTAGCCAGTCTACAGTTCAAGAGGTAGGAACAGGTGCTAACTGGTCAGCCCTTTAAGCCCGTTCCATCATTCCGTTAGACCTCAATCAATTAGTAACATCAGTAACACATTGCCTTTGGGGAGATTTTCAGATTTTCTTTGTGGCTTAAGAAGACGCCTCCTTTCACTCTCAAATGATGCTGTTCTAATTTCTGAGTTGCATCTGCTTAACGTTCCTTCTTTCACAAAAGGAAATAGCTTACCTCCATTTATCCCATCAAATACCTTTAACATCTAAAATATCTCAATTTGATTATCTCTCAGTCTCCTAAACACAAGTAAATAAGTCAAATGTATGCAAATTTGTCTTCCTTGTATCATTTTCACTTGTTTCTTTTGCTAAACCAAACAAATATCAGACATCAGTTTTCTCCTCTTCAAAGCAAACATCATAGCTACTTCTGAACTCAGTCAAACTGGAGAACGGACCAAAGACAGGAACACTAGATATTTTCCTTCTTCTGTTATCCAAGATCACTGTCAGCCCTAATCAAACTTATCCAGTATACACTGTGTCTCCTATTCATTAGGAAAGTTACATTTAGCCATTGAGCCTAAATATGCTAATACTCAAAAGTAACTGTATAGTTGGTTAACTCTGGCATTCAGCCTTGGTGGAGATTTCTTTTAGCTTAATGTTAGGAAGATCAAAGGGACTGCCAGTTTCAACTCCACCTATACATTCTGCTCCCTTGTCAAGGATTCATTCATTGATGCATCTATATATACAAGTTAGAAACAGCAGATGAGCATTTGCACCATGTAATAAGATCACTAACAATATTTTCACCCCTTGCTTAGCAACAATCTACCCACCTCTGCCTTAAAAATATCAAAGACCCTGGTACCATCATCTTTTAAGGAAAACAGCCCCAAAGACTTGTGTCCCATATAGAAAGAAGTCCTCATCTATTTAAATGGACAAGCCCCTATTTTTAAATAGTGATCTTTAGCTCTAGATATCCTTACAAAAGGTTTCATCCTACTCCTCAGCATTACACACAATGAAATCACTCATAATCTTCATCACAAGTTTAAAACCTTACATCCTTTCTATCATTGACTGATCACTTGACCTTCTTTTATGTTGTCGCTCCATTACTGTACCAACAAACACAGAACAGTACAGTACAGTACAGGAAGAGGCCCTTCAGCTCACCAAGACTATGCCAACTATGATGCCTTTCTAAACGAAAAACTTTCTGCCTCTACGTGATCAATGTATCTGTCAAAATGCTTCTTAAATGTTGCTTTAGTATCCGCCTCCACCACCTCCTCTAGCAGCACATTCCAGGCACTTAGCCAATCTGTGTGTAAAATCCTGCTTCTCACATCTTTACTTAACTCCTCTTATCTTAAACCCATGCCCCCTAGTAATTGACATTTCTACCTTTGGGAGAAATATTCTAACTATCCATATTATCCATGCTTCTCAATTCTGTTAACTTCTATCAGGTTGCCCCTCATCCTTTGACATTCAAGCAAAAACAAACCAAGTTTGTCCAATCTCTCCTCATCGCTAAAATCCTACTAAATCATTTCTGTACCCTCACCAAAGCCTCCACATCCCTATGGCAATGTGGTGACCAGAAATGTACGTAGTATTCCACATATGGCCTACTAAGGTTTTATATAGCTGCAACATGACTTGCCAATTTTTATGCTCTTATACCTCGAATGAAGAAGGTAAGCAAACTATATGCCTTCTTCCTCTCAAACTGTACTACTTCACATATCTCTGCATTAAGTTTCATTTGTCATATGTCTACCAATTTTCCACAGCCATTCTCAGTTCTATTGATATTTGCACTATGCTCTTCCAAGTTCACAGTATTTTCATGTTGAGTCTTCTGCAAATTTTGAAATTATGTCCTGTACACCCAAGTCCAGGTTATGAATACGGATCAAGAAAAGCTTGTCATCCTGATGTCAAGTTGAAGAACCTCAATGTATACCTTTCAGACCAAAAAACAACACAATTGTTCATTATTACTATTTCCTGTCACTCAGAGTTGTATCCATGCTGTTACTGGTTGCTTTATTACAAGCCCTTTATTTTTTCTGACAAACCTGTTACATGGAACTTTATTATTTGTCTTTTGGAAGTCCCTGTGTAGAACATCACAGCTTTCTCACAAAAAAAAACACAACTTGCCTTCAAAAATCTATACTTGCTCTTCTTAATTAATCCACATTTAAGCATATGAATGTTAATTTTATCCAATTATCATTTCTAAATGCTTTCCCATCACTGGAGTCAAATTGACTAGTCACTAGTTGCCGTGTTGATCTTGAAGTCTGTCTGAACAAAGCTATTACAATTGCAATAGTCCATTCCACTTGCACCACCCCCAGCAACTCGGGAAAAATTACAACTTCAGCTAATTCCTTTGCAATTTCTCTCAATATCTTTAGATGTACCTGGTCTGACCCTAGTGAGTGAACTTTAAATACAGACTTTTCTAATAGCTCCTCTGTCAATTTTCAGTCCATTCAATGTCTCAACTCTGCCCTCTTAACTATAACTTGGCAACTACTTTTTACAATTAGGATTTACTTTTGAATTAATCCAGTCCTATTTTCTAGCATTTAGGCCATATACCTCTAAACCCTTCCCAAGCATATATGCATCCAGATGCCTTTTAAATGTTGTAACTGTACCAGCCTCCACCACTTCCTCTGACAGCTCATTCCATACATACACCACCCTCTGTGTGAAAAAGTTGCCTCTTAGGTCCCTTTTAAATCTTTCCCCTCTAACCTTAAACCTATGCCCTCTAGTTTTGGCCTCCCCAGATCCTAAGGGAAGACCTTGTCTCTTTACCCTCTCCATGGCCCTCATGATTTTATAAACCTCTATAAGGTAACTCCTCAGCCTCCTACACTCCAGGTATTGTTTCTCCCAAACAGCAGTACATGTGGGCCTTCAAGTACTTTACAGATAGATGCAGATAGGTCCTTGACTAAGAAGAATGCCAGACGAAATCTGGGTAGGTGGGAATATGGAGTTGACGCCACAATCAGATCAGCCGTGATCTTACTGAACGGTGGAGCAGCTGGATGTCCTACTCCTGTTTCTAATGCTAATGCTCAGTTATTTCTTGGTAAGGACAAGCACCAAATGGTGGGCCATAGGGAAGGGCTTGTTCCTATGTTTTACTGTCCTATGTTCTGTCCAACACAGACTTAATTTTTAGTTTTCTACCTCCATGCATTAGTCCCTTTTTGGTCACTATTCAGTACCAGTCCACCTTTCAAGACTAATATGCATTAAAATGACTATCAGACTCTGTTCGTTAGCTTGAAGTCTCTTCTCATACAATCACCTTGCTTCTCACTAACTTCTTTATTCCCCCCATGAATGTTCATGCCCCAGCTCTACCATGCTTCCTTCCTTAATGGTTCAGAAAAACGCTGATTGGAAAGTTCTCCTGAAGACACCATAAACTCCACTCCCTGCCTTTTACAAAGTTACTACTTTCTATATCTCTCCTCTTTCTCAACTTAGCATTCAATTCCTTATAAAAACTCGTGACCTTTCTTTATATTAAATGATAGTTCACAAATGTAAGTAATTACTGTACTTACATCAAACTAAATCATGCCTGAATTTGAGGCTTCTCTTTCTCACCTGGATGAGGTTAGGGTATAGGCCAGCCAACAGCACACCTTTAATCAACTCTTCCTCCCCACTGTACTGGTTGCACAAGGAGTAGGAACGCGTGCAATCTGAAGGATTCGACACCAGGAATGCATTGTAAACATTTTCAGAGAATTGCAGAATTAATCCTGGAACAACACAGCACAGGCAGTCTCAAGTTAGTGTATGAAAATAATGAGTAAAAATGTTTATATTTATGTTGCAGAATTAAAATCTGAATTAAACATGTTAAAATGACTAAACCTAAGAGTGACATAATGAAAACAGAAGCTAATTTATTACAAACATTCCAAACTTAGGTAGAGGAGGTAGTCTGTACAGGCAGCTTTGACAGCCTGTCTTTTTAACCCCATACTTCCATCGCATCATTCTACACCTTTCAGTACTCAGCTTTACAGTTGCAGCTGTACCCACATTCAACACTTACAGTCATAGAGATGTACAGCAGGGAAACAGCCGGTCCAACTCATCCATATGACAAGATATCCTAAATTAATCTGGTCCCATTTGCCAGCATTTAGCCCGTATCCCTCTAATTCCTTCCTATGCATATATGCATCCAGATACTTTTTAAATGTTGTAATTGTACCAGCCTCCACCACTTCCTCTGGCAGCTCACTCCAAACACGGACCACCTTCCGTGAAAAAGTTGCCTCTTAGGCCCCTTTTAAATCTTCCCCCTCTCATCTTAAACCTATGCCCTCTGGTTTTGGACTCCCACATCCCAGGGGAAGACCTTGTCTATTTAACCTATCCATGCCCTTCATGGTTTTATGAACCTCTATAAGGTTACCCCTCAGGGTCTGACACTCCAGGGAAAATAGCCCCAGCTTATTCAGCCTCTCCCTATAGCACAATCTGTCCAAATCTGGCAACATCCTTGTAAATCTTTTCTGAAACCTTTGTAGTTTCACAACATCCTTCCTTTGACAGGGAGACCAGAATTGCATGCAGAATTCCAAAAGTAGCCTCACCAATGTCCTATACAGTCGTAACATGGCCTTCTCAACTCCTGTCCTCAATGCACCAACCAATAATGGCAAAAACACTAAATGCCTTTTTCACTTCCTTTCTCCTATCATGTGAGTCAAATTTCAAGGAACAATGAACCTGCCCTCCGAGGTCTATTTGTTCAGCAACACTCCTCTGGGCCTTACGTTAAGTGTATAAGTCCTGCCTGATTTGTATGTCCAAAATGCAGCACCTCATATTTATCTAAATTAAACTCCATCTACCACTTCTCAGCCCAATGGCCAAACCAATCAAGATCCCATTGTATTCTGAGAGTCTTTCGTTATCCACAACACTTACAATTTAATGTCACCTGCAAACTTACTAATCATACCTCCTATGTTCAAATCCAAATCATCCATATAAATGGGGAGTCAATGGCCAAGTGGTATTATCACTGGATAGGTGATCCAGAATCCCAGATAATGTTCTGGAGACCAGGGTTCAAAACCCGCTACAGCAGACAGTGGAAGTTGAAATCAATAAACATATGGAATTACAAATCTAATGATGACCATGAATTCAGTGTCGATTGTCCAGAAAAATCCATCTGGTTCACTGATGTCCTTTAGGGAAGGAAACTGCCATCTTTGCCTGGTCTGGCCTACATGTGGCTCCAGACCCACTGCAATGTGGCTGACTCCTAACTGCCCTCTTGGCAATTAGAGATGAGCAATAAATGCTTGCTAGCCAGCAACACCCTCATCCCATGAACGAATAAAGAAAAAGAATGATGAAAAGCATTGGACCCAGCACTGATCCTTGTGGTACACCATTTGTCACAAGTCTCCAGTCTGAAAATCAAATGAAGGGTCTAGGCTCGAAACATCAGCTTTTGTGCTCCTGAGATGCTGCTTGGCCTGCTGTGTTCATCCAGCTTCACACTTTGTTATCTTGGATTCTCCAGCATCTGCAGTCCCCATTATCTCTCTCCCCTCTGTCTTTTACTTTTGATACATTTCTGTATCCAATTGGCTAATTCTCCCTGTACTCCATGTGATCTAACCTTGCTAACCAGACTACCATGAGGAACCTTGTCAAACGCCTTCCTGAAGTCCATATAGATCATGTCCACTGCTCTGCCCTCATCAATCCTCTTTGTTATTTCTTCAAAAAAAAACTCAATTAAGTTAGTGAGACATGGTTTTCCACACACAAAGCCACATTGACAATCCCTGTACAACCTCAACATGACATCCCAACTTTAATACTGAAAGGTCTGAGTAATGAAGGCAAACGTGCTAAATGCCTTCTTCAGCACCCTGTTTACATATGACGTAAACGTCAAAGAATTATGTACCTGAACTCATAGGTCTCTCTGCTCTACAATGCTACCTTTACTTTTAATTGTATAAGCCCTGCCCTTGTTTGTTTTACCGAAATGTAATAACTTGCATTTATCCAAATTAAACTCCATCTGCTACTCCTCAGCCCATTCACACAATCAATCAAGATTTCTTTGTAATCTTTGATACATTCTTCACTGACCACTATACTACCAATCTTGGTGTCATCAGCAAATTTACTAACCATGCTGTCTATATTCTTATCTAAATCATTTTTAAAAATGACAAACAACACTGGATCCAGCACTGATCCATGTGGAACACTGCTGATAACGGGTCTCCAGCCCAAAAAAAAACTCTCTACCACCACTCTGTCTTGTGCCATTAAGTCAGTTTTGTATCCAATTGGCGAGCTCACCCTGAATCCCATGTGATCCAACTTTATTAATTAGTTTATCATAAAGATCCTTGCCAAAGGCTTTACTGAAGCCCATGTAAACAGCATCAACCGCTCTGCCCTCTTCAATCATTCTGGTTATTCCCTCAAAAAACTCAATCAAGTTTATGAGACAAGATTCCCCTCAAACCATGCTGACTATCTCTAAGAGAATAAAATGTGAGGCTGGATGAACACAGCAGGCCAAGCAGCATCTCAGGAGCACAAAAGCTGACGTTTCGGGCCTAGACCCCGTAACCTGACTATCCCTAAGCGTTCCTTGCCTCTCCAAATACATATAAATCCTATCTTTCATAATCATGTCCAACAACTCAGCAACCACTTAAGTCAGAGGAGGAATCTATCTTGTGAAGTTGTTTTAGGATTTTCATAGAATCCCTACAGTGTGGAAAACAGGTCCTACGGCCCAACAAGTCCACTTCGACCCTCAGAGCATCCCAACCAGACCATTCCACTATAACCCACCTAATCTACCTTGAACACCATGGGCAATTTAGCATGACCAATCCACCCAGCCTGCACATCTTTGGTCTGTGAAAGGAAACCAAAGCACCTGGAGGAAACCCATGCAGACATAGGGAGAATGTGCAAACTCCACACAGACAAGTCACCCGAGGATGGAATTGAATCCGGGACTCTGGCACTGTGAGGCTACAGTGCTAACCACTGAGCCACCGTGCCACCCCATTTTATGTGTTTCAATACAATGACCTTTAATAATTTTTCTAAACTCCAATAGGTAAAAGCTCAATTTGTGCAACCTTTCTTTGTAAACTAAACCCTTCATCCCAAGAATGAATCCTCTCCGAATTGCTCTCAGTGCACTTAAATGTTTTTTCAAATATGACAACAAAAAATATACTTAATATTCCAGATGTAGTCACAAAAAGGCCTGGAAGAACTCTACTAAAATTTATTTTTATGTTCATGACTCCATAGATTCTAGAACAGTTCACAAGGATTGGAAAACAGCAAGATTAAGCTCATTATTTAAGAAAGAAGGAAGACAGCAAACAGGTAGCAAATAGGACAGGCAGCCTATAGGAAAAATGCCATAATCTATTGCTAGAGACATGGCGACAGAAAACTTTGAAATTCATAGTATGATTAAGCAGAGTCATTGCAGATTTAAGAATGTGTTTGATAAACCTGTTAACAATGCAACTGGTCAGATAGATAAGGGGAACCAGCCAAGGGAGTGAATTTTGAATTTAATTAAAGCATTTGATATAAGCTCTGAAGAAGATTATTGTAGAAAATTAAAGATTGAATGTAACAAATTAGCCTGTATTGAGGTTAACGGGTATAAAACTGAGTTGGAATAAATGAGTCATTTTCAGATTGTCAGGCTGCAACATTCAGGGGAGCAGAAAAATCAGTAGTTAAACCTCAGACATTTACAATTTATATTAAAAATTTGGATGAGGGAACTGAGTGTAAATATTCAAGTTTGCTGAAAATATCAGATTAGGTGGGCAAGTAAGTAGTAACATATATACCAAGACGAGACACCGAGATTTGGGCAGGTTCAGAGAACATGCAAGAACACAGCAGATGGAATACAATCCGGAAAAATTGAAAATTATCCAAATAGTAGGTTTTGAATTATGAGAAACAAGGAAATGTTTGCAATGAGAAAACAAACCTAGGTGTCCTTGCATACAAATCTCAGTACATTCATACACAGGTATATCAAATGATTAAGGAAGGAAAAGATTTGTGAGGTTTTGTTGTCAGTGTTGGAGCATGAGTAAAGAGGTTAATTGCAAATATTTAGGTTTTGATGGAAAAAATCTTGGGGCATAGTGGTAGTGACTCAACCTCTGAGCTAGAAGACTGTAGTTCAGGTCCCACTAGTTCCAAGGTGCGTCACAACATGTCCAGACAGATTGATTAAAAATACTTAGCAGGTACTGATCAGACTACACTTGAAGTAATATATGCAATTTTGGCCTCCTCACAAAAGGAAGGATATATTTGCCCCAGGAGTAATGAAACAGATTTATTAGACTGTATCTGTGATGAGGAGATTGTAGCCTGAGCAGAAATTGGTAGACTAGTTCCGTATTTCCTGTAGTTTAGAAAGACAGGTAACCTAAATGAATCATATGAAAAATCTTAAGGTTTTTGTCAAGTTGGGTGCTCAGAAAATTCTCCCTCTGACTGGGAAGTTTAGAGCAGGGGTCACAGTATTAGAATAAGGGGTCAGTCAGTATGGATGGAGTTGAGGTAAATATCACTTAAAGCATTATGAATCTTGGGAATTCACTAGCTCAGAAAGCCACAGTTCTTTAATCACTGGGTAAAATCAAGATAGACGTTAAATAGATTTTTCAGTACCATGTCAATTAAGGGATAAGCAGATAGTGTGGAGGCTTGAGTTGAGGCAGCAGATGAGCCATGGTCTTATTGAATGAGAAAAGGCACAAAGGATCAATGGTCTACACTCCAGCTCTTCTGTTTTTAGGAAATTAATTGCTCCAATGCTAACCTGTATACTTGTGGCTGTGCAACCTACCGTGAATGAAGCGGAGGCTTGGGGCGTACAGCATGTTCCCTTCCAGGTATTCTTTCTTGCAGTCTGCGGCCCTCTCCTGCAGAACTTTCTTCCAGCCTTCAACAGCTTTAATAAAAGCTATATGATCACTTCGGCTGTCCCCACTCAGACGTGCTTTAGCCTAAAGAACAAGGCAGAACCTGGATTTGTACAGCGACTTGGAAATACTAGAGAAGCTGGATAATTCTGGGACGATCCCCATACTAATCAAGAACATATCTATATCTTAAACACCATGTCTTGGCCTCTACAGCCCTCTGCAGCAATGAATTCTACACATTAACTACTCTGTGACTGAAGAAATTTCTCCTCATCTCAGCTCTAAAGGGTCATCCCTTCACTCTGAGGTTATGCCCTTAGATCCAAGTTTCTCCCATTTGTGGATAAGTCTTGTCCATGTCCACTCTATACAAGCATCTCAGTACTCTAAGTTTCAATTAAGCCAAGGTCCACGACCGCTCCTCAAATGACAAGCCCCTCATTCCTGGGATAAATCATGTAAATTACCCCTGGACACCCTCCGATGCAAGCACAACCTTCCATTGATACAGGGCCCAAAACTGTTCACGATGATCCAAATGTGGTCTGACCAGATGCTTATATACAGCCTCAGAAGTACATTCTTGATCTTGTTTTCTAGGTCTCTTGAAATGCATGCCAACATTGCATTTGCCTTCCAAACTGCCAAAGTGAACCTACATAACCTCAACAGAATCCTGAATTTGTACTCCCAAGACCCTTTTGTTCTTCAGACTTCTGAAACCTTTCCACATTTAGAAAATAATCCATGCCTCTATTCTTCCTATCAAAGTGCATAACCTCACATTTTCCCACTGTTATCCATCTGCCATTTTGCCCATTCTCTTAGCTTGTCCAAATCCTTCTGAAGCCTCTCCACCTTGTCAACGCTGCCTGCCCCTCCACCCATTTGTGTAATCTACAAATTTGGCAACAATGCCCCCAGTTCCTTTGTCTAGATTGTTAATGTACAACGTGAATTCTTGCAGTTCAATCAAATAATAGTCACGCCCCGTAAGATTCCTTCACTTTGAGCTCCCTAATCAAGTCTGCTCCATTACACATCAAATCCAAAATTGCCTGTTCCTAGTGGATTCTACCACAACCTGCTCCAAAACAACCATCTCAGAGACACTCCACAAATTCCTTTTCCTGAGATCCACTAATCTAACTTTTTCAGTCCACCTGTGCATTAAATTTCCCCATAATTATTGTAATAGTGCTTTTCTCATGTGCCTTTTCTATCTCCTGGCTTATTTTCTTCCCTACCTCCTGAACTCAGTAGGAAAATATAATTGATCAAATTATAGCTTTAACTACATCCAAGAAATCAGAAGCAAATACCGCAGGGAAGATCATTCAGGTGATTTTAAATGATGCAGCTAAACCCCTAGCTATGTTAAAGTTCACAGGAGGCACAAACTCTTTTGCTGAAAGATTTAGTTTCTCTCCAGAGTTCAAAGACAGATGAAGCGTTACTAAACAGCATTAGTGGACAGCATATCCTGGTTTCATGTTACAAAGTGCAATTAGAGTGTGACTTAATATCTGGACTTCTGGTAGTAGTAAAGAAATTATGAATTGCTGGATGGAGTGGACAGAGTTGACTACTCCTGGAATGGCAGCTCACAGTGAATCTCAGGTTGAAGGACTTCTGAAGTGCTATTATATTGTAAATGGAGTTCTGATGAGTAAGTGGAGATTTCCTCAGATCTGCACACACACAAAAACCACATGCACAAACACACACACACCATAAACATATGCACACACCTCAAATATATTTGTAATCTACATATTTAGCAACTATGCCCTCAATTCCTTCATCCAGATCATTAACATACAGTGTGAACTGTGGTAGTTTAATCAAATAATGGTCACTGCCCTGTAAGGTTCACCTTAAGCTCCCTAATCAAGTCTGCTCCATTTCACATCAAATCTAGAATTGCCTGCTCCTGGTGGATTCTACAACAACTTGCTTCAAAACAACCATTTCAGAGAGATACATACACCCATATTGCGTATGTGTTGGAAGTGCATCGGAGCAGTTCAAAGGAGGTTTACTTGATTGTTTTTATATCCAAGTACTTTAGATGCTTGAAATCTAAAATAAAAAACAAGTACTGAAGAAACTCATCAGGTTTGGCAGCAGAGGGGAGAGGAACAAAGTCCAATATAACTTTGTCAGAACAGAACAAGGTTGGAAAATAATGGTTTTCATACTATTGATAAATAGGGAGGAGAAATGAACGAAACAAATAGTAAACACATCCAGAGCAAAAGACATCAGGGCTGCTAATGTTACTGGAGGATAAATACTGCTACAGAATTGGTGCTGAAAGTTTGAATAATTGAAACTAAGTTGGTTTTGCTGCGAGAAAGCAATCCCATGTAAACAAGATATCATTGCGGGGCAGGGGTATGCGCAAGGGTGTTGTTGTTTGGGTGGACACCACACAGGGACAGTAATCAAAATAGCAGAGTGTATTCAAACTCAGAAATTCCTGAACTTAACACTGAGTCTTGAGGCTGTAAGGTGCTTAAGCAGAAAATTAGGTCCTATTCCTCCAGCTTGCACTAAGTTTCATTGGCACACTACAGGCCTAAGACGGAAAGGAGATTAGCATGAGGTTACTGCAAGATTACTACATTAAGACTTACAATAAGTGGGTTGTCTTATGAGAAAAGGTTCAACAAACTGGGTTTATTTTCCCTTTCCTTTCAAACAATGTTGCAATAAATACTTGACTGGGTGAAGGAAGTGAATGCCTATAGCCAAGTTTGTGATGACACAAAAATTGGTGGGATGCAAGCGGTAAGGTTGACAAAGAGGGATTATAGACAGAATAAGTGAGCAGTCATAAACCTGTCAGATTGAACATATGTGGGTAAATGTGAAACAATGCACTTTGACAGAGGAGCTGAACATTAAGCCAATACACAGCGGGATTTGGAGACATTGTGTATAAATCATAAAAGCTTACATCAAAATTCAATAGGTAACTGGAAAGGCAGATGGAGTAGCAGCCTTTAGATCAAAATGAATGGACTATAACGAAAAGGAAAATCTTGCCAAAACTATATCAAGAACTTGTTAAACCAAGAATATTCTGAATAGTTTTAGTCTCCTGTCCCAAGAAAAGATGTGCTAGCATTCGAGGCAGTCCACAGAAGTTTCACTGGGTTGATCCCAGGCATGGAGAGATTTTCTTATCAGGACAGGGTCAGGCTGTACTCATTAAAAAGAATGAGAGACAACCTTATTGAAACATACAAGATTCTTAGGTAGTAATGTGAGAAGGCAGCTGCAGAAAGGTTGCTTCCCCTTGTGGAAGAATCTAGGTCCAGAGGGAATAATCTTAAAATAATGCATTACCCATTTAAGAAAGAGATGAGGAGGAATTTCTCCTCTCAACGGGTGGTAGATAATTCTTTATTTAATTCTTTATTGCAGAGGACTGTAGAGGCTGGGTCATTGCTAAGGTTGATAGGCTTTTAATTACTAACAGAATCCATAGCCCTGGGGGAAAAGGCAGGGAAGCAGAGGTGAGGTTTATCATATTAGCAATTAACTCATTGAATGGCGGAGCTTGTGCACAGAGGCAGTTTTTATTAAAGAGTGTTATAAAAGAGGTGGGCGGCACGGTGGTTTAGTGGTTAGCACTGCTGCTTCACAGTGCCAAGGACACAGATTCAATTTCAACTGAGCGACTGTCTGGGTGGAATCTGCACCTTCTCCCCTTGTCTGTGTGTGTTTCTGCTGGGTAGTCTAGTTTCCTGCCACATTTGAAAGATGAGCAGGTTAGGTGGATTGGCCATGCTAAATTGACTGTAGTGTGCATGGATGGTAGGCTAGCTGAATTAGCCACAGTAAATGCAGGATGAAGCATATAAAGCATTGGAAAGCAAACAGAGTTGGAAAAAAAAATCATTCCTTCATCAACTCCGTCAAACCATACCTTTAAGTAAGCCTATACCTACATGCCATCACGATTAAGGAAATACGTTGATATACTTACAGGGTTAACGGAAAGATTCTTGGCAGCGTGGAGGAGCAGTGGGATCTCGGTGTTCATGTCCACAGCTCCCTATCCAGGTGGATAGAGTTGTTAAGAAGACAAATGGTGCGTTAGCTTTCATTAATAGAGGGACTGAGTTCAAGAGCCGTGAAGTTTTGCTCCAGCTTTACAAAAGCCGGATTCGGTCTAGAGCGTTGTGTCCAATTCTGGTCGCCTCATTACAGGAAAGATGTGGAAGCATTGGAAAAGCTGCAGAAGAGATTTATCAGGATGTTGCCTGGAATGGAGGGAAGGTCTTACAAGGAAAGGTTGAGAGAGCTAGGGCTTTTCTCTTTAGAACGACCAAGTGTGAGAGGTGACTTGATAGAGGTGTACAAACTGATCAGAGGTATAGATAGAGTAGACTTTTTACTAGGGTTAAGGTAGCTATTATGAGGTGACACAGTTTTAAAGTGAGTGGAGGTAGATATCAGGGAGATGCCAGAGGTAGATTCTTTACTCAGAGACTGGTAGGGGCGCGGAATGCATTGCCAGAGAGGGTAGTGGAGTCAGTCTCATGAAGGGCATTTGAGCAGCTATTAGATAGGCAGATGGATGATAGTATAAGGTGGCGGTGGAGGTTAGACAGACCTTAGGTTTAGGGTAAAAGTTTGGCACAACATCGTGGGCCGAAAGGCCGGTACTGTGCTGTACTGTTCTGTTCTAAGTTCTATACTACATTCCACATCACCATAACAAGAAAATAACAAAATAAACGCTCAGATACATTTGCATGATTTCTTTTCATACCTTCACAACCTCAGTCCTGTTCAGCAAACTGTTCACAAATGGATCTCGAGTCAGACATGCAACAACAGCTAATACAGGGGACAGACAGCGGAAAATGGAGGCCATGACAATTGCCTTGGCCAGCCTGGGGTCTGTGGAGATGTGGGCCAGGCGCTGTCCAAGGAAAGTGAGAGATTCTTCTTCATCGAGTACCCCTGCAGTAAGACAGGAAGGGAGATATAGTGGCAAATTTAGCTCATGCATTTCTCTTGGTAACTCTACGAAACCCAGATATTATTTAAGTGTGTTGGGTCTGATAATACGAATTAATGATCCTTCCATTTGCAGCATTAGCATGAAGAATTTCTTTGCTTTCGGTTGTGGAACACACTGACAAAAACACAGCTTATTATCTTAAATTTCCTTACTAGACCCTACAATGTATGAGAAATTTCCAGACAAACTTGTACACACCTGACATTCAAACCCTCTTGAAGATCTCATTGTCCCTTCATTGAGGTGAATTTCAGTATCCCAATTCTGGCAGAGATCCAGACTCAGGACGGACGAGAGATTCAAATTTGGTCCTATAGCTCAGCACAGCTTAGGAATGCATCTGCACTTACTAACTTACATAGCAAAAATGTTCCTTTTGAATTAATCTGTAGTTGAAAACCAAATTGCAGTCACAAAAGTCACTCAAAGCATGTTGTGATATGATAGGAGAAAGACCATATCATTCAAAAGCTGTACTGGTGGCAGTGAACTTAGGAACAACATACTGACTTGGCAGTGGGAACTCGGCACGGTTATTCAGGACCCTAATTTCAATCAACACACTGCAAAGAGAATTTTATTTTACAGTTATATATGTGCTCAACTGGTTTCATTTTACAGGAGTAAATGGGAGTCCTCTTGATGTTCAGACTAATTCTCGAGTACAACCTCAGTTCCCATTAGCACCGTCAAGACAAGCAGAATGTCACATTCTTCATGGCCAAAGGCTCAATGAACTCTGGAATGAGTTTCGTTTGTGTGGCTATGTCCTATCTGGCACTGCACACAACTGCATAAGGATCAAGTTTTTAGTGGGAACTCTAATCAACATTATTAAAACCAGCTCAGCACAGATTGTAAATTAAACCTGGGAAGCACCTGGCCAGTATGACTGAACAATTCCCGAAGTCGTCTGTGCTATTAAGGGTCAATGTACAGGCCTGCTTATGCAAGTTCTTTCAAAGACATGTTTGAAGATACTTGTAGCAACCTTCTCCAGTGGCAAATTTCCAAACCCCATCCACTCACCTAACTCCTGTAGTACCCGCACAGCCTCATTCACAGCTTTAGGATTTGGACTATTCATTGCTTTTGACAGAAAATCTGAAGCCTGAAAAATTAAAGCGGGGAGACCAAATTGTAAAAAAGACATTAAGGACTCAGTTTACATTTCCTCAAGTAGATAAAAATACTTGCATTTATCCAGCACTTTTCACAACCACCAGACATTCCCCAAGCACTTTACAGCCAATTAAGCATTTTTTGAAGTTTAGTCACTGTTATAATTCAGGAAATACAGAAATCAATTTCCACACAGCACATTTCCACAAACATTAATGTATTAATGATTAGACAATTGGTTATTGTGACAATTTAGAGGTAACTCCCATACACTTTTTCTGAAAGAGTATTGTGGATTCCTTGATGTCCCCTTGAATGTCCCGATAGGGCATCAGTTTATCATCTCGTGAGACAGTGCAGCACTGGAGTGTCAGACTTTATTATTTTGCTTGAGAGCTACACAGGGACATGAGCTTGGAATCTTCTGTTTCAGGCCCGGGAGACACTGGTAAAAATTATTTTACCATATATCTGTACACAATATTACGGGGCTATATGGAAATAACTGATCTAGGTGAGAATGGGAGCTGCAGCAACACGCCTATGCCATGGCCTGAAAATTCAACCACAATACCTTTCAAGATCATCATCAGATTTAATTGAGAAACACAAATTATAATATTGGTTCCTGCAGATGACATTGGAGAGAGACAGAGCTAACACTGTCAATCCAAGGTCACTCTTCGGAACAGAAGGGAGGTGGGAAAGTACTTCACAGCCGTTTCTCAGGTTTCACCTCAATCTAATCTCCTTATTCTCTTCTAACTTTCCATTTACCAATATTTATCTAATTGCTAAGTTATTATTGGTTTTGCTACCACTGTTTCTAGTTGGGCATTTTTCTTGTCTTCAAGAACCTTCTGCAACAAAAAAACTCTAATCTTTGCTTCGCATGGGGGAGATGTGGTCTCCTTCGATGGTAAATAATGCAGAAACCCTACAAAATATGTAGTGGAGAGCCATTGGCATTCAGTTATCAGAACAGTCTGAACAAGTTGAGGCTTTGTACTGTAGAAAAAGAGTGACATGTGATATTTTATTAAGTTATAAAGAGTTGTCACATGGATAGTCATGCTAGATAGATTAGGGAGTTCCAGGGATACATATATAACTTAAGTGACCACAGAACTATGTGAGAGGTACTGCATCACACAACTGTCAACTTCTGTAATGAGCTGACAATACACTGTGAGCTAATTCACAATAGGTATTCAAAGGAGATTCAATGTGACCAAGAGAAATTCATTTTATGTGATAACTAAAACTTGGGGCATGTCTCCAGCTACTTGAACACCTTTTAGGGTCTGAAGAAGGCAAAGGTCCCAAATTGGCCGCCTTTTTTTAGCTTGAGGTTTCCGCTTCTCCAAGGAAATTGTAGTGTGGGTGGGGTCATAACACACACACACACACAAACACAAACACACAAGAACAGGAATGGGCCCTTGCTAGCCTTATTAAAATTTGGTATTTAATTAAATCATTAAATGGATCTGGGTCACATATCAGTTACCACCAATGGCTCAACACCCATTTACGAAACATAATTCCTTTGATCTTAATCCTAAAAATTTCAGCTGTCCCAGCACCAACAGCCGTTTGGAATATGGTTTTCTGATTTCCATGAGCCTTCAGGTGAATTTAACTTACGAATGGGGCTCTGCATTTATTTAAAAAATGAACTAGAGGAAATTGTTCTGTTGTATTTACTCCACCAAACTCAATTTAAACACTTCAAATAATCATCCCTCAATGGTAAACTTAAAGATGTAACACCATGACAAGAGATCAGGTTCATTATGTGAGCCAGGCCTTTTCTGCTTTTTTTTTAAAAATGTTACTGCAGAAAGATCTCCCAAAATATTTTGTAACGGATGAATCAAAAACTAGACCCCAATTAATAGAAGAGATACTAGGAGAAACGGCCAAAAACTTGGCCAATGCTTTCCAATGGCACAACTGGTTCAAAACTGGAGACAGAGCAGCTGAGATTTGTCGAAATCAAACCAGAAGAAAGCAGTTCAATTGCATGTGCAAGGGAAAGTTTAGGGATTTTTTTGTCACAGAGAAGATTAAGATATCAGAAGGGCCAATCAGAAACAGTGGAAGCAAACCCAATAATAACTTAGAAAATTGCTGAATATTTGTGAAAGGAAATGTACAAAATAGTGAAGTGGGTGTAGACAGATGCAACCAGACTTCCTCAGTTTCTTCAGCACTTTGAATCAAAGGCAAACAGGTTGAACACCCTCTTCTGCAGCTGCAATCCTGCAGAAGAAGGATGAAAAGAATCATAAAAGGTAGTGAACCACTACGAACCGTAATGTCAGGAATGTGAACTTTGGACTGCACCACTATGTTCTCCAGAGGAGTACGCATGATTTCTGGGATTGGAAAATCATCCATTTTCTCCAGCCTCTCTTTGCTGAACAGATGGTAAGCCGTACCTGGCTGGCAGCGGCCCGCTCGCCCACGCCGCTGCCTCACATTTGATTTTGAAATCCAAACAGTATTGAGACACGAAACCTGCAACACAGAATTAAGCTCTACTACCCTGCAATAACATATTATAAGAGTTACATATTTTGAAAACTTCACATTCTCATATTGTCCTCGCTGCTATCTTTCATGCCCGTTCTCATTAAAACTATTACCCTCTCTCTCATGCTATATACTGCCTCAGTACAGCCCTCATCTCAGCTCCCACAAGGGACCACAGCCTGCAGCAGATATTGCAGAAAGATGATTTAACTACTCACTGCTAGAACTGACTCAATCACAAACAACCTAAGAAAATAAAACTGATGCTGAAAATCTTAAATAAAAACTGAAATGACTGGGAATACTTAACATGTCAGGCAGACTCTCTGTAGAAACAGGGTTAACATTTTAGATCTTTCATCAGAACTGGGTTAAGACAGAAATGTAATAACTTTTGAGTATGCAAAAAGGTTGCAACATATGGGTGTGTATGCAAGAGTCAGCTGCAGCCTACTCCAAAGTTGGCTGGTAACCACAGGGCCTGATCCTCAACTAAAAAGGAAAAACTTACTTGACATCAGCCTCATCAATCAACCTGTCAGATGCATCTACCCACGACAATATCAGAAAGAATCACAACTGCACAGCTATTGTGGAGATGAAGACATGTCTTCAAATCAAGGAAACCCACCATTGTATTGAAAGTGTTTGAGAAGTGCTCCCTCAAACAGTATACTTGCACCAATGTGCCAAATCGCTGTTCATTTTGCATTGGATTTGACCTGGTCATCAAGCGCCCTCTGCTGTGTGACTGAGGAATTCTCAAAGAAGGATTTTAAAAGGAACGTTTGCTTTGCTACTAGGCCACAGAAGGATACTGTAATACTCGTGTGCTTGCATGTGCTAATCAGTAAGCAAACAATGACTGTGTTAGCTCAGCCAGGCTCACTCATATCTCAATTACCTTCTGTACAGTGAAATGGCCACTGGATCACAATATAGGGACACATGCCAGGGAAATGCAAAGGTGGCAGATTTTGACTCAGGCAACTCGGAGACAGCTAACAGTCAGTTCTGATTATTTAGAAGGACATCAGAAGAGTTAAGATCAGAAAGCAGTGCTGCCATAAATAATCAAAGAAAACAAGCCACAATCTTGCACTTGCTCAGCCTTCAAGTGAGTAAACGCTTTCGATACTGCCATGACATGGTGGGGATCCTGAGCCACGCCAATGTTGAAAAGAATTGATGAGCAAATCACTTTAAGATTCAAGGTTACCAGAATTACGTTAAGTGAACATATGACAATACTGACAGGGCTCCACATGGACCTAAAAAATACAAAGGTCTAGCTTCAAACATATAAAACATATAGAACATCACAGCACAGTACAGGCCTTCGGCCCTCGACGTTGTGCCGACCTGTCATACCAATCTGAAGCCCATCTAACCTACACCATTCCATGTATGTCCATATGCTTGTCCAATGATGACTTAAATGTACCTAAAGTTGGCGAATCTATTACCGTTGCAGGCAAAGCGTTCCATTCCCTTACTACTCTCCAAGTAAAGAAACTACCTCTGACATCTGTCCTATATCTTTCACTCCTCAATTTAAAGCTATGCCTCCTCATGCTCGCCGTCACCATCCAAGGAAAAAGGCTCTCCCTATCCACCCTATCTAACCCTCTGATTATCTTATATGTCTCAATTAAGTCATCCCTCAACCTTCTTCTCTCTAACGAAAACAGCCTCAAGTCCCTCAGCCTTTCCTCGTAAGACCTTCCCTCCATACCAGGCAACATCCTAGTAAATCTCTGCACCCTTTCCAAAGCTTCCACGTCCTTCTTATAATGCGGTGACCAGAACTGTACGCAATACTCCAAGTGCGGCCGCACCAGAGTTTTGTACAGCTGCAGCATAACCTCTTGGTTCCAGAACTTGATCCCTCTATTAAAAAAAGCTAAAACACTGTATGCCTTCTTAACAGCCCTGTCAACCTGGGTGGCAACTTTCAAGGATCTGTGTACATGGACACCGAGATCTCTCTGCTCATCTACACTACCAAGAATCTTGTCATTAGCCCAGTACTTTGCCTTCCGGTTACTCCTACCAAAGTGCATCACCTCACACTTGTTCGCATTAAACTCCATTTGCCACCTCTCAGCCCAGCTCTGCAGCTTATCTATGTCTCTCTGCAACCTACAGCATCCTTCATCACTATCCACAACTCCACCGACTTTAGTGTCGTCTGCAAATTTACTAACCCATCCTTCTGTGCGTTCATCCAGGTCATTTATAAAAATGACAAACAGCAGCGGACCCAACACCGAACCTTGCGGTACACCACTAGTAACTGGTCTCCAGGATGAACATTTCCCATCAACTACCACCCACCGTCTTCTTTCAGCAAGCCAATTTCCGATCTAAACTGCTGTATCTCCCACAATCCCATTCCTCCGCATTTTGTACAATAGCGTACTGTGGGGAACCTTATCGAACACCTCACTTCAAAGCGTACAATTTAATTTTACTCATAAATGGCATACCTCAAATGTGTCATGCTGTCTTGTTCTGGTTTTCCTTCGAAAATA
Organism: Stegostoma tigrinum; assembly: GCF_030684315.1. Classification (NCBI taxonomy): domain Eukaryota; kingdom Metazoa; phylum Chordata; class Chondrichthyes; order Orectolobiformes; family Stegostomatidae; genus Stegostoma; species Stegostoma tigrinum. Next base: position 94,728,199 of record NC_081358.1, on the reverse strand, counting down.
ATTTTATTATAACTACTGAATCCCTTAATAATTTCAAACTCCTCTCATCAATCAGCCCTCAAACTTCAAATTCATGTTTAATCAGAGCAGTTTTGACACTGACACCAGCTCTACACAGGAATGGACATATGAATGTGCAAATTAGGAACACTCAGGCCCTTGAGCCTGCTCTGCTAATTAATAAGATCGTAGTTGATCTGATTAGTCCACCTTCCTCTCTATCACTAATAACTTTTCACCCAATGCTTAAGAATCTTTCTATCACTGCCTTAAAAACATGCAGCAATTCTGGGGCTGCACAGTGGTTCAGTGGTTCGCACTGCTGCCTCACAGCATCAAGGGCCCGCACTTGATTCCATCCTCAGGTGACTGTCTGTGTGGAGTCTGCACATTCTCCCTGTGTCTGTGTGGGTTTCCTCCTACTGTCCAAAGATGAGCAGACTAGGTGGATTGGCCATGCTAAATTACCCAGTAATGTTCAGGGATGTGTACATTAGGTGGGTTATAGGGGGATGGGTCTGGTTGGGATGCTCTGAAAGCCGTTGTGGACTTGTTGGGCCAAAGGCCTGTTTCCACACTGTATGGATTCTAAGAAAAAGAAATTCTAAGAAAATGCTTTTTCCAACATTTTTTTCAGGAAAAGAGTTGCAAGCGTCTAAGAATTTTTTCCCCCTTATATCCCTCTCCACATGCAACCTGTCAAGAACTCAGAATATTCTATGTTTCAACTAAGTCACCTTCTACTTTTCTAAACTCCAACAGATACATGTAAGTCTCATCTCTCTAATTTTTCCTCATAAGATAACCCCACCATTCTAATTATTTGTTTAGAAAAATTCTCTGAACTGCTTCAAACACTTTTGCAACCATCCTTAAATAAGGCAACCAGCACTGTACACAGTATTCTGAAGGTGCCAATGTCTGTGTAACTGAAACATAATCTCTCTACTTTTGCATTCAATTCCCTCTGCAATAAAAAAATAACTTTACTGATTTCTTGCTGCAACTTCATTTTAACTTTTTGAGATTCATGCACTAGGACATCCAGACTCCTTTGCATCTCAAGCTGTGCATCTCTCACAGTTAGATAATGCGTTTTTTTTATATACTTATGTCTACGAATAAGTAGAGGAGATAGCAGGTCAAAAGACAATAGAAAATCCACAGAACAGTGGGTCTGCATTGTTACTTAAAGTTGCTAGACATCTTCATTATTACGGAGGAATTATAGATACAGGGTATTAACCAACAGCTTAATATTCCACTTAAAAGACAAATTACAGTCTGAAGGGCAAACTTGACTCAATTCAATTAAACCTTCAATTTGTTGCTAACATTTCAGAATCTAATTGTTTCTCAGGAATTTATCAAACTATTTAATGTATAATTATTTGCTTTCAAGTGGAGTGATTGATTTGGTCGTGAGCACGTTCAATTGAAACTTTGAGAAAGGAATTTAGCTGCATACTTGAATTGGAAAACTTTGCAGGGCAATGGAGAAATCGTTAAATATTTCTTTCAATGAGTTATTACAGATGTAATGGATAAATGACTACCTGCTATGCTGCAGTATTCCATGACTGTCCTTATGTCTTCAAATGCACCAGATAATTTGCTTGCAGGGTTTCTGTTCCAATTACTCACATAGGATATGATAAACAGCATTATAACAGGCCATTTGGCCACAATGCCAGTGTTTATGCTCCACTTGAACCTCCATCATTTTTTCTCTATTGTTCATTTTCTGTTTTCTATATTGTTACTCTTTGCTGTGACAGTGCACTGGAAGCCAAGCTCCACCATTCCAAAAGCCGCCACAAAAGTTAGATTTCATCGATGTATGCTAAGTTCCCCAATTTACCCATCTTTTAGACCCTGGTTGACGGAAAACATTGACCAGGTTTCTGCACTTAAGAACTACTATTATTACACGTAAATAGATTCTAGCTTTAGCAACACAAGTATTAACTGAAAAAACATAACTGTACTAAATAAAAATTACTCTTTATATAGCTTTATATACATACATAGCAATGTAGATGGAGAAAAAAAAAGGTGTTTTGAGAAGCACAGAGCAACTGGTTCACAATTATAAAATCTCTGACCTGCTGGTTAAAATCCACAGCTTACCGCAACTGATATAGGGAAATAAACTGGCTTTCTTGAGGTTTGAAGTGTTTTTTTACAGCAAGGGAAAGTGTTACTCTTGCCTATGGCTTCTGACCAAAGATTCACACCCACAAGTTGTTTCATTGTCTAGTAGCCATTCAATAATTGCTGGCAGGCATCGACAACTGGTCAATATTCCACGGACCAATCAGGTACTTGTTGCCAGCTGAATCTCATTTTTGTTCTAGCTCACCTACATTTGAACTTTGCCCACTGCTCGAAAAAAAAAGCAGTGTAAAGAGCACTTACAATAAAAAAAATGCCAATTTTCTTTTAAAAGTATGATAATCCATTCTACAATTCCTGGTTTTAAAGTCTTCTACCCATTTCAGTCCATGATCAAATATACAGAAAAATAAAAAGATACAATCTTTATAATATCTACATCATAACAATATTCTCCCCCACCCCACCTGAAACGCTTGACTAACTTACTCTTAATTTTTTTTTCTCTTTTTGCTCCAACCATTGGCAGTAACTTCCATATCTATCACTGAGTGGCTGTAAATGTTTCTTCTGAATTCCCTATTGGATTTTCCACTGGTCAACCAGTTGTTATTCCAGCATAGATGGGAATTTATGCAAGGGGACTGGGGTCCACCTACCCAGTGTGACAAACTCTAAAGGAATTATCTGGGAAATTAAATCTTCTGCTGGGCAATTTCCCTGTGTCTGGAGCCCTATGAAGGTCCTGGGTCCTTTGTCAAATTGTACTCTGGCACCCTCTTCTTCCAATTTGGCATCCTAATACCTGGTACACTACTTACCCAGTTGGTACGCTACCCATCTGACCTCCCAGCACACTACTATCCTGATACTCAAACTTATGGAACTCTAACATCACATTCCTCTACGCACTTATCCTTTGACAGCAGCTGTAAAAGTAGATGTCTAGACTTTTACATATCAGAAAATAGCAGTTAACTGCTACAAAAAGGGGATGTGGTTTGCCCTCTGATAGTTCTGCACTACAAAAGAATTTTCAGAATGAAAATATAGCTCCAAACTTTTCAGGAGCCCTGAGTGGAACCTTCCCTCTGAGATACATGGCTTTCTTCTTTTGTAATAAAAGAAGATGGAGTGGAGATTGCCATTCCTCCAAAACCCAGACCCTATCTCCAGTTAAGGACCATTCTTTATTTTGGGAAACATGTCTATTTATTCATTCTATCAACAACTTTCACAGCTTTAAAGAACTTCATTCAGTCATTCCTCAACCTTACTTCATTTCAAGAGAAACAGACTCAACCTTTACATCCTTTTTTATAATAATAGCAACCAGAGAAGCATACACCTGAGTGATGTCTTACAAAGGTTTGATATTGATTTAGTTTAATTTCCCATAGCAATACTAACATTCTAAATAAAAACTGGGTGCTTGGCTTATTTTTTTGAAATGGAATTGCTGTGGCAGTTTTACAATGACTGGATCTTTTTGTTTCTCTACTCTATCCAGACTTGCACTTTTCATGTACAGTAACAAATTATCTCCCTGGTTCTGATTCCAAATTCGAATTGTCAATGTAAACCATGAACAGCAAATTCCCAAATTCTGCCAAGCTGAATAGCTACCCTTAATTCCTATTCTCCTCTCTGTTTTAAAGAGAGCTAGAAACCTCTACTGTAACTGGGGAAAATAGTGAAATTTGAATTCAATAAAATCCAGAATTAAAAGATGCTCTAATGGCAACCTTGTAATCACTGTTGGCTGTCACTGAAAAAGACTGTGGGGCTCACTAATTGTTAAACTCAATGTTATGTTCTGAAGGCTGTAAGATACCTAAGTGGAAGATGGTTGTTGTTTCTTGCACTGAACTTCACTGGAGCACTACAGTAGGCCTTAGACAGAAATGAGAACATGGTGGTATGTGGGCAGCCAAGTGGAAGCTCAAGGCCCCTGAAGAAGTTGGCATCATCAAAACAGACGTGACAGAGACAGAAAAAGTGGGAGAACGGAACAGACTATTTTCAGGAAGCAGGGTGAGAAGATACATAGTCAAGTTAAGTGTGGGAGTTGGTGGGTTTTTGTGGTGCTGAGCCTATCCCCACAAGTAGAAACACAAATGTCAAGGAAGGGATGGGAGGAGTCAGAAATGGCCCCAGGTGATGGTGAGAGCAGGTGGAAACATACAAGCAAAACAGATAGATATTTCCAATTCCAGACGAAAAGCAAGCAGCACCAACGATGTCCATCGATGTACTGAGATAAATATATTCATGACAGAGTTGAGGGAGGGGACCTAAGTAGGACTGAAACAAAGAATGTTTGACACATCCCACAAAGAACCAGGTTTAACTTGGCCCATGCAGATGCACACCTTTAACCTGAAGAAAATGGGGAATTGTTCAGAGCAAGGATGAGTTTGGCCAGGCAGTAAAGGGTAGTGGTGTTGGATGGAGACAATTCACGCCTTCTTTGGAGGAAGAGGAGAGCTTTATGGCCATCAGAAAATATCAGGGACACACTCTAGAGATTCACAGACTTTCTGGTTTGTTTGTTTCTCCCAGTCTATGTTAAGCGTAAAATCCCCCATCAATACTTCTCTGCCTTTGTTACATAGTTGTCCAATTTCAGTATTTATACAATTTAGCACCTCTAAGCTGCTACCAATAATTCATATATGACAGCTATTGTGGTTTTAGTTCCTTTGTAGCTCCCCAGTTTCACCCATAAGATGTTCACTGGTTCTTTCCCCTCATCGCATCTCCCTCACCGTACAAGTGATTCTTGTTCTGATCAGTAATGCTACACCAACCTCTTTGCTATTCTTTCTATCCCTACCTTAAAACCTTGTAACCTGGTAGGTTTAGTTCCCAATCCTGGCCATTCTGCAGCATAATGACAATCGTAACAATTTTGAATTTGAATGTGTGCCTGAAGATCATTTAATTTGTTCCTTATGCATTTATATAGAGAACTCCAATCTTGGCTGTATACTTTATCTCGTCCTTCAGTATCTTTTTATTATTTCTCCCAACTCGATTACTCAATGCACTTTTTACAGCCCTGCTTTATTCATTAAATTGGCCCTGCTTGTTTCTACTACTAACCTCTACCTTCTCCTCACATGTTGACCTATTGTTCCTGTTCCCCTGCCATACTAGTTTAAACCCTCCAGTGTGGCACTAGCAAAGCTTCCTGTGAGGACACTGGTGCTCTTCCAATTTAGGTGCAACTTGTTCCTTATGTGTGGGTCCCACCTGCCCTGGAAGAGATCCCAATGATCCAGATATCTGAATCCCTCAATCCTGCACCAGCTCTTTACCCATGTCTTCAGCTGTATTATCTTCCTGCTTCTGGCCTCAGTAGCACATGGCACAAAGAGTAATCCTGGAGATTTAGAACCACAGAGGCCCGGCTTGGAGGGAACTTGCAGCCAGTAGTGTTCCTATGCATTTATTGCACTTGCCTTTCTTCAGTCACATAGGTTGTAGGTTTGAGAAGTGCTGCTGAAGGAATTTTAGTGAGATGCTGCAGTGCATCTTGTAGATGTTACTCAATGCTATCACTGTGCAACTGTGGTGGAGGAGATTGAGTTGAATGTGGTGCATTAGGTGTCAATTAAGCAAACTGCTTTGTCCTTGATGAAGTCAAGCTTCTTGAGTGTTGGTGAAGCTGTACTCATCCAGGCAAGAGCAGACACAGATTTAGCTGCGACAGATAGATTGGTGAAGACAAGGTCAAGTATGGTTTCCAAACCTGATGACTCCCTAAACAGCTACTATACTAGGTCTTCAGCAGTTATGTTCTTTAGGAGATAATGGGAACTGCAGATGCTGGAGAATCCAAGATAACAAAGTGTGAAGCTGGATGAACACAGCAGGCCAAGCAGCATCTCAGGAGCACAAAAGCTGACTTTTCGGGCCTAGACCCTACATCAGACCCTCTGATGAAGGGTCTAGGTCCGAAATGTCAGCTTTTGTGCTCCTGAGATGCTACTTGGCCTGCTGTGTTCATCCAGCATCACGCTTTGTTATCTATGTTCTTTAGGAGTCAAGCAGCTTAGTTAATGGTGCTACAAAGTCAACCTAGGCAACAAACCTTGAAGTTACCTACCCAGAATATATACATTGTCCTTGCCACGCTCAGTTCTTCCTCCAAGTTTGCTCAACATGGAGAATTACTGATTCTTCAGCTGAAAAATGTGTTATTGGGACAGACCCATACCTGGTAAATAGCCGCAGAGTTTCTTGCCCATATTTGATCTGACACCGTGAGGTGTCATGAGCTCCAGAGTCAACGCTAAAGACTACCAGAGCAACTCCTGTCTCATTGTATACTATTGCACAGTCAACGCAAATGGGTCTGCCAGTCAGTGGGACAGGGCAAATCCAGGGGTGGTGATGGTCTTGCTGGGGCATTGCCTGTAGGCTATGGATCAGTGTGTATGACAACCACAAGGTGCTACTCAATTAGTCTGTGGGACAGTTTGCCAAGTTTGGCAAAAGCCCCCAGATGTTATTAAGCAAGACTTCACAAAGTCACCAGGATTGGGTTTGGGATTGCCATTTCCAGTTTTTCAATCGTTGCTGTACAGTTTCATTACTTTCAACTTTGTAGCAGTTTTGAAACAATTGAGTTGTTGGCCTGGCCATATCAGAGGGAATTCAAGAATCACAGACATTACTGTAGTTATCAAGTCATGTGTAGGACGGGCCAAGGAAAGAGGAAAACTTGCAGGTGTTCCCACACATCTGCTCCCCTTGTCCTTCTTGGTGGATGAGGTTGTAAGCTTGAATGGTGGTTTCCCATTATTGTTCTAAATTCTTTGCCTACTACTTTTCTCAGGTTTTAAAATCCCAGCCCCTCAAAACCAGTTTTTGTCCAATATTTTAACTTGGTTTTCATCATAGAAAAGACATAACTATCATCATCTCAAATCATATTAAATTATGGTCACAGCTATCTAGATGTTTTCCTACTTTTGATTCTCTTATCAGTTCTGAGTCATTTCCCATTAAGTCTGGTCAACTTGTGTGAAGATGATGTTTCTGTCAGCTTTAAGTTTGTCTTCAATAGGTATGAAAACCTGTTCTTCAAACTTGCAATATAATTTTCATAACCCAGGTTACCTTTGTTTTCAGATCATAGCGCTGCTCCTTGTGACATCCCGTGTCAACCACGTGTGTGATATCATCGATTGTTATTGAAGTCTCGGCGATGTTTGTCGCCAGGACAATTTTCCTCATCCAAGGAGCTGGTTGATGGAAAATTTCTTGTTGATCCATCACAGGGATGTTGGAATGAACTGTAAGAAGATATCACTTATACTTTAAATAATGATTTATCTCACCACATAAATATTTCAGAATGTTTCAACTTTAATCACATCCTCTCTAATGACAGCTGATGTAGAGGCAAAACCAGCTAAAGACTGTGCACATTTATTCTCCAGTGAAAGTGAAAGACTGACAATGTGTTTTCTTTTCTCTTGTCAAATGACCACTGGAATTCTGTGGTCGTGTTCAACGTTAGGAAGGGTTTTGACAAATTGGATTCGAACAAATGCTTCCACTGATGGTAAAATTTAAGCACAAGAGGCTATTTTGCAAAAACTATCTTTCGCATTCCCATTGCCAACAATATTCTGGCTTCAGCCATATTTATCAACAATTTTGCCAAGTTTTTTTTAAAAATAGAAACAGTGCTGGAGAAACTCAATTGGTGTGACAACATCTGTGGAGAGAGTTACCAGTCCAAATCCAATGCCTCTTCAGAAGCTTTTTATTAAAATTCACTAATCTAATATGGGCACTGCTTGCAATGTCAGCAATTATTGCCCAAACCTAACTGCCCTTAAGTGGACAACCATCTTCTTAAAACTTTGTAGCTCCAGGTGGTAAAGGTACAACAGTCCTTTTAAGGAGTTTCAGGTTTCTGACCCAGGCACAGTGAAGACATGACAGTCTACTTAGGTCAACATGCCGAATGACAGAGAAGAACTTACATAGACTGTAACATTCCTATGTCTCGACCGCCCTTGTTCTTCTAGGCAGCAGAAGTCTTATCAAAGCATCAATGGTAAGTTGGAGCATTGTCATTATGTCACACAGCACAGAAGCAGAACTTTTGTTCAACTCGTTCACGCCAACCAAGTTTCCCAAACTAAACTAGTCCCACTTGCCTGTGTTTAGCTCAGTTGGTTGTACAGTTGGTTTGCAAAGCAGTGTGATGTCAACAGTATGGGTTCAATTACCATCAATGGGTTGAGTTTACCATTAAGGACTTTGCTTCTCAACCCGCCCGTTTGCGTGAGGTATGGTGGCCCTCACCACCAGTTGTCTCTCTCTTATGAGTAGCCTTATGATCTGGTAAGACTACGGCGACTTGACTTGATCTATGTCCTTCATGACTTAGTAAACCTCTATAAGGTCACTCATCAACCTCCTACGCGCCAGTGAAAGAAGTCCAGCCTATCCAACCTCTCCTTATAACTCAAACCCTCCAGTCCCAGCAACATCCTTGAAAATCTTTTCTGAACCCTCTTCAATTTAATAAAATCTTTCCTCTAGCAGGGCAACCAGAACTGTGTACAATACTCCAAAAGTGGCCTCCCCATTGTCCTGTACAACCTCAATATGATGTCCCAACTCCTATACGAAAAGGTCTGCGCAATGAAGGCAAGTGTGTCTTCTTAATCATCCTGTTTACCTGTGACACAACTTTCAAAGAACTATGTAACTAAACCCCTAGGTGTCTCTGTTCAACAACATAACTGAGAGACCTACCATTAACTGATAAATAACTCACATTTATCCAAATTAAACACAATCTGCCATTTCTCAGCCCAGTGGCCTGACTATCTTGAGGATGGTGCTTACGGCTACAACAGTGCAGTGACGATTGAGGGCGAGTGAAAGTGAAAAAGTGAAGGTCACCATACCCCTGGGTACCACACGTTGCTTTCGCATTAGAGAGACACAACTAGTGATGAGCAATGTTATCTCTAAGGTGCACAGTTCCCCAGTTCCAGAAGTTATTGCAGCGCACAGGCATCGGACCCCAGCCCAGCCAGGAAGAAAATTAGAGGGAACAGCGGTAACAAGTTTAACTCAAAGGTCACTGCGCCTCAGGCAAAGAGTTAAGTTGAAAAGGTAGGTCTTTGTGGCGACCTCAGCCAGGACAAAACTTAAAACTGTTGGCATCAGTTTGCATCACAAATTATTTGTCCAGAAAACTGACCTAGGTGTATAAAGTGGTGGATGAGTGCTAATTTAGCGAACTTCTTTGTCTTGACTGGTTTTGAGCTTCTTGTGTTGCTGAAGCTGTACTCATCTAAGTAAACGGAGAGTATTCCATCACATTCATGAGAGTAGATGAGATATTTGCTGTAGAATTCCAAACTACTGACATGCTCTTCTGATTATCTGGAAGCAAACCCATGGAAGATTTATTTCTTCCCTAATTGCACTGACTTTACAGACACTCACAATAAAAAAACAGGAAGTTTACTTTTTTCAAATTGCACTAACTTTGCACCCACCGGGTAAAATTATATAGTTTTCTCTCCGAGTAGAAAGGCATTCCTCAAGTCTCTGTTGAACCCCTCGGATCTCCTGCCATCCTGGCAAGAAACACAAGATTCCACCTGCAACACAAACATAACAAGAGGTCAGTTAATGGCCAAGTGCAAAAGTGTATGGTTTCTTTAATGTTTCCTCTCACTCAGTGTCTCTTCTACCCTATTAAAGATAGCATCTGCTCCTGGATTCAGAGAGGTGCGCTGTGTTACTAAATGCTTATTCCAGAATAATTGTTTTGGCGATTCAGTCACAAACTGCATCACCACCAACCCAAAACTTCAACCCACATGCCACCAAGGCAAAGTCACTTGATTTGGGTTGAGGATTGGCTGATTTTTCCTTCCCCATTCAGCAGGACAGGAGCATAGTATCAACACAGCAGTAGCCATCATCAAACTGAATGGTGAAGTGGGCTGGATGGACCAAATCACCTACTTATGTTCCTATTTTCTGTTTCTATATTTCATATGCATGGGTAAGTGGAAGATGGACAAAGTATGTATGGGGGCTTTGGGGGCAGGGGTTTGGGCAGTATGGTGGGGTTGAGGAAGATCTGTGGGGATGAAGGGGGCCTTGAGGGGGAAGGAGGCCATGCGGATGAAGGGGGGGGGGGGGGGGCCCTAGGGTGGAGGAGGTGCATATGCAGGAAGAGTGGAGCAGAGTGCATGGGCAGGGTGTTGGAGAGGAAATTGGGACGATGCAAGCAGTGGGGAATGTTGGGTGGAGGAGCGTTTGGACAAGAGGAGAGTGTGGGGGTGGGTGTGCATCAGGGAAGATTGCGGTCTGAGGTAGGGTAGGTGTGCGCATGCGTGTATGCGTGCATGTGGGGAGGGGGTGGTGGAGTGACGCCCATGGATTGGAGTTCATGTGGTGGTCTGTGTGGGAATGATGGGCGTGTGTTTGGGGGTGGGGATTGTGTTGCATGGTCTAGTTTTCTCTCCTTGTGTTAAACCTTGATCCTAATCCTTACTGGGAAGTTCCAATCTCGAATGCTTTTAAGTCCTGCTCCTGATTTCACTGATTCTCAGGGGCAAATTCCACTCTTTCTACACATTTCATGTCTTGCTTCCCTTTTGTCTTTTTACGTGGTGGCTGTAGTTGTAGTGTTTGGTGGTGGTGGTAGTGGTGTTGGGGGATGTGAAATGGAGAGGATCCTTGATCCCCTGCTGCACTTTAAGCACTGCTCCTGGTTTCACCTATGTTCAGGGATTTTCAGCTCTGTCTCCACAGTTTAAACCTTGCTTCTAGGTCCTTTAACAGAATAAAGCATCCTGAGCCACTTCAACAGGATTTTCTTCAACAATGAACTACGTGAGGTCATATCTGGTGGAGTTGACCAAAAGCATGATTGACAAAATAGGCTTTCAGGAGCATCTTAAAAGGAAGATTGTGAGAGAGATAGAGATGTTCAGAAAGGGAATTTTGAACTTCAGAGCTTATGAACTTAGTAGCTGAAAGCATGCCCAGCAACAATTGAGCAAATAAAATTAAGGATCCTCAAGGGACCAGAACTAGATTGCAGGTATTCCAAAAGTTTCTGGGCATACAGGAGAACAGGGACAGGGAGGACTAAGGTCACAGAGGAATTTGAAAACAAGGTTGGACGCTGCCAAATCAAGTCCAGTGTAATTCAGTGAGCACATGGGTGGATTCTGTATGTGTTTTATATATCCTTGAGTCATAGAGGGCAGAAAGTTAGAGAATTGCTAGGAGTGCATTAGAATAATAAAGTTTAAAGGTAACAAGGTGAGACTTTCAGCATCAGATTAACAAGGCAGGGACAGACTTAGGCAATATTAGAGAAGTGGAAGCAAGCAGTGTACTTAATTCCGCAACGTGGAAGCTCACCTTGGGTCATGTATGAAAACAAGCTTATGTAAAAGTCTTATCTGGCCTCAGATAATTGTCAGCAAAAAGAATCAAGTCAGTGGTTTGGGACCAGGTTTTGGAGAGGGGATCAAAAAGAATAACTTTGTTCTTCTAAACATTACATAGAGAAAAATTTCTGCTCACCCTTGCGATAACAATGACAATGCAGAAGTCGAGAAAGATGATAGTGAAGAAAAGCTGTGTATTCTCACTTTACATTTGAAAATTGCTGCACTTTTTTATTTATTCATTTATGGGATGTAAGCATTGCCAGCTAGACCAGTAACTATTGCTCATGCCTAGTTGCCTTCAGAAAGTGGTGGTAAATTGCTTGCTTGAACCACTGCCCTCCATTTGGTGTAGGCACACCAATAATGCCAGTAGAGGGGGACTCTCAGGACTTTGATACAGTGACAGTGAAGGAATGATGGTATATATCCAGGACTGGATGGCGAATGGCTTGCAGGGAACTTGTAGCTGGTGGTGATCCTATATGTCTGCTGCTGTTGTCGTTCTGGGTAGATTTGGAAAGCACAATCTGAGGACCTTTGGTGATTTTCCTGTTTGATGGTGCCATGGGTCATGAAGCAGATAAGGACAGAAATGTGCCACAGGTATTTTCTGGAAAAACGCAATGCAGGAATGGGAAGACAGGCAATTGCAGGTGATTCTCCAGCTATCATCAGGCAAGACAAACAAGGACATTTCTACGCAACTAAACATTGATGGTGAGGCATAGGAGGATGGTAAAGTCCACAGGAGGTTGTGAAAGTCTCCGGACAGGTGTAGACAGAAAAAGCTAGATAGTTTATCTTTGTCCCAGTGAAACATTGTGTAATTTATGACCTTGGTTGACAGTGTTTCTGTTTGTTACTCTGGTTAAAATCAATAACTCTGATGGATTAAACAATTGGACCTTCCTGGTCTGCATATTTGAGGACTTAACCAGTTTGTACAGTCAGCCAGTAAGTAAGGAGAAAGAATTAGAAATATCCCTCTCTTACTGTCAGCAGCAAACAGTAAGAGCTCAAATAAGCTTCTCTTACCTGATTCACTGTGAGCATCAATATGCAAAATTGTGTCAGTGACCAGATCAAGATCAGGGACAGGGTCTTCCTCATCCTGCTGACGTCACAAAACCAAACAGTTAATTAATACTACCGAAAACTCAAAAGTTTTATCAAATAATGTATTGTTTTGCTCTAATATAATTCCTTGTGATCTTAAGGATCATTTATTTTGTGGGAAGAAAATTACACACCAATTGAAAGTTTGAATAGTGCTGCAAGACACAGATGACATCTGCCGATTCCTGCACACGCCCAGAGACAGTAACAGATTTGGAGATCACTGGTGGCTCAAAGGCTGAATTGAAATGTGTAGTGCATTACAAATAAGGAGCTCCTCAGATCTGAATCTCAGCTCGAATCAGATCAACTGACTGTAACTAAGAAATTAAGATTAAGATATAGAATGAGTTTGGTGAAGACAAGAAATAGAAAAGGTACAGTGGAAGTATTAATGCAGCTTTATGCAGCCAAGTTGTACTAGTCGTTAGAGAGAGGGACAACAGGTGGTGAATTTAACCTAAGGGTCACCATTCCTTCAAGACCTTCATGGTAACCACAGCCAATATGGAAACTGAACCATGGATAGCAAAGGTCAAAGTCATTGTGGCGGAGTTTATAAGCCCCTTGTAAAAGTTTAATTTGCAGTAGAGGATAGAGACAAAGAAAATAGAGGCTTGTAGGAAAGATACTGAAATTATCATGAGTAATTTATCTCCATGTACATTAAACAAATCAGATTGGCAAAGGTGGTCTGAAAGATTACTTCATACTGTACTCAGAAATTATGGATACACTATATTTGAGTGCCAATCTGGGAGCAGGACAACTTAGACCTGGTAATGTGCAATGAGACAGGGTTTAATTAATTAATAAATACCCTTATTCTAAAGCAGCCTTACAGCCAGAGTAGTCATGACATGATAGAATTTCACATTCAATTTAATTGTCAGAAGTGCGGGTCTAAGTCTCCTGCCTTAAACTTAAACAAATTACAGGAGTACGAGTAAAGCATTGACTAAAGTCAATCAGGAAAAACAGGTTAAATGGACGTTAGTGCAAAAGTAGCAGACTTGTAAGGAGATATTTCAAATCTCAGGGGTGACATATTACTTTGAGTGCCATCTATGATTAATTAAGGAAGGATAGTATCACATTGAAAAGAACAGCATACAATATTAATGATCCAGGTGAAGGAACTGCAGGCATTCTGGCTAGGTCTGCTGACGATACAATGATAGGTGGAGTGACAGGTAGTATTGAGGAGGTGGGGAGGCTGCAGAAGGATTTGGACAGGTTAGGAGAGTGGTCAAAGAAGTGGCAGATGGAGTACAGTGTGGGAAAACGTGAGCCACGCACTTTGGTAAGAAGAACAAAGGCATCGACTATTTTCTACATGGGAGAAAATTCAAAAGTCTGAAATGCAAACAGACTAAGGAGTTCCAGTCCAAGATTGTCTCAAGGTAAACTTGAAGATTGAGTCAGTAGTCAGGAAGGCAAATGCAATGTTGGCATTTATCTTGACAAGACTTGAATTTAAAAGCAGGGATATACTACTGGGGCTTTATAAGGCATTGGCCAGACCACATTTGGAGCATTGTGTGCAGTTTTGGGCCCCGTATCTGAGGATGTACTGGCCCTGAAGCGGGTTCAGAGGAGATTCCCAGGAGAATGGTCCCAGGAATGGAAAACTTAACATATGAGGAACATTTGAGGACTCTGGGACTATACTCATTGGAGTTGAGAAGGATGAGGGCGGCGGGGGGTGGAATCTAATTGAAACTTACAGAATACTGAACGGCTTGGAGAAGGTGGATGTTGGGAAGATGCTGCCATTGGAAGGAGAGACTAGGACCCGAGGGAACAGCCTTAGAGTAAAGCGTAGACCTTTTAGAATGGAGATAAGGAGAAACATGTTCAGCCAGACAGAGGTAAATCTACGGAATTCAGTGCCACAGAAGACCAGGTCATTGAGTACATTTAAGACTGAGAGAGAGAGGTTCTTGATTATCAACGGCATCAAGGGTTATGGGGAGAAAGTGGGAGAATGGGGTTGAGGAACTTATCAGCCATGATTGAATGGCAGAGCAGACTCGATAGGCCGAAAGGCCTAATTTCTCCTCCTATGTCTTATATCGTGAAGCTGAATGGTAAATCAGAAGATTAGACAGATTTTATAATCTAAAGATTGACAAATAAAGGAAGGAGAAATTCGAATTTAAAAGAAAGCTAGATAGAATCATTAAAATAGATACCAAGAGTTTCAAGCAGTTTTAAAAAAAGAGTAATTGAGGGTTGACCCTTTAAGAAGTGAGTCTGCAGAATTAACGTTGGGGGAAAAAAACAATGGTTTTAGCATAGAAAAAAAAATTGAGCTTGCCTTCACTGTAGAAGGTACCAATAGTATTCCAAGAAAAAAAACTGAACTTTTTTCATCTCTCATACATCAGGACAATTTGCAAGAATGCCAATACAAGGGAAAAATAAACATTTATACTGCATGAGAGGTATGGGCTGATAGGTTAGCAAGTGAAATGTGATCAGTAGAGGTGTTAACATGGAGCATGTGCCCATTAACACAAACTGCGAACATACTCTAGGTGTAGCCTAAATAATGGCTCACATGAATGTAATAGGGTATCTTTATTGTTATATTCCAAACCCTCAGCATAAATTAATACATTATCAGCTTTCGTATCTGCACGTTAACTTTATGGTTCATATAAAAAAGATACCCACCTCCCTCTGAATACAAACATTTCCCATTTTATTGCCATCCAACAATTATTCGGCTTTTATATTTTCCCTACCAGAATGGCCAATTTCATGCTTTGCCACAATGTATTCCATTTGTCATGTACTTCCCTTCTCACACTAAGACAGTACACTCTTTTGCAACCCGCTTGCATCCTCCTCACTACCGACCCTCCTATATAACTTGGTGTCATCAGCAAATTTAGTTGTGTTAACACTCAGTGCCATCCTCCTACTGATATGAGCTATAAATAATTGAGGCCTAAGTACCAAACCTTGCAACCTGCCTCTATCCCCACTGCGCTTTTATTTCACTGGAACAAGTGCAATTGTGGGACATGAGATAACAGGAACTGCAGATGCTGGAGAATCGGAGATAACAAAGCATAGAGCTGGATGAACACAGCAGGCCAAGCAGCATCAGAGGAGCAGGAAGGCTGACGTTTCGGGCCAAGACCCTTTTTCAGAAAATGGGTCTAGGCCTGAAACGTCAGCCTTCCTGCTCCTCTGGTGTTGCTTGGCCTGCTGTGTTCATCCAGCTCTATATCGTGTTATCAATGGTGGGACATGCTCCTTTTGATTGCAGAGAGCAGGTACCCAACTCATGAACATTTTGTTGCTTCGCGAAAAGTCATGATAATTTTAACATGTTTATTAGTGTAATTCTCAACTCATATATATTAGTGAGCACCTTTTTAGTGCCCATCGGACTCAGTGTACCATCATTTGCTCAAATCTAAAAGCTATGTTGATGCTGTGTAATCTGGGCAGTTTTATTATTAATATACTTCTATTGTAATGGATGAATACAACAGTTTGGTTTTTCAGGCACTTCAGACCACAGTTAAGAATTGACCACATTTGAACATAGCGAGTTTTGAGAAGAATTGTAGCTCAGGTTGAGGTTCTGGATGTGACTTTGCTCGCTGAGCTGGAAGGTTAGTTTTCAGACGTTTCATCACCATTCTAGGTAACATCATCAGTGAGCCTCCAACGAAGCACTGGTGTTATGTCCCGCTTTCTATTTATCTGGTTAGGTTTCCTTGGGTTGGTGATGTCATTTCCTGCGTTTGTGATGTCATTTCCTGTTCTTTTTCTCAGAGGATGGTAGTTTGGCTCCAAATCAATGTGTTTGTTGATGGAATTCCGGTTGGAATGCCATGCTTCTAGGAATTCTCGTGTGTGTCTCTGTTTGGCTTGTCCTAGGATGGATGTGTTGTCCCAATCAAAGTGGTGTCCTTCCTCATCTGTATCTAAGGATACGAGTGATAGTGGGTCATGTCGTTTTGTGGCTAGTTGATGTTCATGGATCCTGGTGGCTAGCTTTCTGCCTGTTTGTCCAATGTAGTGTTTGTCACAGTTCTTGCAAGGTATTTTGTAAATGACGTTCATTTTGCTTGTTGTCTGTATAGGGTCTTTAAGTTCATTAGCTGCTGTTTTAGTGTGTTGGTGGGTTTGTAGGCTACCCTGATGCCAAGAGGTCCGAGTAGTCTGGCAGTCATTTAGGAAATGTCTTTGATGTAGGGGAGAGTGGTTATGGTTTCTGAGCCCGTTTTGTCTGTTTGTTTGGGTTTGTTGCTGAGGAATCGGCGGACTGTGTTCATTGGGTACCCGTTCTTTTTGAATACGCAGTATAGGTGATTTTCCTCTGCTGTTCGTAGTTCCTCTGTGCTGCAGTGTATGGTGGCTTGTTGGAATAATGTTCTAATGCATCTTTGTTTGTGGGTGTTGGGATGGTTGCTCCTGTAAACGAAGCTGCATTAGAACATTATTCCAACGAGCCACCACACACTGCAGCACAGAGGAGCTACGAACAGCAGAAGAAAATCACCTATACAGCGTATTCAAAAAGAATGGGTACCCAATGAACACAGTCCGCCGATTTCTCAGCAACAAACCCAAACAAACAGACAAAACGGGCCCAGAAACCATAACCACTCTCCCCTACAACAAAGACATTTCCTAAATGACTGCCAGACTACTCAGACCAACTTGGCATCAGGGTAGCCCACAAACCCACCAACACACGAAAACAGCAGCTAATGAACTTAAAAGACCCTGTACAGACAACAAGCAAAACGAACGTCATCTACAAAATACCTTGCAAGAACTGTGACAAAGACTACATTGGACAAACAGGCAGAAAGCTAGCCACCAGGATACATTATCATCAAGTAGCCACAAAACGACATGACCCACTATCACTCGTATCCTTACATACAGATGAGGAAGGACACCACTTTGATTGGGACAACACATCCATCCTAGGGCAAGCCAAACAGAGACACGCACAAGAATTCCTAGAAGCATGGCATTCCAACCGGAACTCCATCAACAAACACATTGATTTGGAGCCAAACTACCATCCTCTGAGAAAAAGAACAGGAAATGACATCACCAACCCAAGGAAACCTAAACATATAAATAGAAAGCGGGACATAACACCAGTGTTTCATCGGAGGCTCACTGATGATGTTACCTAGAATGGTGACGAAACGTCTGAAAACTAACCTTCCAGCTCAGCAAGCAAACTCACATCCACATGTGAACATCTGGAATCACGAATGGGGCAGAATATGCAAGAACAAATTTCCTTCAGAACAACCGGTCAGGACTCGTGCACAATCATATAGGCTTTACAGCGTCACTGCTTACTCCTAGATTTCAATTCCAGATTTGTTCAATTAGCTGAATATATTGTTGTCTGTTATAGCAAAGACATGCCCTGTTACCTCTCCAATCACAACTTAGCACTGTACTACTTTACCACGATGCGATCGTCAACTTGGCCTAAGTAGTCTTCTTATTGGTGCTGAGTGAGTGGATTTCAGCTCAACTTCTGTCCAGGCATGAGCAAGCACGTTACAGAATCTTGAAACATCTACATGAATCCGAAAAGGGCATATACCTAATATCCTAGCCAACATTTACCTTCAATCAAAATACCCAAAAACAGACTAAATGCTCTAATCGTCTGACTTAGACAAACTAGCTAATCATTTCAGTGCAAAAATCGTTAATTTGTTGTGAAATGATTTAGGACATTCAGAAACAGAAAAATAACACCAAGACAAACTCTTTCCTCTTTTATCAAGCTACTCACTTGATTGAGCCGAGTCGTCTTCCTTTGTCCCAGCATTGGTAGGATATCATCCAGGTAAAAATCCTTCACCGGAAACATGAACCCTGGCACAGTTACTATGGGGCAATTCCCATAATATTCCGATATACGCTCAGTGTCACTGGTGGCACTCATTAAGATGATCTTCAGATTCGGGTTGGATTCCAACACCTTCTTCAGTAAGATGAGAAGGAAGTCCGTGTTGACATCTCGTTCGTGGACTTCATCCACAATGACATGACTGATGCCTTCCAGTGAGGCATTCCCTTGCAGTTTCTTTAACAGGATGCCAACAGTGCAGAAGAGTAGGGCTCCACCTCTAGGGGGCAACATGCTCTCCAGCCTCACCTGGTAACCCACATTTTTCTTCAGGTTTGGTCCCATTTCATAGCCTACTCGTTGCCCCACTGATACTGCACTGATCCTTCGGGGCTGTGTTATTAAAATGTTACAGTGTGCTCCTCTGTTGTCAGTTATGAACTTCTCCAAAATAAATTGAGGGATCCTGGTAGTCTTACCACATCCAGTTGCGCCAGCTATGACTATGACCTGATTTTCTTCAATGGCAGAAATTACTGTTTTCTTGTGCAAGTCCACTGGCAATGGCTTAACATTCACAGGCCTGGATCGCTGCCAAAGCCAGAGCAGTTTCTGACTGATACGTTCCGCCTCTTCTTGAGACAGTGGGACATACATTTCTCCTGTGATGGCATCACTAACTAAACCGCTGCCAGACACTGAATCCACAATCTCTGGGCTAGGGCTAATGGACTGGTGTTCATGGTCATCATCTTCAGAGGCAATCTCTATTGTATGCTGTGAGAGAATGAGAGAGAAAAAAACACTGGTGAGGATAGATGGAGAGAAAATAAAATGTGAGGCTGCATCACTCAGTTTAATGAGAAAATATTGAAAACATTAAATAAAACAGTGAATGCTCAAAAAAATTAATGCAATATTCTTCCCTTCTCTACTAATGGTGTTAGCTTTAGCCCATAGCCTTGTTCAAAGTATTGACCAGAAGTCAGTGTTTGAGAGATAAATGTCATATAAAACACAAACTATTGTTTTCTGAAATGAAAATAAACTGGAGAAACTCAGCAGATCTGGCAGCATCTGCAGAGAGAGGAACAGGATTGATGTTTTGAATCCATTTGGACTCTTCTTCACCTTTCTTCTCTGGTACCTCATTCAATTAAACATCCTCCATTCGTTAAATGTGCTAATTGATGTATTGTTGTCACATGCACAGGAGATTCAGTGAGAAGTGTTTTGTGCACTATACACGTAGATCGTACCATGCAAAGTACATCAGGGTAGCAGAACAGAATGCAGACTAAAGTGTTGCAGCTGCAGAGAAGGTGCAAAGAGAAAGAAATAGAGAGAGAGAGAGAGAGAGAGAGAGAGAGAGAGAGAGAGAGAGATATCAGAATTAACATTTGAGAAGTCCATTCAAAACCATGATAACAGCAGGGAAGCTGTTCTTGAACCTATTTGTCTGTGTATTCAAATTTTTATATCTTCTCCCCCGACAAAAGAGAGTACAACCGGGGTGGGAGGAGTCTCTGATTATGTTGGTTGCTTTCCCGCAGCAGCAAGAACTGCAGATGGATTTAATGGATGGAAGGTGTGGACTGGGCTGCGTTCACTACTTTCTGTAGTTTCTTGAGGGCTTGGGAAAAGCAGTTGCCATACCACACCAAGATAGATTCAGACAGGATGCTTTATATTGTGCATCTATAAAAATTGACAGGAATCCTTGTGGACATGTTTCCTTAGCTTCCTGTGGAAGTAGAGATGTTGTTGTGCTTTTTTGACAATCATGTTAATGTGGGTGGACCAGGGACAGACTGTTGGCGATCATCACTCTCAGGAACTTTACACTCTTGACCATATCCATCTCAGCACTACTGATGCAGGCAGGGCATGCCCTGCACTCCACTTCCTGAAGTCAATGATCAGCTCTTTCGTTTTGCTGATGTTGATAGAGAGATTGTTGTGTCTACACCATGCTGCTAAGCATTCAATCTCTTACCTGTGTTCTACCCTGTTGTTGTTTGAGATCCAACCTATAACAGGGGTGTTGTCAGCAACCTTGTAAATGGAGTTGGGGCAGAAACTGGCCACACGGCTGCAAGCGTATAAGGAATATATTAGGGGGCTGAGTACGCAGCATTGCAGGGCACTGGTGTTGAGGGTTAAGGTGGAGGAGGTGCTGTCGCCTATTCTTACTGGTTGCTGTCTATGGATCAGGAAGTCAAGAATCCAGATCCAGAGAGAGGAGACCAGACATAGGTCTCAAGTTTAGAGAGGAGTTTGTTTGAAATTATAGTGTTGAAGGCCCAAATGTAGTCACGGTGTCCTTGTTATCCAGATGCTCTTGGATGAGTACAGGGACATGGCGTCTGCTGTGGACTTGTTGTGCCGGTAGTCAAATTGCAAAAGATCAAGGCAATTTGGTAGGCTGGAGGTGATGTGAGCCATGACTAACCTCTCAAAACACTTCATAATTATGGAGGTCGAAGACATTGCATGAGTTTTCTTTGCACCGGGATGATGATGGTTTCCTTGAAGCAAATGGGGACTTTAGATTGTAGCATCGTTAAAGATGTTCGTGAATACTCCCACCAGCTGGTCTGCACAGGCTCGGACTATGAGTCATTCACAAGTATAGAGAATGGTTTTAAGAAGGACAAGGTAGACCATTCAGCTATTGACTCTTTGGAGTAGCAAACCAAATGATCCCACTCCCATCCTCTGCCCACCATCCTCAGTATCAGAGATTATTATTTGTTATCTAGGTGAATTCATCAGATAAGGAAAGGAAAACAACAATAATGTTTCAGTTTCCTTATTAAATTAGTTCCTGTTTGAGGTGTGAAAAACTCAAAATAATAAGTCAGGTTTCTTATGAATAAGCGTACTTTACTAATGTTTCAGACCAAGGGAATTAATAAAAGCAGCGATCAATGAATTTTCATTTAACAGCTTCAGCAGCAGATAAACAAGCTTTCTTCATTTGTTCAAACCTACAAGGACATGTGTTACGTCTCTACGACAGTTCTCTGATACAAAGTCAACAAAAGACAAATTTTGAACAGCAACTTGAGAAGTTATAGTTTCAACCAGCTCCTGACACCTAACATTCAGATGGGTTAGAAATGTAGTCCAGGGGTTTTATTTTTGTTCCTTCATAATTCACATCTGCGTATCAAGTGGACAAGAGATAATACTATGTTTAGAAGGACTCTGTTCATTGATGTGACATCAACTACAGATCAGTTGGATGCATGGGTCAGAAGGATTTGACTTCACAGACCACTCTGGAGGCTAAAGCACAAATAAAATGCTGACATCCACGGCAGTGTTAAACTATAATGTGTTTTGGATGAATGTTAAACTGAGGTCCAACCTGGCCTCTCAGGTGAACATAAGGTAATTCATAGCACAGGAGTTACTCCTATTGTCCTGTATTTATCCAGTCAACTTTAAAAGATAGATCGCCTGGCTATTTATCATGTTGCTGTCATGCGAGTTGCTTTATGCAGCTAATTCTGGTATCACTTGGCTACAGAGGGAGGAAGGGGAGTAGCCACCAGGAATTCTGCATCAGGATACAGCAAACTCTGATAGAGCATGTGGCTGGAGAGGTCAGATGGAAATTGGATCTAATTTTGTGTTGATATACTCCACACAAACTATCATCTCCAAAATTAGAAATTCCACAAGCATCCCTATACCGGCACGCACTCAAAGGATAGCCTTGGAATGTTTAAAGCCTGTATAGTTCAACTACAAGAGAACTGCTCATAAAATTAGCACATTACTACAGATGTTACCATTTGGTCCATTAATTTTGCACTGTCTCTTTGAAAGACATATTAATTAGGCCTGTTCCACTGTTCTTTCCTGCTCAAGCACATGTTTGATAGCTACTTTTGAACTGGCTTCCGTTGTCTGTCTCAGGTCATGCATTCAAAATCATCAGAGCTCCTGCATAAAAACATTTCTTCTTGCCTGCTCTCTGGTCTTTCACCAGTTATCTTAGATCGAGAACCTCCATTATCTATATTGCTGCCACTGGAAACAGTTTCTCTTTATCCACTCTTTCAAATCATTCAATTTTCAATTTAAACATTCTCTGCTTTAAGAAGAGCAATCCCAGCCTCTATAGCCTCCTGATAGTTTTAAAGGAAGTTTATTTAAACTTGAAAAGAATGATACATATCACAGATTTATTAAGGTTTATAAAATGATCATTACAAAACAAGGCAGTCTGAACATCAACAATGCTAAGTAACTGGCAGACAGAGTTTACTCCAAGATATGCCAGACTGCGACTGACCTGGTCCAAGTATTGCTGGATTCGTTGCTGGAGGCTGTTTGGGATTTCTAGCTTGGTCGGACGCCGCTCCTTTTCGCTCAACTCTTTTATCGCGGCCAAGTTGTACATGGCATGGGTCAGTGGATGATTTTTCTGGTTGATCAAACCAAGATCCTGCCAAGCAGACATAACCACACACAGGTTTCTTCTCTACGTTTTTTTGGAAATATAGCAAGTACAATATAGTAAAAATGGCCAAATTAGACATGTAGATCACAAATACATAATCACTGCAGATGATGTGGTGCAGTGATTTGATCTTCAGGATTGCATCAACTCTGGTTCAAGCTGAAGGAATAACTATCCCCACTGATGGATATCAGGGAAGTTCCTATTCCAATTCCCGAAGAATGTGCATGCAAAGAATGAACTGCACCTGCTAATTTAGCTCTGGCTGAAAATGTCCCACATAAAGGATATAGATTGACTGGGTGAAAGAATTGGGAAAATACTACCGTGGTCGAATTGCAAACTGAGATTGAGGTTAAGGAAATAAAGCAGGAGCTGTGAGCAGGGAACACTACTGAATATAGTCAGGGCTGTGCCTGCCTTGTAAATGTCTGACTCAATAGTTTGGAGTGAGTTCATTATTCCACAACTAACTTGTTCTGTATTTATGAGGCATACACAGAAACCATTTCACTCTATCAAGCAACAGAATCACAATCAATTCTTCCATGCACCAGTATGAAGGCCCCATTTACCAGTAATGTCTGCACCATATGATAAGGTTGCATTTACTGTCCCTAACTGGTTGTTAGGCAAGTGGGCCATCTTGAACACTCTACATGCTGATAGTGCCATCTCAACAGCACTAGTCAGAAGTGATGCCCCACCAGATAACTACTAAATTCCCAAAGTAGGGGCTAAAGTACCACTGTACAGTTCACTGACTACTCACACTGCTCAGCTTGCAATTGAATACTCTAGAATACTCACACAGGCTTTAAGATTGCTAATCCAACTCAGCTCTTCTGATACCTCAGGTGACAAATTTAAAATTCCAGCACCTCACTAGAAAGGAATAAGAGGTCTGACAGCGAACCAACACCATGCAATTACTCGGTTGATTCTTCACATGAGAAAACAGAGAGATTTAATACTGACAGCTGCAATACACCAGCTCAATGCTGTGCACAAGTTTGGCATGCAGCAAGTTGCAATCACCTTCAACTTCTTACAGGCTAAAGCTGCTGCTCTTCTTTCTGCCTCGGTTTTCCGCCGGCCACTTGCAATGAAGGTCATCGGGGTCGGCCACTGCATCTCAAGCCGGCATACCTTGACAGGACCATCTTCTGTGGTGTATTTCAAATAGTCCTGGTGGAGCAGCACACAAAGGTTAAAATGGTGTTACTGCCATTTACATGAGCAGAAACATAGGAATCGATGAACCAAACAAGGAACAGATCAATCTAGCTTACCTGGTGTAACTTCACAGTCATGTAATGTAACAACATTGGACATCCTAAATTATTCTAAGGCTAAAGTCTTTTTTTCACGCTATGAATTAAATTATAAGAAATAAAGATTGGATAAACACAAAACATTAATATTCAGACTGAATAGCAAAAATCAATGAAGCAATTGAAGAAAACTTGGCTCTGGCATTTTCTATTATGAATATTTATGTATATTACAATTAGCTGCTTTTATTTATTTTAACTATTACAAAAATGTGTGGCAAACTTAAAACGCGTAAAATAAAAGTCCAGTAATCCATATAATACAGCAAAAATACTGGATGGGCAAGGATACTCAAGTCAGTTATTCAGTTAATGAAACAGTTAACTTTGGGATGAGGTGTTAGAGAAATTCAACACGCTTTTACCCTCTTCTGTAATTTCAACTCCACTAGATATTACTATTTAGAGTAAAAGTGTGACGTAGTAACATTAGTTTTTAATAACCAAAGAAGATTATAAGACCTAAAAACAAAAGCTTACCATTCATTCTATCATTCCTATTATGCCGAAACCAAAACAGAGAATATGGGCATTGATCTCTCTCGCCTGCTGAGCAAGCACTCCACCGTTTCAGCTAATTCCTTCATAAAACCCTTGCTGACAAGGATTTGAATACGACAAGCAATGTTCTGGTGGGGCAGGCAGCAATAATATTTTTGTACACTTGGCCCTTTCAAGAACTCTACACAACTATTAATCCCTCTTCACATGGAGTAACTTCCTATGTTAGATTCAACTTAGACATTTAATTGCTTGGTCCCGGAGAATTAATAATTTAGCAAAACTCCAGAGCACTAACCTGGCCTACAGTACTTAACTCTACCTGCTGGCATCCCCAGCCAACATTCCCTTCTTTCCACTTTCTCTCAACCCCAAATCAGGCCCTGTCAGGACTTTGAGAGGGACAGCAACTAAAGTATTTCTATGTCATTCACTTTTACGTACTGTGACTGTAGAGGAGGTGGTCGCTATTTGTATGACCTTTGACAGGAGGTTCTTCGGCTCAGGAAACTGTGTGAGGGCCCTCATCGCACTGGTGTTATCTGTCATGGTACGCTGAACCGCTCTGCCAAACAGAGTAAATAATCAGTGTTAACACTGACCCAGATGAACAGTGGGCACAGGGAAGGAAAAGAAACTGCAGTATGTTGATTATACAATGCCACAAAGAGATTGCATACAGAATGATGCATTCAAAAGTAGATCTTGTTCTAGAATGATACTACTGAACAATGGCAAACTGTTACTTTGTGATGGTGCCATCACTGATATCACAACAGTTTATGACATCACAGAATGAGCTTAAAAAGAGAAGGAAAGGTCAGGGCAGAACCCAAGATAACTATCTGCAGAAGACTCAATAATCTATATAGATTGACTCCTACACTGATCTTTAATCATGGCCAAAACTCAGGTTCACTACTCCCTATCTTTCTTTTTTCCTCCAAGCATATAACTTCAAATCTGGGACTCCACAAGATGCAAGAGCTCAGAAACAAATCTTGACAATTGGGAAAGTAGTGCAATTTTTACAAACAACAGTGATGGCTATTTGATAATTGCTCTCCCACCCCACCCTGCCATCCTTTAATATCATGAGATGCAAACCTTTTCTTCAAAGACACATGATGCCTAGAAGGCCTTGTGTATTAGATCCAAGCAGGGCGATTTGCTAGCGCTATTCCAATGATTTTAAACTAGTAGAGAGGGCACTGCCAAAGAAATAGCGCAGCTTAATGTTCCAGGGTATTCATGCTATAAAAGGGATAGGAAGAGGTGCAAGAAAGGTGGAGGAGTAGTGTTTTTAGTTAAGGATAACATTACAATTGCACTTAAGGAGGATACTCCAGGGAGAATGTCCAGTGAAGTTATATGGGTGGAAATGAGAATTAAGAAAGGGATGATAACCTTATTGGGAATGTAATATAGTCTCCCAAACAGTCAGCAGGGAATTGTGGAGTAAATACATAAGGGGTTCTCAGATATCCGTAAGAATAATAGGGTAGTAGTGGTAGGGGATTTTAACTTTCTAAACATAGACTGGGACTGCTATTGTGTTAAGGTCTTGGATACAGAGGAATTTGTTAAGTGTGTACAAGTAAATTTTCTTATTCAATATTTGTGGATGTACTTCCTAGAGAAGGAGCAAAAATTGACCTTCTCCTGGGAAATGAGGCAGGGCAAGTGACAGGTGTCAGCGGGAGAGCACTTTGGGGCAGGTGATCATGATTCTATTAGTTTTAAAATAGTTATGGAAAAGGGTTGTCTTGATCTAAAAGTTAGCGTTCTAACTTAGAGAAAGGCTGATTTAGACGGTATTAGGCAGGAACTTTCAAAAGTTGATTGGGGGAGGCTGTGTGGAGGTAAAGAGATAGTTGGAAAGTGGAAGACCTACAAAAATTAGATGACAAGAGTTCAGAGACAGTATGCTCCTGTAAGGATAAAGGGCAAGGTTGGTAAGCGTAGGGAATGCTAGATGCCTAGAAAAATTGAGGCTCTGGTCAAGAAAAAGAAGGAAGCATATGTCAGGTACAGACAGCTGGGATTAAGTGAATCCCTGGAGTTGGAGTATTCTTAAGAGGGAAATGAGAAGGGCAAAAAGTGAATACAAGACAGCTTTGGCAAATAGGGTTAGGGATTAGATTAGATTCCCTACAGTGTGGAAACAGGCCCTTTGGCCCAACAAGTCCACACCGCCCCTTGAAGCATCCCACCCAGACCCATCCTCCTGTAGCACAAACACCCCTGAACACTACAGGCAATTTAGCATGGCCGATCCACCTAGCCGGCGCATCTTTGGACTGTGGGAGGAAACTGGGGCACCCGGAGGAAACCCACGCAGACACAGGGAGAATGTGCAAACTCCACACAAACAGTTACCTGAGGCTGGAATCGAACCCGGGTCCCTGGCGCTGTGAGACTGCAGTGCTAACCACTGAGCCACCGTGCCGCCTACAGTTCCCTTTTCACCCCCGTGCAGTATTCCTGAGACACTGCAGGTTTATTTCTTTTTAAAACAAATATACCTAGCCCGCACATCTTTGGACTGATCCGACCACGTTTCCCTTTTTGTTTTTGTGCCAGTCAAAAATGACAATTTTTATAGTTCCTCCTTGAGCTCTTTAATTGTTTGCCATTGCCTATTCCCCGTTACCCCTTTAAAAAAATTTCCATTATTTAGACAGGACCCTAGTCTCAGAATCAACTATGTCACTTTCCATCTTAATAAAGAATTGTTTTTTATCACATTATGGTCACTCTTCCCCAAGGGACCTTGTGCAGCTAGACTGTCAATCATTCCTTTCTCATTATACATTTTTTTCCTTTATCAATTCAAGTATATGTATCTCTGATTATGCACCTAGCTAGATGCTAGTCTAGACGCTAGTCTAGACCTAATTTGTTTGCTCAAGATTCTGTACTCAGTCATGAACCAATGAACTTCTGCCTCAGAGGCAAAAGTAGTACCACAGATGCAAGCCTGACACCACATGATGCTTCTTGTATATCTTATACTCTGCTTTTAACGATGGTACTGGTTTGGTCAAGTACTGCAGCCCTAAAAATCAAATTACTGCAGATGCTAGATACTAGAAGCTTTATAACCTCATGCTTCAATCACCAGTTTGAATGTCTGAGGGCGAGCATCCAAACACAGCAGTAAATTAAGAACAAGAGAAGAGAATGAAACCAGGCAATCACAGGTATCAGTGTCACAGCTTCCCTCACAATTGTTGGATTTCCTGCATCCAGCCGACATTTCAAAACGAAAGATTAAACAACTATTGAGATTACCTTGACATCAGCTTGTGCTGAGGTGCTTTGTCTGTGACAGAGAGAAACTCTGCGCAATCCATTGTCCCTTCCTCTGCCTCCTGATCCATCTCACTTT
The DNA here is from genome assembly GCF_030684315.1 of Stegostoma tigrinum. Classification (NCBI taxonomy): domain Eukaryota; kingdom Metazoa; phylum Chordata; class Chondrichthyes; order Orectolobiformes; family Stegostomatidae; genus Stegostoma; species Stegostoma tigrinum. Next base: position 94,699,956 of record NC_081358.1, on the reverse strand, counting down.
CCTCCAGCAGACCCATTTCATTTGGTTCAGGTATTTCTTTCTGAACATTCTCCTGCCTGGAGGTTATCTGTTGAGTATTGTTGGTTGAGTTGTCCATCACTACATGCACCTCAGTTAGAGGTAAAGCAGCACATTTTGCAGCCAAATCCTGGTATTCTTGAGCTTGGAACAGCTGATTCTTTGGTCCCAGTAGGCCCCATTGCTGCCAAAGAAAACCAACAGGATTCAGTCTTAAAATGAACACTATTAGCAAGCTCTAGTTCATTCGGTGGTGTACTGTTTACAAGATAAATTCCATCAACTTTGGACATTATGCATTGCCCTTAAAGCTGGGTGACCACTTACATAGTACCAACTTAGACTAGAAACAAATTTTTTAAATTCATTTACGAGTTGTGGTTGTTGCCGGCTAGGCCACATTTAATGAGAAACTGGCAGTGAACTACCTGCCTCACCAGCAGAAGTCCATAAGAGATGCGTATTCACATAGCACTGTTAGGGAGTTCCAGAACCAACACAGTGAAGGATTTTGGCAGGGTGGAGAAGTGCTGCTTGCTGTTGAGTTGCTGTAGTGCATCTTGCAGATGGTTCACATGGCTTCCATTGGGTCAGTGGTGGATGGATTGAATTGCAGAGGTGGTAGATGAATTTGCTGAACAAACAGGCTGCTTTGTCCCGAATGACGCTGAGCGTCTCGAATGTTAGTGCTGCTCTACTCATCCATGAAGTGGCGAGTATTCCGTCAACCTCTAGAATTGTACTCCATAGATGGTGGACAAGCTTAATGGCATCAGCAGAGGAGTTATTGGTCTCACAATTCCCATCCTATGGCCTATACTTGTGACCATGGTGTTTACACAGATACTAACTACAGTATTTACATGTCAGGATCTGCTTTTGGTCAATGGTAACTCCAAGGTGCTGACAATGAAGATTCACAACTGAAAGTCAAGGGGCAATGATTGAGTTCTCTCTTGGTGCAGATAGCCATTGTCTGGCACTTACATGGTGCAAAGGCTATTTGCCACTTGTCTGCCCAAACATGGGTGCTGTCCAGGTCTTGCTGATGTGGACGTGGATCATTTCAGTATCTGAAGAGTCACAAATAGCACTGATAGCACAATCATCAGCAATATTCTCACTTGTCATCGTATGATGAAGCAGGTGAAGATGGTTGGACCTAGGAAATTATCCTGAGGTCCTCCAATAGCAATGTCCTATGGCTGAGATGACTGGCCTGCAACCATCTTCCTTTGCAGTGGGTACATGGTCACAGTTGTAACAGGTCATCCATTTTAGTTCCAGAACACCAGTAGGAGTATGATGAGACATTATTGCACATCTCTGGAGTTGGTGGCACTTCAACCTAGGTCTCCTGGCTCAGAGGTGGGGATACTACTGCACCACAAAAGCCCTTAAGCTCCTCAGGGTAGATATTTGAATTAAACTGTTCACAGATGTTATGACACACCTCAAGAACAGGTGGACTTGAACACGGGAATCCTAGTCCAGAGTTAGGGGCACTGCCACAGGAACCCTTAAGCTCCTCCAGGGATAAACTATCTTCAGCTGTTTCAACAATGACCTTGCCTCCATCATAAGATCAGAAGTGTCAGGACGTATCAAAGGCTAGAACTTTTGTCTTCACTGCCCCTTTGTCTGTTAATAATCAAATTTGCACTAGCGATCTTCACAGGCGTTAATTATCCACTAGAAAAGATGGCAAGTATATCTGAAAACAAATGATATCACAGATGAATCCAACTAATGACTGAGGTTGAGTTCTCTCCTGGTTTTGGTTCTTACAAGTTGTAATACACCTGAATATTAGGGAAACCAAGCCGATGCTTGGGGACCGCTTTGCAGAACACCTACGTTCGGTTTGCAATAAACAACTGCACCTCCCAGTCGTGAACCATTTCAACTCCCCCCTCCCATTCCTTAGACAATATGTCCATCCTGGGCCTCCTGGAGTATAAAAATAGGGAAGAACTGTTGCAGCTATCACCTGGAGTAACACACACAATTTTGAATCCTTTACTTGAAGGTGGATGTAGTTACACTGGAGGTGGTTCACAGGTCGTTTACTGGATTGATTCCAGATATGAAAGATTTGTTTTATGAAAAGGTTGACCATCTTAGACCTATGTTTTCTGGAATTTAGAAGAATGAGAAGAGATCAAATTAAGGCATACAGGATGCCAAAGGAGACATAAAATGCATGCAGAGAGGATGTTTCCCTACTTGTATACTCCATTCCTTTAGCAATAAATAGCAAATTTCAATTCGCCTTCCTTGTTATCTGCTGTACCTACTTACTAGTTTTCTGCGACCTATACATGAGGACACCCAGATATCTCTGAATCAAAGCACTCTGACGTTTCTCTCTATTTAAATAATAAGTTGCCGTTTTATGTCTTCAACCAAAATGAATAATCTCATACTTATCCATGTTAAACTTCATCTGCCAAATTTTGGCCATTTAACAAACCTATCTGGATACATTTAGAACGAGACGTCATACTTTTTGGTTAAGGGGTAGCAGATTTGAATCAGACATGAAGAGAAATACTCTCTCAAAGGGTTGTGGATCTGTGGAATTCACTACCCCAGAATATGATGGATGCTAAGACTTTGAGTAAAATTTAAGATAAACAGATTTTCAACTATTAATAGGTTGAAAGGTTATGGAGAATAGGCAGAAAAGTAGAGTGGAAGCCAAGATGAGATCAGCAATAATTGCGTTATATGCCAGAGCAGGCTTGAGAGGCTGAATTACCTATTCCTACTCCTCATTCCTACGTTATGTTGTCTTGTAAGAAGTCTAATCATGAGCCTCAGCAATACCTTCAGTCCACAGAGAGACACAGAAAACAAATGCAATCTCTGTGCTACTTATTCGCAAGTACAAACATTCACAGCAACCAGTATGTAACATTATCGTACCTTGAATATCCTGCAAGCAGCCGCGGCAGCATGTTTCTCTGCAACAACTTTCTTATTGCCGAAACCTTCCACTTTCAGTTTTCTTGGCCAACTGATGTACAGAACGGTTTTCTTTGTAAAATAAAGAAGATTGTTACAAATTTCCAGCAAACCGTAAGATGCAGCAAGAAATAATATTTGGCACTGCATGCCGTAAAATGAGACAAGTACTGAAATCTATTAAGGATAAAACAAGGCTAGAAGGTTATAACTGCCAAGAGCAAACCTATGCCCTGTTGGCAGGGCAAGTCCAGCTCATGGGAAAAACCACCTCCTGTTCACAGGAACAGTGCCAGATTAGAGGTGAAAACATGACCAAAACTAGCTTCAGAGCTCACAAGGATCGGAGCCACAGCCAGAGCTGTTCACCGTTTAAGCATTACAACTGAGGAATTTTAAGGCAATTTTGAACTTTGTAGGTTATATCGAATCAGAGATGCAGTTAATTAAAAAAGAGGCTGCAACAAAATATGGGAAGTCAACGAGTCAACATTTAATGTGTGATAAACTTCAATGAGATTACAAAAGGCAGGATAGGGAAATGTTCATGCACAGCATAAACACTGCCATGGGCCTGTTGAGATGGTTTCTGCGCTGCAAATACAATGAAACACAATATGCTAACCCCGTTTTGGTTCACACAGAAGAGCAATCGCTTGGGCTAGACAGTAAAATGTGCTATTTATCTATAAATTTTTTCTAGAAAAGGTCAAGCCTCTAAGGGGGTTGAAACATACAAAAATGAAATAAGGTGAGGTCAATCAAGGTATTTAAATACCACAAAACAATTCACCCCAAATTGCAGGCATCAGCTAGTCAGCAACAGTTATAACTTTTACTTTTGCAGAGTGGACAAACAGGACTGGTCAACTTGTCCTCAACTTCATTTCAAAGTACATAAACAATTGTCAGTATTGGTTAGAGGCTTCTATTAGAATGTTGTCCATTCACAGATGTTGGTGTGTTCTCCGAGCTGGGAAGTTTGATAGCAGACATTTTGTCCCCTTATTAGGTGACATTCTCAGTGCTGTGGAGCCTTCTTCACAAAAAGTCTGCTATCAAACCTCCCAAATCAGCGAACACATCTACAACCAGCACTCAAGCTGCAAATCTTCACTCAAACCCTGAACATTGTCCATTCAACCAGCATTATAATCTATCCAGCAATCTAAGGAAGGGGATGAAGAGAGGTGATGCACCAATAGTAGAGCACCCTGAAGAAATGAATACCACACCTATCATTCAATCCTCAGTTTGAAACCTGCCATCTGAGAATGATGAAAGAGTTCTCTTGGGAGAATGGAGAAACTAGATTCAATATTAATTTCTAAAGGAAAATGAACACATACTGGAAGAATACTTTTCAGGGTTATGGTGAAAAGAACAAGAGGTGGGATTAATTCAAAATTCTGCAAGAGTTGACTTGGGCACACTTCAAAGATTCCAACAGATTCTTTGTAGATCGTGTCGTGAAAGAATCAAGTCTGTCTTTCTCTCTTATGTTATTCAGTATCAGAATGTGGCCATCCCACTATCAAGGCAACATTCATTTGCCATCCCAAGCTACTTTGCTTGACCACTTCAAAGTTAAAAGGCAGGCCTGATGGTATTGAACTGCAATCATGCAAGGACTAAACCAGGTGAGGTCAGCAGGTTTTTTTTTGAAGAACATTAAGATGAACCAATTTTAGGGCACTCTGAAAGTTCCGTGGTCACTAATAGCTTTTCAATTCCAGAATTTGTTTAGACTGAATGAAAATTCTAAACCTGCCATAGTGGGATTTGAAATTTCTCTGGAATATTACTGAAGATTTGAAGTTTGCTAATCCAATACTTTCTTGCAGGTGATATGACTACACAACTGGGGGTGTGGAATCAGGGAGCCTACCGAACTGTCCTCTCCACACTGAAGTGTCAAGACCAAACTGGCCAACAGTAATTTAACCAAATTAGATTGAAAAATAAACATTGATAACCACTTACTTTAATGTATCCATCAAATGATTTGTAGACAATGCGATCATTTACATTAGAAGCCTTCAGAGCTCGCTGCATGACCTGAACCAGCAGGTTCTTAGGCTGTGGAAACTCTTGAAGAAGGGCCTGTAAGTCTAAACAAACATTTTCGGTGAATTCAGTATGCCAGCCATCATCACCGAGTTAATGCTTGGAAAACCAATTCTTTGTCTTTTCCCCACAAGATGTCAATTTTCTGCATTGGAGATCACTGGACACCATCATTCAAGGACGATTATGTAAAGTGTGATCACAGATTTTTTTTGTAGACTTCTTCCTTTCTTCGTCATTCCACTCCAATCACAAGACAATCAATTACAATTTGACAGATCACAGTGAAGATTAGTTGGCTCAGCACAGAATGGAGAACAAAGGAAATCAAACATATGTACACAACAGATTTTCAATTCTTGCTTCTATGCACCAAACATTCAGGTCAAGAATTTAATATGGTACACAATACGCACGTCAACTGCAGCCTACCTAGCAAATGTTGAAAGTTTTACATGCATTCCTTGCTTTTATTTTCAATGCCTCAACTTATTGGCTAAAGTGCTAAACTGAACTTGTCCTGCCAACTTCACAAATTTGTACACAAACACATCCATCTCTATTCCTCATTGGCTATATGCCCTTTCCTCATTTCTTTCTACCAAAACAGAACACAGAGCATAGATCAGTACATCGCTGTACAGGTCCTTCCGGCCACGATGTTACGCTGAACTTTTATCCTAAACTTAATATCTATCTAACCTCCACCCTCACCATATACTATCATCCATATGCCTATCTAATAGCCACTTAACTGTCCCTAATGAGACTGACTCCACTACCTGCTCTGGCAATGCATTTCACACCCCTATCACTCTCCAAGTAAAGAACCTACCTCTGAATCTCCCATATCTACCTCCACTCACTTTAAAATTATGCCCCTTCGTAATAGCTACCTCCACCCTAGCAAAACGCCTCTGGCTGTCTACTCTATCTAGACCTTTGATGATTTTATACACCTCTTATCAAGTCACCTCTCATCCTTCGTCGTTCTAAAGAGAAAAGCCCTAGCACTCTCAACCGTTCCTCGTTAAGACCTTCCCTCTATTTCAGGCAACATCTTAGTAAATCTCCTCTGCAGCTTTTTCAACGCCTTCACATCTTTCCTGTAATGAGGTGACCAGAACCGGACACAATACTCCAGATGTGGCCGAACCAGGGTGCTGTACGGCTGGAGCATAACTTCATGGCCTTTGAACTCGAGTCCTCTATTAATGAAAGCTAACACACCATACACCTTCTTAACAACTCTATCCAACTAGGTGGCAGATCTCAGAGAACTGTGGTCACGAACCCCCCAAAAATGAATCACTTTAATCTCTTTTTCAGCAAACTACTGAATTTAGTTGAATATTTGTGCGCAACTGCATTTTGTTTCTATATCCCAATACTTGATGGGTAGTTTTGAGTATTTATATTTTTGTCGTTGGTCTTTCAATACACTGTGTAAGTACTTTGTAACATGCGTGTGCTTATATACACAACAAATACTGCAAGGTTGAAGTGTGTCCCCCGGAGGAGTCAGTAGCCCGCACCTTGCTGACCGCTCGCTCCAGTTGGCAGCGGCGGCTCCGACATTCCCTCCTCTCCCCGCGGCGTGACCTGCTGCTGCCGCCGACTCGTCGTGTGCCTGAACCGGCTCATGGCCGCTGTCATCCATATGGGGCCGCACTCCCACTCCGAGTGCCAAGCCAGAGGCGCCGGCGGTCCCCGGGCTCCGGTGCTGGGCTGCCTTCGCGGGCACAACCTCCTCAACAAGAAACACAGCAGCCGCGACATCCCACCTGCGTACACCGCCATCTTGGAAACACGGGCTGGTTCCTCAGGCCGGCTCCAGAACTTCGCGGAGAGACCGGAACAATGCGCAAGATGGACCGTTTACAAAAAAAAGTCAGGAACTCCGACAATGAGCCCAGCGCTGCCTCTGGCGGCAGAATCGAGTACTAGGCGATGGTTAATGCGGTAGGATTGTGAGAGCTCTTGAAAGTTCTCTACTGCTCTTAATAGGGTGGTGTGCACTCTATTTGCTGCAGTAACAATTGTTCTGTCAATGGAAGGAGTGTCAGTCGAATAAGTAGTTTGAATCCTTCCATCACTTCAAAGTACAAAAGTAATTTTGCAGAATTCTTAGAGCACGGAAGGAAACCACTCGGTTCACTGTATCCGTGAGGTCTCACCCAGTGCAATCATCTTGCCTTCTCCCTGTAATCCTGTCCGTTGCTCCTTTTCAAGTTCCCTTTTTGGAACAAGCAAGAACAGACTTTGCAGACGCTTGATGCCTTTCTAAACTAAAAACCTTTTGCCTCTACACTGTCCGTATCCCTCTGTTCTCAGCCTATTCACTGTTTTCTGAAGAAGGGTCTGGACCCGAAACGTCAGCTCTCCTCTGATACTGCTTGGCCGGCTATGTTCATCCAGCTCTCCACCTTGATATCCCACATATTTGTCAAGATGCTTCTTAAACGTTGCTACTGTATCCGCCTCCACCACCTCCTGGAACAGCACATTCCAGTCACTTATCACCATCTGTGTCAACAAAAACCTGCCTCTATCATCTCCTTTAAGCTTATTGCCTGGTACCTTAAACCTGTGCTCCCTAATAATTGACATTCCTACCCTAGGAATAAAACTCTGACCAGTCTCTCCATGCCTCACATAATTTTGTAAACTTCCAAAAGGTTGCAACTCATCCTTCGACATTCAAGTGAAAACAAATCAAGTTTGTCCAATCTCTCCTTATAGCAAATATCCTCCAAAGCAGGCAACATCCTGGAAGATTGTTTCTGTATGCTTTGCAAAGCTTCCACATCCTTCCGTCATGTAGTGAACAGAACTGACCACAATATTCCAAATGTGCCCTAACAGATTGAGGAGTGACCTTTATAGAGGCTTGTAAATTAATTGGGAATAGATAAAATGAATAGTGAAGGTCTTTTTCCTAGCAGAGGGGACTTTTAAACTACAGAGCATAAATTTAAGTTGAGAGGAGGAAGATTTAAAATGGACCTGAGGAGCAACCTTTTCACACAGACAGTGGTTCGTATACATAACCTCGTGGCTCTTAACCTCAATTCCCCTGCCAACAAAAGTAAACACGCCATATGCCTTCATTATAACCCTACAATGGTGAAGGAGACAGAGGATCAGTCAGCCCAGTTCCCAAAGAACATGACCTCATTCTTGCCTTGATTTACCTTGACTCCCAAGGCCAGTTCAAACTGGTTGCAGATTTTCATGATTCTGTGCGCAGTGGACCCAAGCAGAAAACAATGATGTAATTCATGTACAGGGCAGTTTTGACCTGTAGGCCTCTGCTGCCTGGAAAATCACCCCTCTCGCACACTTCCTGATGGAATTGGCAAAAGCTTCTATACAGCGCACAAAGAAAGCAGGAGAGAGTGGACAGCCTTTCCAGACTCCAGGTCTGATCAGGAAGCTTTCTGATTCTCACCCATTGACTGAAACTACACTACAGAGCTTGGTGCAGACCAGTTGGATCCAATTTCATATTCGCTGTCCAAAACCTGTTTTAGGGAGCATGTCCCACATGTTGGTGTGTGATGTCCTGTCAAAGGCCTTCCCCTGGTCCAGGCTGATGAGGAAGGCACCCACTGCCCTTCTTTGCACATAGGTGATCATACTTATGAGGAGCACGTGACTCCCAGAGGTGGTCCTTCCTGGTACAGCACAGGTTTGATCAGGGTGAATCACCGAACCCAGAGCAGACTTGACCCAGTTGGCAATGACCTTAGACAGGATCTTGTAATCCATATTCAATGATTGGCAATTTCTAATTTCTTCCCTGTCCCCTGTCCACTTGTCGATGAGGGTGATGATACCTTTCCTCTTAAATTCACATATTCTCCCTGCCAGAATCATACTATTGTACATCTCCACTGGGTGCTGGCCTATCAAGTCCTTCAAGCTGAATACAACTTAGCTGGTAAGCCATCCCTTCTAGGAGTTTTACTTTTTTCGAAGGACTCAAGGGCCTTGGTTAGCTCTTGAACAGTTCTAGCAGATTGGGCTGTGGCAAATGTAACATTGCTGTTTAAAGAAAAAGGCTGTATGGAGAAAATTGTATTTGACAAACAACCTGGAATTTTTTGCAGACATTAGTCTCAGAATAGGTGAAGAAGAACCAGTGTGCTGGTGTACTGGATTTTCAGAAGGCTTTCGATAAAGTCCCAAGTATGAGTTTACTGTGCAAGATCAAAGCACATTAGTTTGGTTGTAATATACTTGCATGGATTAACAGTTGATTAGCAGACAGGAAACAAAATGTACTGGTCCTGTTTAATGCCACTCCCAACATCATCCTTACAGTTCAGGGGTTTATATCCAACCACCACTAATGATTTTGCCCTTTGGTGTTTCTCAGCTCTAATGACACAGATTCTGTATCATCGAGCTACTATGCTTCCTCACTATTGCATTAATTTTCTCTTTAACCAACAATGCAACATTACTGATTTTTCCTTTTCATCTATCCTTCCTCATTACTGAACACCTCTGGATATTCACTTCCCATTCCTTGTCACACTGCAGCCATGTCTCCATAATTCTGATTAAATCATACTTGTTTTTATTCATTTGCGTGATTGATTCATTCAATTTATTGTAAATGTTCCACACATTGAAACACAAAGCATTATAATTGGCCTTTTTTATTATTACTTGTCCCATTTCCATTATTTTTAAATATGCCCCTATTTGATTGTGGCCCATGATTTCTTGCCTATCACTTTTCTTATTCCCCATTCTGTTTGTTGTCCTTGTCCTTGATTCTCCCTCCTCTGATTCCTCGCTCATGCTATTTTAGTTTAAAGCCTCCCCAACAACTCTTGCAAATAGTCCCCCAAGGACATCAGTCCCGGTCCTTGTTTTATATATTCATGATATATTCTTATAAACTATTAAGGTCACTATTTATTGCTCATCTCAAATTGCCCTTGAGAAGGTAGTGGAAAACCTAAAAACCAAAAGAATTGTGGATGCTTTAATCAGAAACAAAAACAGAAGTTGCTGGAAGAGGATTTGGCATCCTCATGCATAAATCGCAAAACACTAGCATACAATGTCAGTGTGTAATAAGGATAGTAAATGGAATGTTGGTCTTTATTTTAAACGGAATGGAGGACAAAAATCGGGAAGTCTTGTTAAAACTACGTGTGACACTATTTCAATGACACTTATAATATTACGAATAGTTTTTGTTCCCCTTACCTAAGGAATGATATATTGGCTTTGGAGTCAGTCACTAGGTCAATTGCGGGTATCTATGGATTTTCTCATGAGAAGGGTTTGAGTAGGTTTGGCTTGTACTTAGGGCTTCGAAGAATGAGGGGTGACCCTAGTGAAACATTCAAGATTTTTAGACACATGACAGTTTAGATATGGAGAGTTATTTTCACTGTCTGAGACGGAAAGGGTATAGTGGATGTAATCTCTGAAGAAGGGGTCACCCAGTTAGGACACAGATAACGAAGAATTCCTTCGCTTCCTGAGAATCTGTAGAATTCTTTCCTACAGAAAGTTGTCAAGGCTAGTTTCTTAAGTATATTCAAAGCTGAGATATGCAAAAGTTAATCAAGAAGGGAAACAAGGAGTATGCAGTAAAGGCAGGAAAGTGGAGTTGAGAATTATCAGATCAGCCATGATCTTGTTGAATGGCAGAGCAGTCTTGGTGGTTCAAATAGCTGACATCCACTCATACATCTTACCTTATGGTCCACATCTCTCAATTTTAATCTGGCATCTGTGGTACTTGTTATGAACATTTTGCTTCATCTACCTTTTCCTATCGATTCAAAAATTTAAACCCTCTTGATCATTTCAGCCCATAATCTATTGTTCTGAATGCCTAAAGTCTCAATTTTTCATATCCTGGATGAGGCTCCACAGATTGCTTGGCCCTCCCTTCAACCACCTATTCACTCATTACATTTTGGTGTATCGGTAGACTATTTGGCTATGGAGGGCACCAGACCCAGCCTTGTTCTATCCCCATTTCAAAATAAGTGGACTTCGTAGAACAAACAGTGATAGAAAACCTGGGCAATTTTTGATTTTTCCAACAGAAGCAATTTGAGTTCCGTTGAGCCTCTCTGCATTCTGAGCCCTTAGAGAAGAAGTGATATTGTTCTCTCTGAGCCTTTTCCAGTGCTTTAGGAGGCATCAGGGGAAAATGGCTTTGAATCTGGATAAAATATGCTGAATCTCCCAAATATTCTGTTAGCTTGTAAACTAACGTTCACTCTGAATTGAGCAGATAATCCAGACTGTTACCTCAGTGCAGTTTTGATGGAGTACAATACTGCTTCTTGGAGGCTAATGCAACAAAGTGAGATCGCTTCCACCCTCTCATGTGTAGTAAAAGATATCATAGCATTTTCAGAGAATGGGAAAGTTTTCAAAATAACCTGGATAATATATATCCCTTATCCATATTTTATTTGTTAGACGATATTATTAATACAGTTTTTCTAGTAATTCATCCAATTGCCTTTCTTAAACAGCTTGCTGTGCACAATTGTTTGACACACCTGCTTAATTTTAATGGCAGCTTCAATGACAAGAATTCGTTGGCTATAAAACATCTTGGGATATCATGATATTGTGAAAGGCACTGTATGAAAGCAAGGTTTTGTTTTGTTCTAGATGATTCAGATGCTGTCCATTAATCTATGCCATAACTTTTAATTTTCCAATGCCCCAGCTTCACTGACAACCCACTCCCTATCCGCACCTGATACAGCCCCACCCCCGCAGCCTAGTGTCTGATTTCTGTGTCCCTACATGGTTCCTCTTCTTAGGCAGCTCATTCTGGATTCAGATCTCAGTTGATGAAAAGCTAACTTCTGTATCAAAATTCCCCACCCCACCACCCTAATCTGTTTTACCCTTCTTGTGTTCTGGCCAGGCATGGTGACTGGCCCAGGGAGATTTAAGAATACCTTTTTCACTCCTTGTGGTGAAATGCAAATTCTAAAGCAACAAGTTTAAAACAATTGAAAAGTTATGAATGAGAGAGGAAGTGGAACCTTTTCCTCCAATCGGTGAAAAAGAATTTATGAAACACACTGTACAGCCTGCAGCTAGTAATGTTCATTTCTCATTTTTCTACTTACTATTATGCATGAGAACATCCATTGACAACATTCTCATCCTTATGTTCAAATCATTCCCTGGCCTAATTGCTTCCTATCTTTGTAATTCTCCCCATCTTTGCAACACTTTGTAGATCTTACTGTCTGCTTCACTTCTAGCTTCCTATAAATGCCAACTTCCTTTCTACCATGATTAGCTGCTGCATGTTCAGCTGCTTAGGACCTTAGCTCTGGAATTTCTCCTCAAAAGATACACCTTCTTTCTCAATTTCAAACTCTCCTTCAAGGCTGTCAGTCATGTGTGCTAATATCTCCTGCTTTAGCTTGGTGTCAGTTTTCATTTTGTCACCCTCCTGTGAAGCACCTTTGCACATTTTGTTTTATTAAATGCTACCTATAAACAGATATTCTTCTGACACTTGTATTGAACTTACCATATTCTCATGCTATCCTGAGGTTGTTGACTTGCTCGCCAATCTGGCTTATTTTCATTCAGACGTTTCATCACCATGCCAGGTAACATCATCAGTGATGTCTCCAATGAAGCAATGTTATTCTACTTCGCTTCGAATTTATACTGACCGGTCTGTTTTGGTGAGTTGTGTCATTTCCAGTTTTGTTATTCAGATGCTGAAAATCTGAGGTAAAAGCAAATTACACTGGAAACATGACTTGTCAGATGGTGTCTGTGGAGCCAATACTTGAATTAATATTTCATTAGAACTGCCGAAATCCAGGTCTCAGTCATCAGCTCCTCCCAAGCATACTATATACTGAGGAAGTGGTGATGTAGCAGCAACAATTACTTTTGAACCTCAGTCTTCTATTCTGGAACATGGGTTCATGTCCCACTGTGGCAGATGAAATTTTAATTAATCAAAAATCTGATTTAAAAAAGCGAGCTAAATTGTGACTATGTAACAACTGTCGATTGGCAAAAACCCATCTGAATCACTAATGCCCTTAGAGAAGGAAATCTGCCATCCTTATCTGGTCCGATCTCCAAACCCGCAGAAACTTCAACTTCCAAGATGGCAGCAGAGTAGGGCTCCTAATCTGTAGCTCATCTTCTCCATCTGTTTCTTTACATTTTCTCCTCTCCCTTTATGTGCTTTATTTTCTTTTTTTACGTCCCATCCTTGAGTGGTATTTGCAATGTCTGACATGAAAGCCAGTGCAGAGTCCTGGTCTCAGCTTGGATGTAGACTCCCAATCTCGGTGTGGACATGAATTCATGGCCCCAGAGTGCACTTGGGCACCCGACTGCCCGGCCTCAGTGTGGAGCCTGATGCCTGGCCTCAATTATTCACTTTTCTGGCCAGATTGTTGTTAACTCCTTTGTATGTCCAACTGCTCTTCTCTCCCTTTGGGCTCTACCCCCATCTATTGTTTACTCCTTAGCCCCCACCCCCTGCACTCTATCTTCTAGATATAAAATGATATTTTCCTAGCAGTCATCTGTTCTGAGGAAAAATCATAGACCCGAAATATTAAATCTGATTTTTCTGAACAGATGCTGCCAGACCTGCTGAGCTTTTCGGCTTTGTGGCAAATCTCCTTCCTGAACTGCTGTAGTCTATGTGGTGTCACTATATTCAAAGTTGGTACTTTGGGTTTATCAGAACTTTAAAGATTCAACAATGATAAAGAGCGATATGTTACTAAAGCTCTTGTGGTCTCTGGCTTGGAGAACCTACAGGTATTGGCATCTGCTATGCTTGTCTTTTAGTCCTTGGTGCGTTGAAGAAACTTTGATAAGGGCACATCTTGTAGATAGTACACACTGCAGTCACAATGTGCCAGTGACAGATAGAATGAACATCTAAAGTGTTAGATGAGATGTCAACAAATTGGGCTGCTTTCCCTGGATAGTGTCAAGCTGCATGTTTTGGAGCAACACTGACCAAGGAAAATGGAAAATATTCCCTCTCAATCTGATTTGTCCCAATTAAACGAAAGAACAGCTTTCAAGAGTCAGGGGATGAATTATTCATCATAGAATGTCATTTTTGATGCCATGCTCTTCAATAGAATCATACACTGTCTCCCAGTGGAAATGGTTATGACACGTATTACATACCATTGAACAGCACAAGCCAATGGGTTGCCCAACTCTTGCTGCATCTGGGCACAGACTGCAAAAAAGGAGTTCTAAATGGAAATGGATACTGCAATCATCAATGAACATTCCCATTTCTTAACTTCTGATGGAGGGAAGATAATTGATGAAGTTGCTGAAGATGGTTAGGCCTAGGACACTATGAGGAATTTATTCAGTGTTGTCCTGGGGCTGACCTGATTGGCCTGCAATAGTCAGTTCTAAAAATTAACTTTAATCAAACTGAACATGTTACGACAAATCTCTGGGGAAGTTGGGACTTGAATCCAGACTTCCTGGCCCAGAGTTTGTGATGCTATTACAATCCCCACATATCAGCCAAATGCTATCAATTCTGAGCACTGTAATGTCATCTGTGTGTTAAATACAACTCCACCGGGAGATGGCAATGTCATCCATTTATTCTCACTGGAATGTGGATGTTGTTTATAGAATCATGAGTGAGTACGTCACACAAAAAGGCCATGCCGATTCTCTGGGAAAATAAACCACCTTATACCCATAGACCTTAACACCACTTCTCCCTTCGGATTAAATACACAAGCCCTTTGAAAGACAGGATTGTGAGCTTAATGTGGTGGAATAGATTCAGTCTGGAGCCTAATCATTCACTGTGTAAAATGTCTCCACAGATACAACCAGACCCGTTGAGTTTTCACAGCATCTACAGTTGTTTGGTATTTTCTATAAAAATAGAGATATTTTGCTTTAGTTATTTAGGTATAGATTCTCTATCTGGAATACCATGTAGAGTTTTGGTCTCCTTATTTTAAAAAAAGGGATATTAATGTGGTAAAAGCAATTCAGAGAAGGTTCACGTGACTGCTATCTAGGGTGGGGAGATTATATTGAGGAAAGATTGAAAATAAGGGGTCTCCCATTTAAGATAGAGATGAACAGTATTTTCTCTAAGAAGGTAATGAATCTTTGACTCTCTTTTACTGAAAAAGTGTTGGAAGCATAGTGCTTGAATATCTTTTAAGGCCAAGCTATCTAAATTCCTATTTCATATGGGAGATAAAGGTTATTGGAGGTATGCAGGAATGCATTGTTGAAGTTAAAGCGAAAGTAACTTCACACAGGCCAATATTCTCTCACTGAACGCCCCTTATTTACATGTGGAAAGTCCTTAACTCTGGCACAGCCTCATCAGAGTCTGCATCCAGAGTGTTGGAATCTCTGACACTCCTCTTTTTATCTGTCAGTCAGGGTTCTCTGATTGGACTAGATTAACAGCCCCAACCAGGGAACTCATGTTCTATGATGGCCAGCTGGCGGACAGTGTTATAATCACTACATCTCTCCCCCTGTAAGTCTGAGGACATAGGCCCGTTCCTTTTCTTAGAGAGCCTCCTGGAGTATTTCAACTCAGCATCTGGTATGGGTACCATGTAACACAAGGAAGTTCACCTTTTGCACCAGGAATGCCTCGGCAGTAATTCTTCCGCCCGCAAAGGAGTTGATGTGGCCATGTCCCTCATGTCCATCACGGATTGAGAATTCTTGATGGAGAGGATGAACTCACAGATTTCAGCAGCTTTTCCAACTGTTCCAAGGTGCAGGGCACATTTTGCCTCTGCATTATTTGCAAGTTCGTGGCTTTCATATGATCCATGTGATTATTCATGACTGTTGCAACAATCCAGACTTTATATGTCACTGGTCATCTCCTTGCACTGACCATGCCTCTTCACCAAACTTCACTCTCTGTAATAAACTGTCTCTCTCACTTGGCAGAGTTATGAGCCTTGCTCTGGCATTCCTGATGCCATGTAATTGAGTCCAACGTTTGCCTGGCAATTCCCACTGATATTAGGGAGCTGCTGGTGGTAATTTTAGTCCTTATTGGCACTCTGGGCACTGCCCCACCAACACAGCTACATCTGTATCCAAGCCCGGGCATAACCTCTCACCAGCATCTTTATTTTGGAGACCCCTGGATGACCCTGGTGGAGTTTACCTGGTGTCTGGATAAGAATATGCTGTCCTCTATTGTGATCTGGTCTCTCTGAGACGTCCTTTTGACAGGACTGGATCTTTCTGCATCCAAAGTATGATGTTGTCAGCTGTGACTGGAAATGAATACAGAAAACTTAAAACCATTGCAGACCCTCCCATTAGTGGTACCGCTGGTGGTGCATCTGCCAGTGGAAGGTGGCCTAATGCATTCGCATTCACTAGGTGGCCTCCCAGAAAATACTCTGACTTGTATTTATAGACACTTAGTATTAGAGCCCACTGCTAAATTTGCCCTGAATCTATTGCAGACCTAGAAGGGGTTTGTGGTCCATTATTTGCTTGAATCTTTGTCTGTAAAGGTGTTGGTAGAACCTCCTGATTCCAAATAAGGTCGCCAATCCTTGTTTCTCTTTCTGCGCATTTTACTCTCTGCATTAGCCAAACTCTTAGATGCATATGCTGTTGGATGTTCCTCTCCATTGGACCACCTATGAGCTAATACCATCCCACGGCTGTATGAGGATGTGTTGTATATCAATACCAAATTTTGCTTGGGAGCACAGTTTACCAACATCTTGGAGGGTGATAGCTGCTTCCTCACTTCACTGAAAGTTTTAGCTTGGCTACACAACCTAATTCAAACCTTTTTGTGTTGATGCAAATGTGCCAGGATGGAGGCCAGGTGTGTATGAACTTTCTGTAATAATTCACCAGCCCAAGAAATGACCTAACCTCCTGGGCAGATGTGGGAGGCAGGGCACCTTTGACCGCCCTGACTTTATCTTCCAACAGGTGTAACCTAGTCTTGTCAACTCTGTGGCCCAAGAAGGTCACTTCGGTTTAATCTGCCTTTCTATTCATATCCTCAGGAGCATGTGGCACTGGAAGTAATCCAGCAATTGCAACCTTCCTCTTCCTAGTCTTCCTCTTTAATCTACCATCTAACTCTCTGGATTCTTGTTGTATGAACTCATGTCCTTATTTTTGCCCATTTTGTTGGTCCTGACATCTTCCATGACTGCTGGTTTTTCACCCCTTCAGAATGCCCTACAGCCACTCTGAGACTTCACTGACTGTAGCACCATGGAGGCAACAGACCGTTCGAGAGTTTTGTTTGCAGCCAAAGAACCACTTATTAGTTCCCCTTATAAATGAGACCCCTATCACTAACGCTGTCCCTGTCTTTTTCCACCCCTGCTGTACAGCAGAGCCAACTATGGCAGCACAGACTTGGCATTTCTTCTTTTAATTGAAAGCCGTTCCCCCCACAACAGCCTTGAACATGCTACATCCATTTGAGAGGGGAATGGTGATAGAGGGCTCTTGAACTATCTGTCCATGCTTTCTAGTCTTCCTGACGGTCACCTAATGTTTTTATGCTTTTATAGCCCTTACTTGCAGTATGACTAACTTGCTAAATGTGCTGCGCACATTGTCATCAGCTTGTCCAAAGATGCTCCACAGTGAGTTCTTGTACAGCTCCAGTCACTCCATGAGGTCCATCAGGTGCTCAGCTGAATACTCTATTCAACGTTCAAGGGTATAGAGGTTTTGGCATAATAGCAGGATATGTCAGAGAGGTGAAGTCATTGCACTGTTGATGAAGGAAACCATCAGCGCTATAATGAGGGAGGATGTCCTGAAGGATCTACAAATGGGGCCATCTGAGCAGAGCTTAGAAAGGAAAAAAAAGGGCAATTACCTATTGGGGATATACTAAGGCCTCCCAATAGTCAAAGGGAGATAGATGATACACAGGCAAATCACTGAAAGGGGAGAGAGAAAAAACAGCATGTCTGTAAGGGAATTAAACTTTGCTAACATTACCTGGAATTACCTTAGGATTAAATGATGTGGAATTTTAAAAATGTATCCAGAACAGCTTTTCGTGCTAGTATGTAGATTGTCCTATTAGACCTAATCCGATGGAATGGAGTCATTCAAGTGAATGCAGTTTCAGCAATTTCTTCTGAGGCTTGACAGTCTTTGAAACTCCTTGCCATTGAAAGCTGTGAAGGCAGAGTATTTTTGTAAATTTAAGTCTGAGATAGATTCTAGACCAGTAAATACCCTTGTATATTGTTTCTATTTAACTAGTCATCCAATGAACCCTTGAATGTCTCAATTGAACTTGTCTCTACACAAGTCCAGGCAGTGCATTCCAGACCCAAATGGCTCATATAATCACACTTGTATGGTGTATAAATCACTTTAAATGTATGCTCTCTCAATAACAAGCATAAACAGTTTCTATCTACTCTATCCAGTTCCCTCATGATTTTGAAAAACTTCCATCATATATTCGCATAGCCTCCTTCTCTCGAAGGAGAACAGTCCCACCCTCTCCAATCTGTCCTTGTTTCTCATCTCTGGAACCATCTTTCTAAACTGTTTCCACACACTCTTAAATTCATTCACAAACTACAAATGGTAGTGCCCGGAATTACACACAATACTTCAGCTGAGAGCTAACATCACCTCCTTGCTCTTGTCCTCTATTCTCCTATTAGTATACTGTATGCTTACTAAACGCTTGATTGTCCTATCCCACCACCTTCAAAGACTTGTGCACATATATACACACACACAGACCCCTTTGCTCCTGCACCCCCTACAGAATTGTACCCCTTGTTTTATATTATCTACCCTCTTGCCTGCTGTGCCATTCAATAACATCACAGCTGATCTGACCGTGTCCTCACCTCCATTTTCCTGTCTATCCCTCACGACCTTTGACATCCTCATTAGTCAAGAATCCAACTATGTCTGCTTCCTCAGAGAAACGAATCTCATCTGTTTTAAGGCATGGCCTTTCAGTTTTAACTGTCCTCTAGTTCTAGTCTTCCGATGAAGAGATACATTTCTTATTAATGCTGAAAGGATATAATAGCCAACCATTTAAAAACTCAGTATGATCCAGCAGTTAGCATGGCTTCGTGAAGGAGAAATCATGCCTGAGAAATTTATTAGAGTTCTTTGAGGAAGTAACAAACAGGGAAAAGAGGAACCAGTTGATGTAAAATACTTAGAATTCCAAAAGGTTATCACTAAGGTAGCACATGCATGTCTATTTAATAAAAGCTCAGTTCTGAAGAATGGTCACTGGACTTGAAATGTTACCTCTGCTTTCTCTCCAGATGCTGCCAGACCTGCTGACTTTCTCCAGCAATTCCTCATTTTGTTCAAGAGCCCCTGATGTTGGAGGTTGTATATTAGCATAGATAGAGGATTAGCTAACAGAAGACAGAGAGTTGGGATATTCAGGGCATTTTCAGGATGGCAGCCTGTAGATAGTATATTCACTTCCGTCATCCACTATCACCAAGTTTAGAGATAACACAAAAATAGATGGGAAGGTAAATAGTGAGAATGATACAAGGAATTGACAGAAGTTCAGTGCGTGGGCAAAAGGAAAATAATGTGGGAAAATGTGAGGTTATGCTCTTTGTCAAGAAGAATAAAAGAGCTGAATATTATTTAAACGGGGAGAGACTCAAGGAAGTTGCAGGCTAGTGCATGATTTACATTAAAAAACCTAGCATCCAAGTTCAGCAGGGAATAGAGATGGCAAATAGAATGTTGGCCTTTATTTCCAAAGAAATGGAACATAGAAATAGGGAGGTCTCACTAAAGCTATACAAGGCAGTGGTCAGATTATAGATGTAACACTGTGAACAGATTTTGCCCCCTTCTCGATGAAAATATATTGGAGGTAATTCAGAGAAGGTTCACTAGGTTGATCCTGGATATGGAGGGATTCTGTTATGGAGAGATTGTTCCCCTATGTTGAAGAGTCTAGGATCCAGAGTAAGGAGAACCTCAATTAAGACTGAGCTGAAGAGTAACTTTTAAACAAATCTGTGGAATTGTTTACCGCAGAGGGCTGTCATTGCTGGGTCAGCAAACTGTATGGGAGAGATTTTTAATCAATAAGGGAGGCAAGGGTTATGACAGAAAGACAGTAAAGTGAAATTGTAGATTACCAGATCAGCCATGATCTCGAGTAGAGTGGAATTGATGGGCTAAATGGCCTACTTCTACTTCTACATCTACACTTCATGGACATGTTAGCGATGCTGTTAGGTCCCCTGAAAAATCTTCCAGGCTTCAACCGGATCCCCTCTCATTCTTATAAACTCTTCTGACAGAAAAAAAAACTAATTTCAGTCTTAAGTGAATGATCCCTTAGTTTTAAATTATGTCCTCTCGTTCAGCAAGTCTTTCTCAACCTTAGGACATAGACTCAACCTGTTCAAACTTTCCTCATAAACTAACCCCTTTATCTCAAAAATCAGTTGACTGAACCTTCTCTGAACTGCTTCTAAAAAAGCGCGGCACAGTGGCTCAGTGGTTAGCACTGCAGCCTTACAGCACCAGGGACCAGGGTTCGGTTCCAGCCTCGGGCGACTGTCTGTTTGGAGTTTGCACGTTCTCCCCGGTTTCCTGCAGGTGCTCCGGTTTCCTCCCACAGTCCAAGGGTGTGCAGGCTAGGTGGATTGGCCATGTTAAATTGCCCATAGTATTCAGGGGTGTGTGGGTTATAGGGGGATGGGGATGGGTCTGGGTGGGATGCTCCAAGGGGCAGTGTGGACTTTTTGGGCCAAAGGGCTTGTTTCCACACTGTAGGGAATCTAATCTTAAAATTAAAAAAATTCATTAGACTCCATTGCCTTCACAGGACATAGTACCTTCACCCATTTCTTGATATCATGTGAAGTAAATTGAATTGGCTGAGTGTTAGCATTGGTTATGTTGGCGACCTCAGAGAACAACCAAGATAGATCATCCATTTGGCTCTTACTCATTGTATGTTTGTAGTCCTTCCATCCTTCCTTTTCATTATTTAATTGTCCACTACCATTCATGACAGGCTATGGCAGAAATTCCAAGCACAGATTTGATCTTTTCATTGAAGGATTGGATTGCTGTATTGCACTGATTCTGCTGTTTGTCATTCAAATAATGTGTGTTGTAGTTTCATTAGGTCAACACCTCCTGAATTCTTCATCAGACTTGGATTAATTCCTTGATTTGGTGGTGGTGAAACAGTGAAGGATTTGCTGGACCATGAAATACAAAATTCTGCTGCTTATGAGAAGGCACAGCATCTCCTGGATGCCTGATTTAGAACTAGAAGAACTGATTCCATTTAACTTAGTGTCATACAACACAAAACATAGGGGTTTACTCAGTGTAAAATGGGTCTTCATCTCCACAAGGTGTGCTGGTTACTCCTGCCTATACTATCATGGACAGATGCATCTTCAAAGGTAGATTCGGAGATGGCAGTGTCCTGTACAACATTACCCTTTACTCATTCCCTTACTAACTACTACAGACCCATTCATGCAGATATGCGTTTTAGGACTTGGCCAGCTCAGTCAGTAATGCTGCTAATGAGCCACTCTTGGTGATGGATATTTAAGTCCTCAAAATAGAGTACATTCTGCACCTTTGCCATCCCTGGTGCTTTCTTTGTGTGACATTCAATATGCAGGAGTATAGATTCATCAGCTGAGGAAATGCAGCAAATAGTAATCAATAGGAAGTTTCAGTTCGGTTAACCTCATGGCACAAAAGTTCATGGGGTCCAGAGGGATGCTACCACAACCCCTTTAATCCAGGAGGTTTCAATTTTTTCCAAGTCTATCCAGTAGTACTTCATCCATGCCTTTGAAAGTCATACAATAGTCAACTGAACTACCCTCAAAAACCTTCCCTATTGCGTCAGAGCACTAAATGCAGTTGTTCAAATATACTTCATCATTTAAACCTATGCTGATATAATGCATCACTCTCCTATCTCAACTTATTTACTTCTGCAATGTGGAATTTCTACTTGGCACTCTGAGCCTTATATCCTTTCCACTTTCTCAATTGCTGCCTCCTTCACTGTGACAGTGATAACAAACTCTTCATTGAAGAAGACAAATGTAAAAGTTTTGATTCACTACTTCAGTCATAACTCCAGAACATCACATTCTTTCTGTTCCCAATTACGTTAAATGCCCATTTATATATTTATGGAAGTCTTTCAAGTTTCTTTTTCAATTACTTGTTAATACACAGAATTCAGTAAAAGATTTAAGTGAGCAGTCCAGTACAAATACTGGATGAAGAAAGTGAGAGCACAAAACACAGGGCAAACAAGAACTGTAGTAATTTAATATAGGGAAAGTACAGTCAGTCGACCACTCCTCGGGCATGCTATACAACAGCACAAATATTCTAGAATTCAGCAGTGTTAATGAAGACAAGCCCAAAGGATTTACTGAAACAGGAGAAACTATTTCTACTCTTCTGAACGAGGATTCCTGCTCCCTTCCCCCCACCCCCAATGAATGTTTTGTTTTAAAAAGTTTTTATATTCTTTCTCTAAAGCTTTCCCTTCTTGTTTTGTTGGCACAGACTGACATCACTTTTACATAAAGGACCTTACATTCTTTACATTTGTGACTGATTCCCTGGCCACAACCAACCCAAACCCCAAATGGTACAATTTACAGTACATTGACTTGAAAGGAAATGAAAATAAAAAGATCACTTAATAGAAGTTATTATATATGCATCCTCTCAAAAATAGATGTTTGAATATCAAACATTTGAAAACAAAATAACAGTTTTTCTCTGTTTTTATATATATATATATATATATATCTATATATATAGATATATATATATATATATATATCTAGATATATATTTATATATAGATACAGCACATATATACAAGATGTGATTGCTGTGCGGGTCTAGTTGATAAATTACTGTGTGCGCCGAGTTCATCTATCCATGCTTCGTTCATTCTCAATTGCCAGAGTCAATCTCAAATCTGAACTGTTGTCATCCTTTAAATATGCAGGGCCTCTCGGATCCTGCAATAATGAAGGGGTGCACTCAGCAGATTCAGTCCTAATGTTCAGCCTGTTAGCTGACAACCAGTGTAGATCCCTTGGTCGCTCATAGCGACTTTCTCTAAGAGAGTTGGTATATCCTTTCAATAGTTCCATGTCTTCAGCTGATAAGGGAAATATCCTTGGCTCCCAAGGTTGTACCATCTAAAAGGAAAAATAAAATTCATTTCAATAAATTAAAAAATATTGACTCCCCTCCCCAACCCATCATCATCTTAGTTTTTCCTCCAATGAATGATAGAGCCATACAATCAGATCACATACTAGTTACAAGATAATAAAATGTGAGGCTGGATGAACACAGCAGGCCAAGCAGCATCTCAGGAGCACAAAAGCTGACGTTTCGGGCCTAGACTAGGCCCGAAACGTCAGCTTTTGTGCTCCTGAGATGCTGCTTGGCCTGCTGTGTTCATCCAGCCTCACATTTTATTATCTTGGAATCTCCAGCATCTGCAGTCCCCATTATCTCACATACTAGTTACAGCCTGTTTTTCAAAGTGTGGTGTGAGAGGATGCTCCAGTGGTTTGCAGCCTGTTTCAAAATGCAAGTCACTGACACACAATGCCACGGATGAAGTCAGGAGAGCAGGCCAGGACCATTATTACCAATATTTGTGGGATTTCACACAATCAGACTGATTTCCAACTGTACAGTACAAGTTGTCATAAATATAAACAACAATAATATAGATTCAGAATCAAATTAATGTTGCAGTATTTGCAACATACAACTGGATTTTCAACACTTGTTGGGTTGAAATCAAAGGAAAGGAAATAGGTGAACACGGTACCTGACAAGAGAGAAATGCCTTGAAACCAAAATTCACTTCCTCTGGTGGTTCATTAAAAGCAGTGCTATTCTTCCTATATTTTTGGTTGCTTTTTTTGCTGAGGCAAATGGAAGTCAGTCAGATAGACCTGATAGAATCGTCTGTGGGATCTTTTGTCTTGCCAAGTACTGTGAGATTTTGAGAAATGCTAGACTAGTTTATGTCTAGCAAGCACTAATGGGACTTGTAAAGCAGTAGCATGTCAATTTATCAGAAGTCTGTTATCCAAAGGAAATAACTGGTTTAGAACAATATGACCACATTCGTGAATTTTGGAAGAAATTGCTCCCCTGTCTCAAGGTAGACATATACACAATTCAAATGAATGTACATAAATTTACATAATTGGATAACATTTAACACTATTCGGTAACAAAGAAAATTAAGTACTCTCATCTTAACATTTTGGGGATAGCATCATAAATGATGTTGACGTGTACATGCACACATCTTAAAAACAGGAGTTTGGAGATCACATGCTCAATTATTAAGAATTTTTTTTAAAAAGTTAGTCAATTAACCACACCTGTTTTCCCAATTCATTTTAGAAGACAAGGAGATGATGCATTGGACAACATACTAGGATGTTTTCATTATACTGGAGACCTTGGGATTTTGGTTAGAGGCACAGTCATGTCAAAGAATCTATATCATATTCAAAAAGTACCTGAACTTCTTCATCAGTGACCTCGGGTGTAGATGACCGTGTATCCTCATTGAATGACAGGACTCTTATGCGATCTTTTGAGTAGAAGGAATTGAGCGATGAGCAGGTATCAGGGCTGACTGGGCCACTCAATGAGGGTGTGTGAGGGTAGTCATTCAAAAGATGAAATCCACTGTCAGGTGACGCTGGATGAGGGGTTGCTGCATTAGCTTGCTGCAGTTGTGGAGTAGACCTGCCATCAGCTTTGTTAGAAGTTCTGAAAACCAGAAAGAAATCATAGGTGGTAAAAATTTTGGATCAAAATACTGGTTCATCGTAGCTTTAGCATTAGGAGATCAACCAACATCCATGCTCCAAGGGCCCAAACTAATCATGAACTGTTTGCCTTTATCTCAACTCAGCAGTCAATTCCTGTGCAAAATCAGTCAGAAAATCAAGGGTTATGGGCAAAGAGCCGGAAAGTAGACATGAAACTTGGAGGATCAGCCACGATCAACAGTTGAGGGGCCAAAAAGCTTATTCCTGTTCTTACGTCTTGTGTTCCTATGGTAAATCTGTATCATGAGGGTTTTCAGGCTATTAAATCACAAAGTAAACATCAAGCTAAGCCAGACCTCCACATATTCACTTCCCAGCAAAAGGCACTCAGCAGCGATCAGGATTGCAATTACTGCTGAAATCTGCAGCCTGAGATCTCAAACTCACCAATAACCAGCATTTACAAGTGGAAGCTCCTTCTGATGGTTTAATGGAGTGAAGAAGTCATCCTGCAGAACTGAAAACAAATGTTCAGAAAGTCTCTAAGATACTGCCATCCCAATATCATCACAGCTTTACATGACCAACATTCTCTGCAATGTTTCTTGCTGGTGTGTAGCCCTCCAAGATCCATGTTTAGTTGTGGATGTTGGAAGCAGAAGCTAAGCATCAGCATGCTGACTGACATGTGCACTGATTCTTAGCTGTTGCGCAGCCATGCTTTGACAGAGGAAGCTCCACGTGACTATCTTGAAACTTAAACAACTAAGTTCACACTTAAACTCTAAGGCTAATGAGACACTCAGTCAAAAAAATCCTAAGACTCAGCACCACCTTCTCAGACCAACCACTGTTGTAAAACAAAATTCTGACATGACTGGACGGACTGAATGAAGAGAAGATGAATCACTAGACAAGGATCCAAGAACAAGGAGTCACAATGTCAGGATACAGGGCAGGCCCTTTAAGACTGAAATAAGGACACATTTATTCAATCAGAGGATGATGATGCTGTAGAGGCCAAGTCATTGAATATATTTGAGAGAGAGACTTGTAGATACTGAAGATGACAAGGGATGTAGGGAGAAAGCAAGATTTTAAAAAACTCATTTATTAGATGGGCGCGTTGCTGGTTGGGTCAACATTTATTGCCTATCCCTAGTTTTCCTTGAGAAAGTAGTGGTGAGCTGTCTTTTTGAAGTGCTGTCGTCCATTTGCTGTAGGTTAACCCACAATGCTGTTTGGAAGGGAGTTCCAGGATCCTGACCCACAGACAGTGAAGTAACAAGGACATATTTCCAAGTCAGGATGGCAAGACCCTGGTGACAGACTCAAAACTTGTGGACTGCCAAGTATCTGCTGCCCTTTTCTTTTCAGATGGTGGTGGTCTCGGACTTGGAAGCCTTGATGAATTTCTGTAGTGGACCTTATAGATAGTACACACTGCTGCTACTGAACAGTGGTGGAGGGAATGTTTGTGGTGCCTATCAAGCAGCTGCTCTGACTTAGATAGTGCCAATATTCTTCAGTGTTGAAGTTGAACTCATTTGGCACGTGGAGGATATTATATCATACTCCTAACTTCTCGATGCTGAACAGGCTTTGGGGAGTTAGGAGAGGAGTTACACACTGCAGGAGCCCAAGCCTCAGACTTGCTCTTGTAGCTACGGTACTTATACGGCTAGTCCAGTTCAGATTGTCATGGCCACAGAATGTTGACAGCGAGGAGTTCATTGATGGTAAGACCACTGAATGTCAAGGGGCAATGGTTAGATTCTCTTCTGTTACAGACAGCTGTTAAAAGGCATTTGGATGGTGTCAATATTACTTGTCACTTATCAGCCCAAACTTAGCCACTGCCCAGATCTTGTGACATTTGGCCATGGACTAAATAAGGATCTGAGGAGTACAACTGGTGCTGAAATTGTGCAATCAGTGAACATCTATATTTCTGAACTTACATAGAGAGAAAGTCAACAATAAAGTATCTGTAAATGGCTGTGCCCAAGACAGATCATGAGGAACTCTTACAGAAGCGCCCTGGAGCTGAAATGTCCGACCAATAACCACATCCACCTTCCTTTGTGCTAGGTATGTTAGGTTTTCTCCCAGGTTTCCGATGACTATAGTTTTGCTAGAGCTTCTCCTGGCCACAATCGATCTAAATGAGCTCAGTGTCACAGGTAATCACTCTCACATCAGCTCTGGAATTCAGCTGCTGTTGGCCCAATGCATCTCATGTTAAAAGGAACATCTGCAGTATAATGTCCTGATGTTTCAGCAAGGCAGTTTGTGAAAATCAAAATAAAAATTTGATATATCAAGCAAGTTTCCCATGTGTGATCTTACTTGTCTGCCAATAACATCACCTGAGATCTTAACAATATCAAAGTCTAATGATGAAAGCTGTTAACATCACCATCTTAAATAGGAGAACTCTCATTTTCAAACTGTGAATGCTAATTCTAGACTTTTCCTGTCAAGTCACCCCCATGATCTGATGTGCTTCAACAAGATCACTTTTGATCTTCTTAAACTTCAATAAGAATAGACTTAATCTGCTGAACGCTGCCTGACAAAACAAACTTTTAATCATAGAAATTAGTCACAAATGCAACTGATCTCTCCTCAAAAGACCAAGACTACACAGTGAAAGATAGATTATGCAGGAATGTTATGTTGGAGCTGTACAAAACTTTGGCTAGACCACAGCTGGAGTACTGTGTGCAGTTCTGTTCACTGCACTATTGAAAGGATTTGACCATATTGGACGGATGCAGAGGAGATTCACTAGGATGGCGCCTGGGTTAGAACATTTTAGCTATGAAGGGAGGCTGGATAGGCTCAGGTTGTTTTCTTTAGAGCAGAGAGGGCCGAGGGGGAATATGATTGAGGTGTTAAAGATTAAAAAGGCCATGGACAGGAGAGATAATAAGCAAGGGTCAATAGCATGGGGACGTAATTTTAAGGTGATGAACAGCAAGTTTAGAAGGGATTTTAGGAAAATTGTTTTCACCTAGTAGATGACAAGAATCTGAAATGCACTGCTGACGAGTGCTGTAAAGGTGGGAATCTCACAAACTTTGAAAATTATAATGAGCACTTAAAATGTCATACGTTCAAGACTGGGTCAAGAATTGGAAAGTGGGATTAGTGTAGACTGGTCCGTGCAGATTCGATGGTTCAAAGGGCCTCCGCTGTGAGATTATGAGTGCTTCAGATTCACCAAGCCCTTGTATAGCAACAGGAACACTTGCTTATTTTTACAATTCATTTCCCTAAAGGTCACAATTCTATTTGCTGACGCAATCATCACATGCTGAACTACCTATATGCTATCTTTTTGTGATTATGGTACAGGAAACTCAGAACTTCCTGCACCACGGGCTTCCACAGTCCTTCTCTGTTTAAATAATGTACTCTATTTTTCTGTCTTCCTGCCAAGTGAAAAACTCAATTCCTGTCATATACGCTATCTGCCAATGGATTTGTCTACTCATTTAAACTATCTATAACCCTTTGAAGACTGCGTCTCTTATTCACAACTTGTTTTTCTATCTATTTTTGTGTCATCAGCATATTCAGCTATCGATATTCTTCATCTAAGTCATCAGTATAGATTGCAAATGACTGAGATCCCAGCAACGATCATCGCGACTCCACTGGTTGCTGTTAGCAAATCCAAAAATGGCCTTTTTCAGAATGTGCTTTCTGACAGCTAACTGTCTCTTTCAGGGTTAACAATTTATTTCTAACATCAGGAGTTCTAAATCTGTGAAGTAAGCTTTACTGAGGTGCTTTATCAAATGAGTTCTGGAAATTAAAACACATCTACTGATTCCCATCACCCAACGTGCTTCTTCCTACCTCAACAAACTCCCCCAAAATTGACAAACGTAATTTCCCTTTCACGGAACCACACTGAAATATCTTGACTGTCATGATTATCAAAATGTCCTGTCATTACTGTCTTAAAATATACTCAAGCTCTTACCCAAGACAGATGTTGGGCAAATTAGCCTCAGATTGCTGCTTTCTATCTCCCTTCTTCTTGAATAGAGATGTAACATTGGCATCTTTCTAATATAATATTTTCAAAATCCAGGGAATTTGAATGATCACGATCAATACACCCATGTTATTTTACTCAGCCTGAGCTGCACACCATCAGCATCCTTCCAATGTGTTTCTTTACACAGAGGGTGGTGGGTGCCTGGAACGTGTTGCCAGCGGAGGTGTGATAGCGTCATTTAAGATGTATCTAGATAGATACATGAATGGGCAGGGAGCAGAGGGATACAGATCTTTGGAAAATAGGTGACAGGTTTAGACAGAGGATCTGGATCGGCGCAGGCTTGGAAGACTGAAGGGCCTGTTCCTGTGCTGTAATTTTCTTTGTTCTTTGTTGGAACCCAAACAGATTTCTGAATTGTGAACAGCAATCTCCAACATCACGTTTACCTGCTTCCTCGTCTGGCCGAGCTGGTGGAAGACCACAAACACCATCTAGAACGTTCAATTTCCTCACATTTGGAATGGCGATTAAGAAAAGCCTCATCAGACATTTCTTCATACTATATATTCAAGAATAAACAAGTTAAGAGTTTAAAGGCTGCCAGCAAAATAAGAGATTCAATAATTCTTCATGGACTTGCAAGCAATTCTGATATGTAATTAACTACCTGGTCATCCTCCAATTTGCAATTCTGCAGCTTTGACTGTTCAACATCTACGATTCGCCAACTGTCGAGGAGAAATAGGAACTAATTATACAGAATTTGTTTTAAGTTGTTCTTTTAACTACTGCAAGCAGCACATTATTTTAAGAATAAAAACTGGAAAAATTGGACACTGGTACTTTTTAGTAAGTCGAATGTAAACTGGAGGGCCACAGCAGGCCAGGCAGCATTGGAGGAGCAGGAAAGTTGGAGTTTCCGGTCAGGTTCCTTTTTCAGAAATCCTGACTTGACCCAAAGCATCAAATCTCCTGCTCCTCCAATGCTGCCTGGCCTGCTGTGTTCCTCCACCTCCACTCTAATATCTCTGACTACGGCATGTACAGTTCTGGTTATCCAAAAGTAGAGCTGTGTTGTTCTCCTTATAGTTT
The DNA here is from genome assembly GCF_030684315.1 of Stegostoma tigrinum. Lineage (NCBI taxonomy): Eukaryota > Metazoa > Chordata > Chondrichthyes > Orectolobiformes > Stegostomatidae > Stegostoma > Stegostoma tigrinum. Next base: position 94,669,941 of record NC_081358.1, on the reverse strand, counting down.
GGAAACAATAGGAAAAAAAATTAGGGTCCAAGAGGACTGTGTAGCAAGTCATTGTCAACATAACCAGATTGGGGTAGCTGAGCTATATAAGAATGGCAACCGCAGTGGGAGATAAAAACCAGCAGGTGAGAGCACCTTCAATTCAGTTTTACTTTTACAGTGAAGTGTGATGTCACAGGTAAACAGGGAGATGATGGATGTGTATTTCTTCAGAGTCATAAAGCACAGAAACAGACCCTTAAGTCCAAGTAGTACTTGCTGCACATAATCATAAACTAAACTAGTCTCGTCTGTCTGTTCCTGGCCTATTATCCCATCAAACCTTTCTTATTAATGTATCTATCCAAATGTCTTTTAAACATCTAACTGTGCCCTCATCCACCACTTCCTCAGCAAACTAATTCCACATGTAAACTACTCTGTGTAAAAATTTGCCTCATGTCTTTTTTAAAATCTCTCTCCTCTACCCTTAAAAATGCAGCCCCTAGTCTTGAAATTTCCCAACCTAGGGAGAAGACAACAACTATTAACTTTATCTATTTCGAGCTGGAAAAGCACAGCCAGTCAGACAGCATCCAAGGAGCAGGAAAGTCACCATTTCGGGCAGAAACCCTTTGTCAGGACAGATGAATGGTTTCAGCTCGAAATGCTGACTTTCCTGATCCTCGGATGTTGTCTGACCAGCAGGGCTTTTCCAGCTCCACATTTATTGACTCTTAGCTTCTAGCAATATGCAGTCCTTACTGTCTTCATTAACTCCTTACTCAGGTAAACGTGATGTTGGAGATTGCTGTTTACAATTCAGAAACTATATCTCTCATGATTTTATAATCATCCATCAAGCCGCCTCTCAACCTTCTACACTCCAGCGAACCAAGTCCCAGCCTATCCAACCTTATAACCTAAACATTCCATACCTGGTGACCTCCTGGTAAATCTCTTCTGAGCCCTCTCCATCCTTTCTATAACCAGGCAACCAGAAATGGACACAGTATTCCAGAAAAGGCCTCATTAGTGTCCTGTACAACCTCAACATGACTTCCCAGCTCCTATACTCAAAGCAATGAAGACAAGTGTGCCAAATGCCTTTTTAACATCACTGTCTATGTGTGATGGAAACTTCAAAGAATTATGTACCTGCACCCCTAGGTCCCTCTGTTCTACAACTGCCCAAGACCTTATCATTAACTGTATAAAAAAAGTTTTCAAACTAATGTACTCAATTTAAATAAGGTTAATTACAAAGGAATGAAGAAAGAGTTGCCTAAAGTAGCCTGGGAAAATAGATTAAGGCGAAGGTCAGGAGATGAGCCTTGGCAGATATTTATGCAGATACTTCATAATGTTCAACAAAAATTTAATCTGTTCAAAAAGAAAGATTTGATGAGAAGGATGGTTAACAAAGGTGATCAAGGAGAGTACGCAAACAAAAACTAATGCATACAAAGTGGCAAATATTGGTGGTTGTCCAGAAAATTGGGATTTATTTTAGGGAACAGCAGATGATTAAACAGTAACAATAAAGCAAAAACATTGGTTATGAAAGCAAACTGATGAAAAAACTTAAAAAGAATCGCAAGAGTTTCTTACACTTATGTAAACAAATAGTAACTCTTTGGAGGTTGCAACTGGGGAACTGATAATAAGGAACAGGGAAATGGCAGTTAATCAATATTTTGAATCATTGCTCATTACGGAGAACGCTATAAACATCCCAACGATATCAAATAAGCAGAGTACTAATGGGAGGAAAGACTTTTAACACTCTCAATCACAATAGTCAAAGTACTTCACAAACTAATGGGACCAAAGGTCGATAAACCATCAGGTCTTGATTGCAGACATCAAGGGTTTTAAAGGAGCAAGCTGCAGAGATATTGGATGCGTTGATACAAATATTCGAGGACCCTCTGGATTTCAGAAATGAAATGGAAAACCACAAATGTGATGCCCCTGTTCAAGAAGGGAGGGAAACAAAAAGAAGGAACCTACAGGCCAGTTCGCCTAACACCTATTGTTAGAAAAACGTGACAGTAAATTATTAAGGAAAAAATAACTGGTCATTTAGAAAAGCATAACACAGCCAAACAGAATCATTATAGTTATGTGAAAGGCAAATCATATTTGACAAGCTGGCTTGAGTTTTTTGAGGTCATAACAAGTGGATTTGAGAACAAGAAGCAATCTGAAGGAAAGGGAATTAATTGGGATACAACCAATTTCAGTGAGACGTGACTCTATCTTACTTAGGTCAAATCCAATCAAGATTGGCAGCAAAACTAAATGTCATCAAAGAGGACGTGGTTCAGTTAAGGAGGTGTGTGTAGTGGTACTGAACTAGTAATCCAGGACACACCACTAATGGTTTGTAGATATGGGTTTGAATCCCACTCTGGTACATGGTGGAACTTCAATTTAACAAAAAAAGTTGGAATGAAAAGCGAGGTTAATAGCAACAACGTATCACCATCAGAGGAAATTGTCTGGTTCACTAATGCCCTTTAGGGAAGAGAAATCTGCAGTGCTTATCTGGTTTGGTCTAAATGAGGCTCCAGACCCACAGCAAAGCAGTCGACTCAAAGCTGCCCTCTGAAATGGTCTAGCTAGGGACTCAACTCAAAGAAAATTAGACTCTCAGGACAACTCCATGTTTTCTGTATCCATAAACAGTCAAGACGATATCTAGAATATTTTCTTCAATAGATGAATCTATGAGTAGAATTGTGTCAATCTGTTCCTTGACCAGTCTGAGGGAAATCTTTCAACTTTGGCTGAAGCCCTCAGATGTCACTAAGGAAGACTGTGCTGCACTAACAGGACTGTTTTTACCATTTTTGTTTCGGTGCAGAGATTGTTATTGGGTAGCCACCCGGGTTTTATTCCTGTCTTTAGATTTGGTAGTGGCTTTGTTACATTTGAAAAGTGATTTCAGAGTGTAGTTATGAGTCAACCACACTGTGGCGGGTCTGCAGTCACATGCTGACCAGACAAGAGTGACAGAACTTCCTTCTCCAAAAGACATTAATGAACCAGATGAGTTTTTAGGGCAATTGACAACGGTTACATGGTCACCATCACCCAAAGTTTTTAATTCAACATTATTATTGAATTTAAATCTCACTATTTACCATGGTGAAAATCAAACCCGCTGTCCCCAGACCATTAAAAACCAGAAGAACTGTGGTTGTTGTAAATCATGAACCAAAACAGAAGTTGCTGGAAAGGCTCAGCAGATCTGGCAACATCTGTGAACAAAAAGTCAGAGTTAATGTTTTGGGTCTGGAACCAAACCTGATTTTTTTTTTCACAGATGCTGCCAGACCTGCAAAGCTTTTACCAGCAACTTCATTCTTTGTCCCCAGAACATTAGCCTGGAATGTGGATTACTAGCTCAGTGACACCACTAGACTGCAACTGCTTCTACAGGGGTGCGTGAACTGAGAAATCAGGGTATGGCTAGTAAACAAAATCTTAGCCATTAAATCCCTATTTCCATTAGTGTACCTTTCAGAATAACTGATGGAGTGAACAGAAACGCTATATTTACAGAGCAAGGTGGACTTTTCTGCAAGCTGAGTCAATGTAGAACGAAGGTTTGTTGCATATGAGGTACAGTCTGATTGCCCATGATGCCCTGAAGTTGGGCAGAACTTTAATTATAGAAATGGACAGAAACTTTCAAGGGTGACACTCCGGGAATCTTGGAATATTGCAGCACATAAAGAAGCTATGTGGCTCATCAAGTCTTTGACATTGTTCACTGCTGACCAGTATACTCACTCCACCACTATTAAACAACTATTTAAATCTCTAGCAAAATAATATTTAGGCTTTGTATCAACAGAAGGCAGTGTTAGACTTGTTTTAAATCTCACTGGCACTGTCTTGTTGTTACCTTGGTGTCAGGATCTCCTTGTACTGAAGTTTCTCCACTCGAGCTGCAGCAGCCATGGACATGGGAATCACAATGTTGTTTATGTCAAATGAACTTTCACCTCTTCTCTTTCGGGCAGACTGTAAGAGTAAGCAAGAACAAAAATGGTAAACCTTACATTGTGCTCGTTTAGAAGTTAATACTTTTTAATGCTGTAAATCCAGAACAAAAACAGAGTGCTATCTCTGATGAGGCCACTAAATGGAGGTCTGATTGCTGTTCTAAGCAGGAAGGAAACACTGGAGATAAGACATCCCAAAATGTTTTACAGGCAAGATAACAAAGTGTGAAGCTGGATGAACACAGCAGGCCAAGCAGCATCTCAGGAGCACAAAAGCTGATGTTTCAGGCATAGACCTTTCATCAGAGAGCTCTCTGATGAAGGGTCTAGGCCCAAAACGTCAGCTTTTGTGTTCCTGAGATGCTGCTTGGCCTGCCGTGTTCATCCAGCTTCACACTTTGTTATCTTGGATTCTCCAGCATCTGCAGTTCCCATTACCTCTGATCACACGTTTTACAGGCAACAGTGTATCATTGTTGCTCCTTGATCAAAGCATGTATTCATACGCTTGTTGATGACACACATCTATACCTCATCCCCAGCTCTCTCAACTCCTCCACTGTTGCTAAATTAACAGGCTGCGTATCCGACATCGGGTCTCTAGACATATGGAAATTTCCTCCCTTTCAATAATGGGAAGCCTGAATCATCTTCTATTGTTGCCATCACAAAGAAATTCTCCTTCTATATCCATAATGCCCAGCTCAATCCTTACAATCTTTGAAATTTTTTTGAGCTCTCGGATCAACATTTCAGACAGAACAGGATCTTCAGGCGAGGCACAGATGCGTAAAAGAGTAGACGGTGTCTATTATTATTAATTGAACAGTCAGTGCTGCTGAAAGGAAGGTCAATATCTTGGCAAGGTAGTGAAACGAGGCTTTGTGGATAGAGCTTAGGAATAATAAGAGGGTAGTCACAGCTTGGAGTATATTACAGGGCCCCAAACAATCAGAAGGCAATTGAAGGGCAGATATAGAACATAGAAACATAGAACATTACAGCAAAGTACAGGCCCTTCGGCCCTCGATGTTGTGCCGACCTGTCATACCGATCTCAAGCCCATCTAACCTACACTATTCCATGTACGTCCATGTGCTTATCCAATGACGACTTAAATTTCCCTAAGGTTGGCGAATCTATTACCGTTGCAGGCAAAGCATTCCATTCCCTTACTATTCTCTGAGTAAAGAAACTACCTCTGACATCTGTCCTATATCTTTCACCCCTCAATTTAAAGCTATGCCCCCTCATGCTCGCCGTCACCATCCTAGGAAAAAGGCTCTCCCTATCCACCCTATCTAACCCTCTGATTATTTTATATGTTTCAATTAAGTCACCTCTCAATCTTCTTCTCTCTAATGAAAACAGCCTCAAGTCCCTCAGCCTTTCCTCGTAAGACCTTCCCTCCATACCAGGCCACTTCCCAGTGAATCAGCTCTGCACCCTTTCAAAAGCTTCCACATCCTTCTTATAATGCGGTGACCAGAACTGTACACAATACTCCAAGTGCAGCCGCACCAGAGTTTTGTACAGCTTCACCATAACCTCTTGGTTCTGGAACTCAATCCCTCTATTAATAAAAGCTAAAACACTGTATGCCTTCTTAACAGCCCTGTCAACCTGGGTGGCAACTTTCAAGGATCTGTGTACATGGGCACCAAGATCTCTCTGCTCATCTACACTGCTAAGAATCTTACCATTAGCCCTGTACTTTGCCTTCCGGTTACTCCTACCAAAGTGCATCACCTCACACTTGTCTGCATTAAACTCCATTTGCCACCTCTCAGCCCAGCTCTGCAGCTTATCCACGTCTCTCTGCAACCTACAGCATCCTTCGTCACTATCCACAACTCCACCGACCTTAGTGTCGTCTGCAAATTTACTAACCCATCCTTCTACACCCTCATCCAGGTCATTGATAAAAATGACAAACAGCAGTGGACCCAACACCGACCCTTGTGGTACACCACTAGTAACTGGTCTCCAGGATGAACATTTCCCATCAACTACCACCCTCTGTCTTCTTTCAGCAAGCCAATTTCCGATCCAAACTGCTATATCTCCCACAATGCCATTCCTCCGCATTTTGTACAATAGCCTATTGTGGGGAACCTCATCGAACGCCTTGCTGAAATCCATATACACCACATCAACCAGTTTACTCTCATCTACCTGTTTGGTCACCTTCTCAAAGTGTAGCCAATTCACTGAGGTGTGCAAAAATAATAATAGTTTTTGCATCAAGTGACTAACTTCCCAAAATTAACTGGGATAATCATAGTCTAAAAGGTTTAGAGAAGGTTGATTTCTTGAAATGTAGTCAGTAAAGCTTTTTATGTCAACATGTAGAAGGCCCTACAAGGGACAGTACAATGTTGGACTTAATTTTCAAGAACAAGGACAGATTGGTGTTCAAGGTGAGAGTGTCAAAGCACTTCAATGACGATGATCATTTCACCATAAGTTATAAGTTTGCTACAGAAAAGAATAAGGATGGTCTGCAAAAAGGGACTTTGGATTGGGGAAGGCAGATTTTATTCAGATAAGGCAGGATTTGACTGAAGCAGAATGGGAGCAGCAATTTTCTCTGCCAGAACAGAAAATTTTAACCTATCATTTCTAAAATGAAATACAGTACTTTAGATGTCTACGGATAAACAAAACAAGTTGTAAAACAAAACACCTTTTATAATGGAGAAATAACTGATCTAAGGTTTGTAGACCTGCCAGATCCAATTGTGAACATGGTGGACAATTAAACTAATAGGAGGTGAAGGGTTCACAAATATCATAGTTCTCTAAGTGGCAGGAGCACACCAACAAACTGCAAACATAAGACTGAAGTATTTGCAGCGTTTTCACCAAGATGCACTGACTGCAGGAGCCATCTCAGCCTCCTTGTGTGGTTTCTAACATTGGATATGTTAGTCTTCAACAAATTCAATTCACTACTTGTGATGTCAAGGAACAGTTTAAAGCTCTGGGCATTACTAAAAGAGTAAGCCCTGGCAATATCATACTGAATACTACTGAAGAATTGTGCACCAGAGTATCCTTGCCCTTAGCTAGCTGTTCCAGCACAGCTGCAAAACTGGCACATACCCTGCAATGTGTAAAATTGTCCATGAATATCCTGCATACAAAAAGCCACATTTCATTCCTCAGCCACTGCCTCTAATTCAGACTCATCACATCTCACTGAGCTTTCATCCTTTATATTTTGAACGCACCCAGGATCACAGGTATCTCCGTAATGCACACCACTCCACAGATGGCATTGTCGGTCGTCCTACACTAAATTGACTGCAGCAGTTCAAGATGGCGAATTATTGCTATCTTCTCAACCGGGAATCATGGATGGACAACGAACGCTGGTCTAACCAACAATGTCCATATCCCACAAGTGAAGAAAGTTAAAAAAAATTCAGCACTACTTGTGGTACCATAAACAGTGAAGAAGTCCAGTACAGTATGCAGGATTTGATCACATTCGCAGCTATAATGTTTTAGCTATACAAAGCCTGGTTAGACCACATCTGGAGTACTATGAGCAGACTGAAACACCACATCTTCAGAAAGACAAGGGGTGCAGAATACTTATACCAGAATGCTACCTGTATTACAAGGATTAAGTTATGATGCCGATGGTTAAAAGGTGATTTGAAGCCCTCAAGACGTTAACAGGAACGGACAGAACATCTATTTCGGTAGATTTTCTGTCTAATGTGTAGTACAGTACTTCACAGGACGGAAAGTGAATTTTGTGGTGGTAGCAGTGTTGTAGAATCTAAATGTTAGAGCCAGCTGATAGTAGAGTTAGAAAATTAGAGTATGGTTAGAATAAAAGCATTGCTAAAGACATTGCTAAAATAATTCGTTAATATAAATTTTCAGCACTTTCTAATTGCTGATGTCAGGCTTACTGGCCCACAGTCATGATTTATTCACTCACTTTTCACTTGAATAGTGTTTTTGCATTTCCTAACTTCCAATCTACTGTTCAGAATTGAGGTGAAGCAGAACGGTAGTATCCATCATCTCAGCAGCTCTCTCTTTTAGAACCAAGAATGTAGGCCAACAGGTTGTAGGGATGTGTAAGATTTTAGTCACCTAAGTTTCGCTAGTACTAGATACATTTCAAATCATGAACTAATGCTTTAACTTACTGGCGTAGAAGTGGTGGTCATTGCTGGCTGGTTATGTACGACTGAAGCAGTGGGGTCAATGTACGAAGGCGAATGGTGCATTGTTGAACTGGGTTTTGTAGTCTGGGAGTTTAGTGGTGATGGAGATGAATTTGAAGCTGTTTTAAGCCGTTTACTGAGCGCTGTGTAGAAGAAAAACAACACAGGGTTAGCAGTAGTCAGTACATCACTCTTGCTTTATATTTTTGGAGATAATACATAATACCTTATGAAACTTGCATTATTAACATATAACAAATGGTGCTGAAATGATGGTGGGATGGGTGGAAAAGAGGAGGAGTGGGATAGGGTGAGGAAGAAGGAGAACGGGGTTCAAGTTGGAGTGGGGCACTATGTTTGATTTCAGTTGCTGGCCACTGACCCAAGAATGTCTTTGTGAACTTCAATTTTGTAAGTAATGCAAAAATAATCACTATGAACAAGTCAATGTGAGGTTAAGAGAATATATACTAGGTGTCATGTCTGAAAACTGCCATATGATGGCAAGCAATACTGAGGTTTATTAAAATTCTAACGTAGGTAACGTATTTCCTACACATGAAGCTCAATTCTGGCCGTCAAGGTATTTTGTCATGCTTTTCTATCAACAATTATCACAACAAATTATTATGAAAACATGAAAAAATGTGCATTAATCAGTTAAAATGTAACTGCAGGCCATGAGATGGATCAACTTTATGTTGTCATTATTTAAATTCTATTTCCATTTTGTGTAAATAAAAGACTTATTGTCAACTGACCATGAGCACAATAATTTGTTGAACTATTTTGTTGAACTACATATGGATATATTCTTGGTCAATACAGAACCAAGGTCAGCAACTGTCACCACCATGCAATCTCTAGTCATTTGGGTATCACCGACAAAACACTGAAAAGGTGTCAAGCTGAAAGATTAGGGTTGGGTAAAATTACAAATTTGTCTGATCAAATACAGAACCGAATTGCAGATGACAGGGTTCCAATGACTGACAAGTCAAACCAAATCCTACCAGCAACATTTTAGGGTTTGATAATGACAGGAAACAGGCATTTCAGTAGAGACTCACTTACCTAAGTGGACAGATGACCTTTGCTTCTTTATCTGTGCATTGAGCTTTTCTGTGAAAGGATCACTCTCTGTTTTGGAGGTCGGCTGCCAGAAATCTAATCTCTGTTTGAAGATTTTTTCTGATGCATTTCTGCTTTGTACATATTCTGGGAGGGAAGAAAAACTGATGGATCATTTGAGGGAGGTTATGTGACCCAACTAAATCTAAATCTGTTCCACTATAAAACAGGAGGCTCCATGGCCTGAAAATCCTTCCATTTAGGTCCCCAAAGAACATTTTCCTCAGATTTTGAAACACATTAAGGACAGTTAATAAACTGAATAATTTTTTTAAAAATTCTATTTTTCAAGCCAAATGTCCTTTCTTATTTTCCTCCTGATAGTTACTTGGCACGTATGTAGCATCTTAAACAACTCAAGTGGCTGAGTCTTATTTGGTTTGGTTGCGTTTCTTGGAGTGCTTTTTGCCACAAGACCGAACAGGTTCTCCTGTCATTTCTTACCAAGCTCTCCATATTAATTCCCTAATTTAGCCCTATGCTGTCTATTTCTGATCCAAATTAACACATGCTTTTCCAACAATAATGTGCCACTCAGCAGAAATCCTGCAACTCGTCTGTGCCAATGTCATCTTTAAAAGTCTATTGTTCACTTGCATAAGCACTGTCAATCTGGAGCTGCCCTGCATGCTTCCCAACATTTACCCAGTCAAGGCACACAAGGAAATTCATACTCTGCTGTGCAGACAGTCTGAAGGATCCTTCTGGATGGAATGTTGCACAGGCTAAACTTCCTTCACCCTAACGAACAGGAGTGAAGGCCACTGCAGCTGACAACCCAACTCAGTGCTGTCTCGCTGTTTGGAGGAATATCAAGCACTGTAGGAAGGTGGTCAATTACCTTCTCCATTCCACCAATATAAATGCTACCATCGTCTCACCAACACCTCACACACTCTCTCTTTGTGAACAGTAATCACCTCACACCAAAGCTTATGGTCTAACCACTCTCATCAATACCTACTTCAACTCCCAAAATCACTAATTCCGTATGCCGTCTGTGCTGCCAACTCACTTGTTGGAGACAATTCCCCACCTAGGAATGTAGCAACAGGAGTTGGTCATTTAGCCCCTCAGGTTTGTTCCACCATTCAACAAGATCATGTTGACCTGTGGCCAAATATCTGCCATCCTGTGCGTGCAAGACTGCTTCCTGACATCACTCATGAATGGTTTAGCCCTAATTCTCAGACCATGTCCCTAGTTCTATTTTCGACAACTGACGGAAATAGTTTATCTTTATCTACCCTGTCTTTTCCACCTAACAGCTTGAAGGTTTCGATCAGATCACTCCTTAGCCTTCTAAGTTCTAGAGAAAACAGGCTGAATCTTGTATAATCTCCTCTGATGGCTTAACCACCGAAGACCAGGTATCATTCTTGTAAACACAGGTTGTACTCTCACCAAGGCCAATATATCTTTCCTAAGGTATACAGCCCACATCTGCTCACAGTATTCCAAGTGGGGGTCTAACCAGGGTTTTGTATAACTGCAGCATAACTTATGCATCCTTGTAATGCAGTCCTCTAGATAAAACAGCCGACAGTCCATTTTCTGAAGAAGGGTCCAGACCCAAAACGTCGGCTTTCCTGCTCCTCTGATGCTGCTTTGCATGCTGTGTTCATCCAGCTCTACCACCTTGTTATCCCAACATTCCATTGTCTTTCTTAATTATTTTCTGTACCTGATCGTAACATTTAAAAGATCAATGTACCTGAACCCCAAATTCTTTTTGGAAATCCACTGTGTGCAATTTCATACCATTTAGAAAATATCCTTTTCAATTCTTTTTCAGTTCAAAATGGACAACCTCAAACTTGCTTACCTTGAACTCTATCTGCCACAGTCTTACCCATTCAATTAGTCTGACAATAACCTTTGTAATTTTATGATCTCATCCACACTACTTACAATGTTGCTGAATTGACACCAGAATGGCAGATGGAGTACAATGTTGGGAAATGTGAGGTCATCCATTTTGGTAGGAATAACAACGAAATAGACTAATATATCAATTGTAAAAAATTGCAGCATGCTGCGGCGCAGAGACACCTGGGCATCCTTGTGCATGACCCACAATAAAGTTGGTTTTCAGGTGCAGCAGGTGAATAAGGCGGCAAATAGAATACTGGGAGGTTACGCTGCAGCTGTATAGGGTGCTGCTGAGGCCTCACCTGGAGTACTGTACATAGTTTTGGTCTCGTTGCTTGAGAAAGGGTGTACTAGCACTGGAGGAGGTGCAAAGGAGGCTCACTAGGTTGATTCTGGAATTAAGAGGGTTGGGTTATGAGGAAAGATTGAGCAGTCTGAGACTATACTCATTGGAATTTCAGAGAGCAAGAGGGAATCTTACAGAAACATATAAAATTATGAACGGAATAGATAAAATAGAATCAGGCAGGTTGTTTCCACAGGTGGGTGAAATTAGAACTAGGGAGTATAGCCTCAAAATGAGGAGGAGCAGTTGACGAGGAACTTCCTTCACCCAAAGAGTGTGAACCTGTGGAATTCCCTGCTCAGCGAAGCAGTTCAGGCTACCTCTTTGAATGTTTTGAAGGCAAAGGTAGACAGATTTTTGAATAGTAAGGGATTAAGGGTTATGGTGAGTGGACAAATACGTGGAGCTGAGTCGACAAACAAATCAGCTATGATCTTATTCAATGGCAGAGCAGGCTTGATGGGCTAAATGGCCTACTCTGGCTCCTATTTCTTACGTAGTAACAGCTGTGCCACCTGCTTTTATCTCCCTAAATATATAATTGTCTCTCATTCCTGGAGGAAAGACATACTTAAGAGGGCAAAAAGACTCAAGACAGGTGGTGGGCTGCCCAACATTCAGCTCCTCACAACTAACTGATCCGAGTGGTTGGCAGACTGTTTCCAAGACCTAGGACTGGCTTATTCTGTCGGCACCTCTGAGTGCAGTCATCTCCCTTAACATGACTGAGATGGACTGACGACCGTGAAACGTTTGCTTCTTTCATGTCTGCAATAATTGGCAAGGCAAGGCAGAAGAAATTTTAGGACTTTCTCTGACTGAGGGAGCAAAGCGCTAAAAGGCAAGGATACTGTGAGCATCCAAGTAGGCTCAAAGCATGTGTGCATTATAAAAGTGAAAAACCTGGAGGTACAGCCTGTCCAGTCCATAGGCCGGACGTGCTCCCTCAGCACACAGCGGAAGGCGACGACCTAGTGGTATTCTCAATGGATTGTTAATCCAGAGAGGCTGGTAATGTTTCAGCGACCCAGGTTTGAATCCTGCCATGGCAGGTGGTACAATTTCAATTCAATAAAAATCTAGAATTAAACACTCTAGTGATCTGTATGATTCCAATGCTGATTGTTGAAAAACCCATCTCGCTCACTAATGCCCTTTTGGAAAAGAAACTGTTTTCTTTGTGAGGCTGGATGAGCACAGCAGGCCAAGCAGCATCTCAGGAGCACAAAAGCTGACGTTTCGGGCCTAGACCCTTCATCTGATGAAGGGTCTAGGCCCGAAACGTCAGCTTTTGTGCTCCTGAGATGCTGCTTGGCCTGCTGTGCTCATCCAGCCTCACATTTTATTATCTTGGAATTCTCCAGCATCTGCAGTTCCCATTATCTCTGAAACTGTTTTCTCTACCTGGTCTGGCCCATGTGTGACTCCAGACCCACAAAACGTGGCTGATTCTTAACTGCTGGCCGAGCTAGTGACTACCTCAACCCATGTACTTTTAAAAGGAGTGTGCTTGCTGCAGCATTACAATAGTTGCTGATGCAGCACGAAAGATGGATTAGAGATGGAACTCCATAAACGTGAGGTGCATATAGCTGGTGCACCTGGATCACGCCCTGACATGCTATGGCTCGTGTCCAACATGGAGGTCCTGCGGAACAAGTGGCAAGTTAAATTCGTTCTGGTTTCCATATCAAGTTTTATTTATGTGTGACAAGTTTGGTAAGATAGGAAGTTGAATATTGTTGGGATAAATTGGGAGAGTCAACAAGACATTTAACACGTCATAATCCCTGTTACTTGGCAGCTTGCCACTGCCAAGCAAGAAACTCACCATGTCGCTTCTGAAAAGCACAAAAACAGCAACGTTGCTCCTGATGTGGGCCTGACTGGGCTCTTGTCCCGATTCTGGCACACATCTTGCCAGAGCCCATGTTGCTCAGACCTTGATAAGAATCCGCCCAAGTTGTATCACAAACATGGGAATTAGAAATGGATGGTAAACAAAGATCAGAAAATGATCAAAAGCTGGGTTATAAAGAGTATCAAGAACCATTTTAAAGGAAAGAATGAAGAGATTTAGGTATGTAAATCCAGAAATTGGCACTCCCCTGGCTCACAGCTTAGCTTCCAACAATGGGGTGAAGGGAAGGCAAATCAAAAGGAACAGAATATTTATGGCAAGATAAAGTAGTCAGATAGAGTCTGAATTGAACAAGGTATCTTCTGACTGTGTGGGCTTGCTACATTTATAATCTTTATACGTGCTTTTCATTGAAAATACAAGAACAAAAAAAGTTCCACTAAGCACAATCAGACAAAAATTGCAGCAAGTAATTCACCTCCTGACTGCCCAAAGCCTGTCCATCATTTACAAGGCAGAAGTCAGGAGTGTTATGGAATTTTCTCCACTTTCTTGGATGAATGCAGCACCAACAACATTCAAGAAGCTCGATACTATCCAGGGTAAAGCATCTCACTTGATTGGTACACCATCCACCACCTATTCATGGCGGAAAATACCGAAAACCAGAAATAATGGAGAATCGAGGGATGAGTGTAGAAGAGGAACTGTAAAATATTAATGCTTGATAAGAAAAGAGAAATGACTGGATTTAAAGTGCATAAATCCCCTGGACTTGGTGATCAACATTCCAGAGTAATAAAAGAAATGGCTCCAGAGGTAACAGATGTACTGGCGGTCAGCTCTCAAAATTTTACAGATGGTGGCAAATGTACCCTCACAATTTAGGCAAGGATGGCAGCATTCATACAATGTTGGCCAGGATACAAATTTTCTGTCTTTAGTAATAAAGATATGTATCAAAAGCTCTCATCTATTCTGTGCCAGAAGGTTGTAAGCTTGCAATTATTTAACCTCTCAATATTCCTTTCCCTCTGCAATCACAGAATTGTAGGCAAAAATATGGCACTATTTAATCATGAATTTCCTCTTCTCCCCGTGTTAGTTTGTTGATGGCAATATGACCTTAGAGTCAAGTTGTGAGTTCAAACTTACAAAGGACCAGAGCAATGTAATCTAGACTTCACTCTAGTACTGAGTGGTATACTGTCACAGGTGTGGTCTTTCCAAAGTCATAGTAAACCAAGACAGCACTTCTGTACTTAGGTAGAAAAGAATGTACGCTCATGTTCAAAGCTGTAATTTGTTCTTCAACAAATATCACCAAAACAGATAGTTTTGTCACTGATTTTTTGGCCTTTTATTGGAAAAATTGTACACCAATGAAAGCACTTGTGAAGTATGCATGATCATCTCTTTGATACATAGGAGCGGTACGCCATTCAGTTCACCAAGTCTGCTCCACTATTCATTGAGATCATGGGTGATCTCATAATTCTCAACGTGACTCACCTGTTTTTTCCCATAATTGAGGTTTGGATTAGCTTATTTGGCTGCACGGCTGGTTGCAATGCAGAGTAACACCACATCATGGGTGTAATTCCTGCAGTGACTGAGATTACCATGAGGACCTTCCTTCTCAGTCTTTTGTGGAATCAAGGGTTATGGGGATAAGGCAGGAACAGGATACTGATTGTGGATGATCAGCCATGATCATAATGAATGGTGGTGCTGGCTCGAAGGGCCAAATGGCCTACTCCAGCACCCATTGTCTATTGTCCCCTAGTCTGGGGTGTAGTGACCTTCAGGTTAAACTACCACTAGTCATCTCGCTCTCTCACAAGACAACAACTCTATGGTCAAGGACAACTATGGTGTCTTTATTTGATTCCCTTACTGATTAAAAATCTGTTTATCTCAGCCTTGAAAATGCTCACCAACACAGCCTCGACAGTCCTTACCCTCAGAGAAAAAAATATGCTCATCTGTTTTAAAATGGGTAACTCCTTATTCTGAGATTATGGTCGTAGACTTTTCCATAAAGGAAAACAACTTTTCCACAGTTGCTGTATTGGGCCCCTTAACAATCTTATGCTTCAATAAGGCCTTCTTGCATTCTTTTAAATTACAGCGACTACAATCCCCAAACTACACAACAGTGCTCACAATAAAATTCCTCCAAATGGAGATTCAACCTTGTGAATGTTCTTCAACTGGTTCCAAATGCCAGTGTGTTTTTCCTTAGATAACGAACCCAAAACAGTTTGCAGTATTCCAGGTATAGCTTGATTAGTGCTTTGCAGTTTCAGCAAGACATCACTATTTTTATACTTCATTCCCTTGAAATAAAGCTCAACAATCTATTTGTCGTTCCTGTTATCTGCTGAACTTGTTTGCTATCTTTTTGTGAACTGTGCACAAATACCCCCAAATCTCTTTGTGCAGCAGCTTTCTGCAATCTCTCTCCATTTAAATAATATTCAGTGATCTGTAAGAAATTATGGAGTGCAAGTTCAAACCTTACCGTAACATGATGCTAGAAGTACAAAACCCCAACACAAAACATCAGGTGACAACTTACTGGCTGACGTGAGGAGAGAAGAGGCAAGCTTCTGACAGACTTTCTTTGCAGTGTCCTGAGGCCTCTGTCTCAATTGGGAGAAAGACTTCAAAGACTTAAATTTTTGAGGTGGTTTCTGATGCTCTTCCTGCTTGAGTAAACCTTCAAAGTGCACATGAAGAGGTATGTCTGAAAACAAAACAACAAATCAACCTCACCAAAATGCTGATCTGTTACACACCCAATTAGTGCCTAAGAATGTTATTATTTGCACTCAACACATCAACAAGTAGTTGTGATACCAGACAAGCAACTCCGTGCACTGGAGTTCACATTTCAACATTGTGAATAGGGGAAGACTGAATTCAATTAATCTTGGTTATAACAAACTGTCTTAAAATCTGATTGATTGACAAATATCCTTCAGGGATAGGCAACTGCGATCCCCACTTGGTCTGGTCTGCACAAAGCATTCAAGTTTTCTCCTATATTCTGCCTCACTATTATGCTGGTCACTCTCTGGTAAAGAGATGTATGTCTCCAAGCAGCCATTTTCCATGGGCATATCCATTCTCAAAGCTACAGAAGGTGCGAATGATCACATGATTTTATGGCTAAGGGAAGCTGTGTGTCAGATTTGCACAAGATCAGTGAAAATAAAACAGCATTCCCTTCCTTTGAAACACTGTGCTGGGTGGAGACTGAGATGGGGGAGTATCACTGAATATAAGAAAGCCAGAAGAGCTAAATGCAAGTACTTAATCCAATGGCAACTACATACAACATCAAAGGGAATTGTGGAACAAAATTAGTTTTAAATACAAATGTGACAATGAAATACACTCACCTTGCGAAAGTGACAATATAGGGTGATAGCAGGGCTCCATTATAGCCACACGTTCCTGTGGAGACATGCTGGGCTGATCCATAGTCTGTATTAGGGTTTTGGAGCCGCACAAAATACATGCATTAGGCCAGTCACAGCTACATTTGACGCTGAGGGGACGCTGGGCCTGGGCAAAGGGAACACACAGTATATGAGCTTCTCTTGGGTTGTACACACTGCATTAAATCCACTATGAGGAACAATTTAATTACTGCCAATTAGAATTAAGCTTAAATTATCACAACATTTTCCTTTTGTTCTTCTCCTCTTTGAATTAATGAGTTGACACTTGTTAGGGTCTGTTCTCATAGCCAGGGACATATTCTCTGGTATATCACCAGTACGGCCATTTTTGAGATGCAAGTTGAGGGAAACAGTGTCAAGAAGCTTTTCCAACATTTGACATTACAGCTAAAATCTTATCCTATAATTATTAAATGTACTCACAAACACATTAACCAGCAATAATCAGCCATGGGGACTCTGCAAATATCTCTCCAATTAACGCAAGTCAAATCTAGTATTAATATAACTGACATCTAGACTGACATCGCCAAATTCACCATCAATACATGAATGAACGTGGGATCTTTCTTGTCTGTATGCATAATCTCATTCAGCCACTGGATTGAGAAGAATGCCATAATTAGTTTGGGTTTCTTAATGCTTTGCTACAGCTCAGATTTTCTGAGTGAGAAAATAATTTCTCTCAGCCAACTAACTCTCCGTACATTTTCCACTCAAACTTTCATCTTCCTATGGGAAAGAGTTGACACAAGCTTGTGATAATTCCTCAGATGCCAGTCAATTTCTGATTCACCATTCCAATGACCATTTTTCAAGCATGATTTAATTCAGTTGTTGTTGTAACCCAATGATATGCTGAGGAAGGGCTTGGTAGACCAACTGCACATGCATACTCATGCGCACAGTTAATAGAAGTAAGTCCCTGGTATAAAATCAGGAATGAAGATCCCAATGCTCTTTTCCTTCTGTGGCCTGCTGATAATGACTTGTGTTGCAGCCTGGCACCACCAATCGCTTACTCAGCACAGACCAGCAGGGAAATCTGGGATTTTTTGGACAAGTCTCACTGCAATGCCAAACACGAAATATGTTTGCTGAAAAACGGGGGGAATTTATAGCAGTCTCAATCCATGTGACGTTTGATGACCACCAGACAGAGTCACATACCTTTCTACCAAGATAACATGCCAGGTTAGATCTGACCAGCCTCCTCTTCCTGTACCTTCGGACAGGACGAACTCTGGCAGCAACACAACTGTTGTCAGGTGGTGACGAAGGGACAGTAAGACCATCCAATCGCTGCCTTTTACAAAGGATTTCTTCTGTGTCTGAGCTGTCTAGTGAACTGTTGTCCAAAGGACTGGAATGTAGACTGTAATAGTAAATTTAAGGTAAGAGTCAGACAGGAAAATGATGACAGCAACACAAATCAGTTTTGAAAAGAAATGCTATTTTCAAAGTTAAATTGATTTAAGTTTCCAAGTGCTAAGTGTAAACATGAATGCAAGCACCTCTATTCCTTTTTTGGAAAGTCGCAAGACCGATAAAGTCCAAAGTTACACACCTGTTCAGCAGCCCATTTAATTGCCTTGGCGGTGTGCAGACTTTAGGTAGTAGTGAAGAGCTTGAAGGGGAACTACAGGATGGGCTGGAGGGACAGATGAGGTTTCCTAGAGACTGCGTAAGACGAGAACTCTACAACAGAAATTAACATCTGGTTTTGAACTGGCAGTTGTTGCTGAATGACAAAAAACAGTTGCATAGAAGGCTTTTTCACATCAGAAAGAAATGAGAAACAATTATGTTTATGTCAAACTTTTTTCATATGAAATTGTATAGAAATTAATGGCTTTGCTTAAATGGCACATTCTGATTCTGAGGAGCTACACTTTAAAAGTCAGAAACATTTTGCACCACCAAAACTTTAAACTACTGACCACACACCTGTTTATCAATGTTCCGCAGGAGGAGAGATGGACTGCATGGTGAGAGTTCACATTTTTTATTAGTAATTGGGATCTTTACGTCAGTAGATGAGGGATTGGAGCATGCGTCAGGGCCTTGCGAGCTGACTGCTGAAGTGGCTGTCACCAATCGGCACTGGTGCTTCATCAGATCTTCTGGCAACTGAGCCTCACCAAGAACAACTGGGCCCTAAAGGGGAAAAAGACAAATTCAATCAAATCTTTACATACAGGTCTCTTTAAACAGAATGTGCATACAGCAATTAAACAAGCTTTTTAATTCTTAAAGATATCATCCTGCCAGTTTCATAGAGTTATACAGCATGTAAACAGTCCAACCAACCCATGCTAAGCACAATCCCAAATTAAACTAGTCCCACCTGCCTGCTCCTAGCCCAAATCCCTCCAAATTTTTCCTATTCATGTATCCAAAAATCTTTTAAATGTTGTAACTGTACCCATATTGACCGTTTCATCAAGAAGTTCATTCCACACACACACGACACTCTTGTGTAAAAAAAAAAGTGCCTCCTGTCTTTGAATCTCTATTCTCTGACCTTAAAAATATGCCCCCTAACCTTGAAATTCCACGTTAGGGAAAAGACAACTACCATTAACTCTAGGTATACCTCCCAATATTTTATAAACTTCTATCATGTCACCTCTCAACCTTCTATGTCCCAGTGAAAAAAATATCCCAGCCTATTCAGCCTTTCCTGATAACTCAAATCTTCCATACCTGACAACATCTTGGTAAATCTCTTCTGAACCCTCTCCACCTTGATAAGATTCTTTCTATAACAGGGCGACCAGAACTGGACACAGTATTCCAGAAGAGATCTCACCAATATTCGGTACAACCTCAACATAATGTTCCAACTCCTTTACTCAAAGGACTAAGCAATGAAGACAAACATGCCAAGTGCCTTTTTAACCATCCCGTTTATAATCATCTAGCAAGCAACAATTTGATTGGAGATAGTCAGCATGGACTCGTCAAGGGCAGGTTGTGTCTCACAAACCTCAGTGAGTTTTTGAGAAGGTGACCAAGCATGTGGATGAAGGTAGGGCAGTTGACGTGGTGTACATGGACTTCAGTAAAGCATTTGATAAGGTTTCACATGGTAGGCTATTGGAGAAAATACAGAGGCACAGGATTGAGGGAGATTTAGCAGTTTGAATTAGAAACTGGCTTTCTGTAAGAAGGCAACGAGTGGTGGTTGATGGAAAATATTCAGCCTGGAGTTCGGTTTCTAGTGGTGTGCCTCAAGGATCTGTTTTGGGACCACTGCTGTTTGTCATTTTTATAAATGACTTGGACGCAAGCATATTTGGATGGGTTAGTAAGTTTGCAGATGACACTAAAGTCGGTGGAGTGGTGGACAGTGTGGATGAATGTTGCAGGTTGCAGGGAGACTTGGATAAACTGCAGAATTGGGCCGAAAGGTGGCAAATGGAGTTTAATACAGATAAATGTGAGGCGATTCACTTTGGGAGGAATAATAGGAAGGCAGAATACCGGGTCAATGCAAAGTGTGGATGTGCAAAGGGATCTTGGTGTCCATGTACATAGATCACTGAAAGTTGCCACCCAGGTTGATAGTGCTGTTAAGAAAGTGTATGGTGTTTTAGGTTTTATTGGTAGAGGAATTGAGTTCTGGAGTCGTGATGTCATGCTGCAACTGTACAAAACGCTAGTGCGGCCTCACTTGGAATACTGTGTACAGTTCTGGTCGCCCCATTACAGGAAGGATGTGGAAGCATTGGAAAAGGTGCAGAGGAGATTTACCAGGATGTTGCCTGGTCTGGAGCGCAGGCCCTATGAAGAAAGGCTGAGGGACTTGGGTCTGTTCTCACTGGAGAGAAGGAGGGTAAGAGAGGATTTAATAGAGTTGTACAAGATGATCATAGGATTAGATACGGTGGACAGTGAGAGTCTTTTTCCGAGGATGATGACTTCAGCTTGTACAAGGGGGCATAGCTACAAATTGAGAGGTGATAGATTTAAGACAGATGTCAGAGGCAGGTTCTTTACTCAGAGAGTGGTAAGGGTGTGGAATGCCCTGCCTGCCAGTGTAGTTAACTCAGCCACATTAGGGATATTTAAACAGTCCTTGGATAAGCATATGGATAATGATGGGATAGTGTAGGGGGATGGGCTTAGATTAGTTCACAGGTCGGCGCAACATCAAGGGTTGAAGAGCCTGTTCTGCGCTCAATTGTTCTATGTTCTATGTCTATATGTGGTGCAAACTTTTAAAGAATTATGTATCTGCACCCTTAGGGCCCTCTGTCCTACAACACTAACCAAGGCCCTATCATTAATTGTATAATCCCTACCCTTGTTTGTTGTACCAAAGTGCAATACCTCGCATTTATCCAGGTTGAACGCCATCCGATACTTCTTAGTCCATTGAGCCACTTGATCAAGATTCCTTTGTAATCTTAGAAAACCTTCTTCAATGTCTACAATGCCACCCATTTTGGTGTTATCTGTAAACTTACTATCCATGCCTTCTATAACCTCATCCAAATTATTTATATAAATGACAAACAAAACAAAACCGATTCCAGTCTGAAATGCAACCCTCCACCATTACTCTCTGTCTCCTGTTGTTATGCTAATTATGTATCCAATTGGCACCCTCACCCTAAATCCCATGTAACCTAACTTTACAAACTAGTCAACCATATGGAACATTCTCAAAGGCTTTAACTAAAATCCAAATAAACAACATCTACTGCTCCGCCATCAACCTTTTTGGTAACTTCCTCCAAAAACTCAAGTTTGAGAGACATGATCTTCCTCACACAAAACCATGCGGACACTCCCTAATCAATGCTTTGCCTCTCTAAATGTCCATAAATCCCATCTTTTATAATCACCTCCAACAATTTACCCACAACTGAACTCAGACTCACAGGTCTGCAGTTCCCTTGTTTCTCTTAAAACCTTTCTTAAACAAAGGTACATTAGCCACCTCGAGTCATCAGGCATCACCCATAGTTATAGATGATGCAAATATTTCTGCAAGGGGTCTCATAAATTCCTCCCTTACTTCCCACAATGTTCTGGGATACATCAGATCATAAAACATTGATGCAGAGATAGGCCGTACAGCCCACTGTGTCTGCTCTGTCATAGCTGATCTGATAATTCTCATCTCCACTTTCCTGCTTTCTCCCCTAATGATTAATTCCTAATGATTAAAAATCTAAGTATTTTCAAGGTTGAGATACAATGACTTCACCTCAACAACACTCCAACAAAGAACTCGACTGATTCATAGCCCTCTGAGCAATAGAATTCCTTCTCATCTGTCATAACTGTACAGTACCTTATTCTGAGATGATGTCCTCTGGTCCTGGACTCTCCCGGAAAGAGAAACAACCTGTCATGTACTCAAAGAATCTTGCATGTCTCACTAAGTTCTACACAAGTTTAAGAATCATTCTGCCTTAGTAACTTTCATTACCTCCCTGGCCACTTGTAGTTGCTGGCTCCTTGGCACACAAGGCATCCAAGATGTTAGCCAGCTTATTTTTGGTTATCAACCAACCAGTCCCTGCCATCACTGCAAACAACTTAAACAAAATTATAGTTTCTACTGCCAGTGTTAAGGCTCAGGTGAGGTTTGCTGATATATATAGAGTAGATTTAAGATTTATACAGGAACAGTTAAGCTACTGTGTCTGAGGAATTGCACTTTCAGGAAGTGAACAGAGATCAAACATGCTGGTCAACTAATATGCGCTGTCTTCATTTACAGACCTTTTTTTGTCTGGATTATTGTCTTCAACTTTCCTCAACACTAACGTTAGCCTGACTGATCACTCATGTTGGGTTTACTTTTTCACTTGCTGTTGAACAGGGTCATAACATTTACGGTTCATGTGAAAGAAATTTGAAATTCCAGCTGAATTTAGCATGTTCATATTCTCCATCTGATAAAAAATCAACAACTTCTACCTGCAATTGTCTTTGTCCAGCGTCAGATAACTTGCTGGTGAAGCATCACCTACACCATGGCTATCTTTAGACTTAACTATTTTCATTTGCTAGCTATCCCTCCATTAGCTACTCCTCAATTTTTTAAACTTTATAAACATAAGCCTTTTCAAAACTCTACTGTCACATCCTAACTAGTACCATGTTCCATTTGTCCATCAGCTCTGTATTGCAATGGCATGCATTTCAACTGCACTTCAGACTTACTCCCACCTTCATGTCTAAATTCGACCACTTGCACCACCTTGTCCTTGTTACCCTCCCAAATCGTATATAAAAGTCTTTCAGTAGTACATGTTTCCCCAGCTTTGGCATCAAGTGCATCTACCCTCTTATTTCAACTTACCACCAGATACCAGGTCTTCAATTTCTCTGGATAATATGCTCTGAATTTCTTTTTCCTCCAATGATAGAGTCATAGAATTATACAGTACCCAGAGGTCCTTTGGCCCACCGAATCCGCACTGATAAAAAAAACCTAATGCAAATCGATGCTATTCCAACTTTCTGACACTGGACCCTTTGCCTTGAATGTTGCAGTATTTCAAGTGCTCAACCAATTATTCTTTAAAGGTTTTCTGTCCCAACTAACCTCCCAGGCAACACATTCCAGACCCCATCATCTTGCGTGAGCAAAGGATTTTCCTCAAATCCCATCTAAACCTTCTGCCTTTGTGCACCCCCTTGTTTCTGACTGCTTTCTACCTATCTTGACATTGCCCCTCATAATCTTATACACCACAGAGGTCCTCTCTCAGCCTTTTATCATAGAATTATTATCATAGAATCCCCACAGTGTGGAAACAGGCCCTTCGGCCCAAGATGTCCACACTGACCCTTGGAGCATCTCACCCAGACCCACCCCCCCATAACCCACCTAATCAACAGACCCCAGAACACTACAGGAAATTTAGTTCAGCCAATCCACATAACCTGCACATGTTTGGACTGGTGGACAAAACCAGAGGACCCAGAGGAAATTTTGGGGAGACTGAGCAAACTCCAGACAGTTGCCCAAGGGTGGAATTGAACCCAGCTCGCTGGTGCTATGAGGCAGCAGTGCTAACCACTGAGCCACTGTGTCATTTCTGGATCAATTTCCCTTGTTACGTTTCTTTCTACTCTAAAAAGACACAACTCAACCTAATCCACTTTCTCTTCATATCTACATTGCTCTATCCCAGACGATATCCTGGTGAACTGCCTCGGCAACCCCCAACAGCAATCATATCCTTCCTGTAGTGTGGTAATCAGATGTGCACATAGTACTCCAACTGTGGCCTATGAAAAGTTTTGTACAACTTCAATATAACGTCCCTGCTCTTATGCATCTATGCCACAACTAATAAGGCAAGTGTCTCAAATGCCATCTCAAACTAGTCTTTAACCTGTCATGCTATATTCAGGGAAAGTAAGAATTGACGATGCTCGAGTCAGAGATAACACAGTGTGGAGGCGGAGGAACATAGCAGACCAGGCAGCGTTATAGGAGCAGGAAAGCTGATGTTTTGGGTCAGGAACCTCCTTCACAAATGAGTCATTTCTGAAGAAGAGTCCCGACCTGAAATGTCAGCTTTCCTGCTCCTCTGATGCTGCCTGACCTGCTGTGTTCCAGCACCTCCACACTGTGTTATGCTGAATTCAGGGATCTGAGGACAAGCATCCCAAGATTCTTCTGTTCCTCTGAGTTTTCTATCACTTTTTGTCTCGTTTCTTCCTCCAAAATGCATCACCTCACACTCATCAAGGTTAGGTTCCATCTGCACTGATCTGCCCATCTGACCTATCAGTCTATATCCTCCTGTAACCCAAATCCTCCCTTCCTCACTGTCAAGCATCCATCTTTGTGGCAACTACAAACATACTTATCATCCACCAACAGTTTTTTCTATATCTGTATATAAATTCACCTTCTTTATCAGGGGGATCTTTCAAAGGCTTTGGTGAAATCCATATACACTACATCAACTGCACGACTCTCATTTACAGTCCTGATCAGTTCCTTGAAAAATCCAACCTAATTTGTGAGGTATGATCTCCCTCTCACAAAGCCATGCTGACTATCACTGATCAAACTTTTCCTCTCCAATCGGATATTAATTCTCTCCTTTAGAGTTATCTCCAGTTGTAATGTTTAGGGTCTGTAATTCCGTGCTTTATCTCTATATACATTCTTGAGAAGTGGAACCACATTAACTTCCTTCCAGTTCTCCAAGAGAGGAATTAAAATTTGGATAATTTTCACCCTTCATCTCAGATACAACTCATCAAGACCTGGGGTTCTGTCTACTTTGAAGCTTTCAAAACCTCCACAACCTCCTCACTGCTTGTGACAAACTCCCCAAGAACCTCACAGCCCCTCTTCCGAGATTCTGTACCTACGTCCTCTTTCTCCAAAATGAAGACAAATGTAAAGTGCTTGTTTAACATCCTACCAATGTCTTCTGGCTCCACACCCAAATTGCCTCCTTGGTGCGTAATTGGCTCTACTCTTTCCCTGGTCATTCTCTTTTCCTTGTTATACTTAGAGAATATCTTGGGATGCTCCGTGATTTTATCTACTAGGGTTTTCACTTGCCCCATCTTTGCTCTCCTGATAGCTTTAAGTTTCCCATGACACTTTCTAAACTCCACTCTGGCGTCCATTGATTTTCTCCCTTAATACCTTTTAAAAGCCTCTCTTTTCTCCTTATCCTGAATATTCCTTGACACCCAGGGATCTCTGGGCTTCTTGCTTCCCAATGGGATTCCCCAACTCTACAACACAACTATTCTGCTGCAGATTTACCTACAGGTAGCTATTCCAAGTTTACTTTGGCTAGATCCTGTCATACTTTCATAAAATGTGCCTTCCCTCAAACCAAAACCAATTTTCGCTGGCTGTCTTTCCTTTTCCATAACAAAACCTATGGTGTTGTGGCACTATTACTTGAATGATCTCCCACCTTGAACAGCTGTTCAAATTTGTTCACCAGAATTTGGTCCAGCACTGTGCCATCCCTTGTTGGACCTTCTAGATGTTTACATAAAACATCTCCTGAATACATTTCAGGAAATTCACCCCTTTACACTATCTATCCCAATTAATTTTGTTAAGTTTTAATCACCGAGTATTATTATTCTACGATTGTTTTAACACATCTCAGCAAATTGTCTCCATATCTGGTCCTTCATAGCCCTCTGGCTGTCAGAGCTATATTATACATGCCCAACAGTGTGACTACCTACTTTATATAGAGCTTTACCCACAAATCCTCAGTTGAAGACCTTTCCATGATATCATGCTTCTTTACTGCAGGTACAGACTCCTTAATTAATAATGCAACATCAACTCTTCTTTTACACCCTCTTGCTGATCATAGACTGACAGAAAAAAAGCATCCCTATGGCCCATCGAGCCTGTACTGCCAAAACTATGCTAAATATACACAGTATAATAAAATGTGAGGCTGGATGAACACAGCAGGCCCAGCAGCATCTCAGGAGCACAAAAGCTGACGTTTCAGGCCTAGACCCTTCACCAGAGAGAAGGGTCTAGGCCCGAAACGTCAGCTTTTGTGCTCCCGAGATGCTGCTGGGCCTGCTGTGTTCATCCAGCCTCACATTTTATTATCTTGGATTCTCCAGTATCTGCAGTTCCCATTATCACTAAATATACACAGGTTCCACTTTCCAGCACTTTGTTCATAGCCTTGAATATGGCATTTCAAATATTCATCCAAGTACATTGAGAAGTTGTGAGGTTACCTCCCTTTATCATCCTCACAACCAGTGCATTCCAGACCCCAACCAATCTCTGGATGAAAAGAAGTTTCCTCAACTTCCCTCTAATCCACTAGCTTTCACCTTAAAATTGCGTATTGTAACTCCATTACTGACCTTTCAACTGGGGTGACAGCTGCTTTTGGTCCCCCCCCCGAAGATACCCTGGAATTCTGAGTTGCCACTCCTCCCCTCACTCAACCATGTCTCTTGGGATTGCAACATTGTTGCTACTGCCATATAAATCATCTACTTAACTATTCGTCCTACCCATAAGACTGACTACAATAATGAGATAAGGAAAACGTCGATCATTGCATTCACATTTTTTAGTCAAGATAATCTTATTCTATTAGTTAGAATCATTGGGAAACATGCCAGTTGACTGGAATGGCAGAAAAAAAACCAACTTGCCAAGGAAGTTCAGAGATATAAGAAAAATGTTCCCAACTTGGCACACCAAGTCGCTCATGTACTCAAAATAAAGATACACACCTTCACATTACTCCACAACCTTACTTTCTAAGGAAAAAGTGATTTTCTTCAGGGTTTTGGTAAGACAGCAGACAAAAAAGAATTACTTCAAGAATTGTGAAATGAAGATGTAAGCCCGTTTGTCTTCTCAAAGCTCAAGATACAACATTTTACTCAGTGAAATTTATTACTCAGAATCTACTAAGGAACAATGTGCTATTTGCATGGGATTGGTGAGTGACATCAGTGAAGCTAATCTAACATCTCATCAGAATGTCACCTCACAACTAACGAAATGCTCTGATGTATATATCTCTGTTGATTAACAATGCAAGAAAAGGAGTCTGGAACAGAAAAGGAGAGCTTTGCATAGCTTTCACTGCCCTACCAAAGACCTTTTACACCATCAGAAGAAAACAAAGCTTCAGAAAACATTCCACTGACTTCCAGGTCCAGGAAAATGTGTCACTAACCTGTGACTTAAATAAATGTGTAACAACCCTTTGTAATGAATAAACAAGGCTGTTTGATGGTGCCAAATATCTTCACTATCTCCTTCAACTTGATCAATGGAACTCATTCATGACCAACTTGCAGAATTTCAACTTTATTAGAAG
This sequence comes from Stegostoma tigrinum, assembly GCF_030684315.1. Lineage (NCBI taxonomy): Eukaryota > Metazoa > Chordata > Chondrichthyes > Orectolobiformes > Stegostomatidae > Stegostoma > Stegostoma tigrinum. The sequence goes on along the minus strand of NC_081358.1, from coordinate 94,642,250 downwards.
TGTTTCAAACTCAACAGATTTGCATCCAAGACCAAGCCAACTATCTAAGCATAGTGAGTTATAATACACTGATGCTTGTTCAATTGTGGCATAGAACTTTCCACTATCCCAGCCAAACTGTTCCAGTACAGCTACAACATTAGCATCTACGCGAAAATGCAGGAAATTGCCGAGTTATGTTCTCTCCACTAAAAGCACGATGTTAAATCTAACCTGGTTAATTGCTGTTCTACCAGTCTACTCTTAATCAAAAGCAAGGAAGACATCCTGAACAGGGAAATGAAGCAGGACTTACTGAACAAAGATAACAAAGTGTAGAGCTGGATGAACACAGCAGGCCGAGCAGCATCTCAGGAGCAAAAAAGTTGACGTTTCGGGCCTAGACCCTTCATCAGAGGGTCTTACTTAACAAAGACCTGCTTATTAACTCTCAGCTTGAGTTCTGGCCCATTTGGCTTCTGGCCAGGTTCCAATACAAACAAAAGATGTGAATTCAAGAGGGGAGATGAAAACAATTGTCTTAATTACAAAGGTAGTATTTGTTGGAGTGCAGCACCAAACAGCCTTAGGAAAACTGAAGTCAATGTGCAATGAAGGGATAACTCCTGATGGTTGGAGTGATATCTGATATAAAGGATATAGTTGAGGTTTTTGGAGGTCTGTTACAGGCGTTGTTGAGGGTAATGTCTTAGGCCCAACTACCTACAGCTGCTTTATCAATATTCTTCTCTCCATCATAAAGTCAGAATTGGGAATGTTTGCTGACAACTGCACAATGTTCAGCACAAGTGCCAGGCAATGATCATCTGCAAACAGAAAGAATCCAACCACTTCCCCTTGATGTTTAATGGGATTGCTGTCACTGATTCCCCACTATGAACAATCTAGTGCCCAGAAACAGAGCTAGAACAGCCGGACAAATACTACGGTTACAAGTGCAAGTCAAAGCCCAGGAATTCTGTCGTGAATAACTTGATGAATGATTGCTCTAAGCCTCTCCACAATACTCAAAGGTATGAGTTAGAAGTGTAATAGAATACTCTTCACTTGCCTGGAGAATTTTCACGAATGAACTCTATACAGAATACTCAAATATCAAATGGAAAAATAGACCAACAAACTCCAGCACCCACATTTAAGTCAATTCCTCCAGCATTGCGATCATGTTTGTGCTGGTCTATGAGACCAGCAATATAGAGACCCAGTAATGGTCTGGGAATATGGCTTCAAAAGCCACCATAGCTGAGAGTAGAATTTGAATTCAATAAAAATCTGGAATTAAGATTCTAATGATGACTATGAAACCAATGTTAACTGTCAGAAAAATTCATCTGGTTCATGAAAGTCCTTGAGGGAAGGTGAGTGCCATTTTTACCCTGCCTGCCTCTGTGTGACTCCAGATCCACAGTAATGCAGTGGATGCTTAACTGTCCTCAAGCTAATTAAAAAAAGCAATAAATGGCTGCCTAGCTCTGTGCTGCGAGTGAAAAACCACTTCACTGGTCTAGACACTATACCTGAAGGCAAAATAGTTGGTTTCTGGAGCAACATACTTTCACAACTTAAGGATGGCAGCTGATCAGAAAAAGGAGAAATGTTGTAAGAACAGGCCAAAGACTTCATTGAGAAAGGGACAAAATTACGTTGGTGTGTGGGTGGAACCTGTCACAAATCATGCCACATCATGGTTTCTCATTCGATACAAGGTGCAACATTTTCAGAACTGACCCAATAAACTCTGATGTGGAGTAGTTCCAAGAATGGAAGTAGGGACAGCAGGACTCTGACCCAAGAATCTTGTCTCCTTATCTCAGGGTAATTTGTGTCTTTTCTACCCCAAATACTTGTGGGCTTCAAGACTGGCTTGCCAAGTAACTTGAAGATACACATATCATGAAGCCTTGAAGATATCGCCCTTACTTCAAGGGACTGATGATGCCAATAATGGCTTCTTCCACAACTCTAAATATTGGTTGCATTTAAAAGATTCTACCTCTACAAAGCCGGACTTCTTCAATAAAAATCAAATACCAAATCAATGGGTGTATTATCCATAAGATGCACACGTGCTGTGTATAAAATTTCTCTGCATCTTTGCACAATTCCCGTTCAGCGCTAACAACATTCAAATTTGGTAACAAAAGCAAAACTAAGGAAGATAAATTTTATGTCATAAAAATACTAGTGGTTGTAGAATCACAGAGCTGTCTGTCACTTGCTGCTTATCCTATTTGGCATGCAAGTAATCCTTTTTGTTAGCTTCACCAGGTTGACATCTCAATTTTAGGTACACCTGGTGCTAATCCTAGCATGGTACCAATTGTCTTCACTGAACCAGGGTTGATGGTAATGGCAGAGTGGGGAACTTGCGAAGCTATGAGATTTCAGATTGTTCTCCCAACACAATTTTGCTGCTGCTGGTGGTCCCGAGTGTCTGCTGGATACTGTATTGAATCGCGAGATCAGTTGAGTCTATCCCGCCTAGCACAACAGTGCTGCACAATATGATGAGGGCACCATCAATGTAAAGATGGGACTTTGTCTCGACAAGGACAATATGGTAGTCACTCTTAGGAATACCCACCATGGACAGATTCATTGGTAGTAGGTACATCGGTGAAGATGATATCAAGTATGATTTTTCCTGCTAGTTGTTTTCTTCGCCATGTTCCACACACCCAGTCTAGCATCTGTTCTTTAGGACTCGACCAGGTCAGTCAGTATTAGGGATACAAAGTCACATTTGGTGGTGTGACATTGTAAACTTCAGAAATTTAATGTCTGTTTTTGGATTAAAAGAAGCAGCAATAACTCTATCTGGAATAAACTATTAAGGGACAAGGACAAATTTATCCAGGATAAAAACGCAATTATCCATGTCTGAGAAAAGAAGGCGTTGAAGCTACACAAATAAAGCTGTTTTGACATCATCTTGATAAGTTGCTGCTTAACTGCAGGAAGGCTGTGTCTTCCAACAGACAGCCAATATACAAAATGTAACAAGCAACAGGGAAGCTATTTCTGATGAGAAGGCAAGACACAAACTTGATAGTTTCAGGGCAGCGGTCAATAATTTAGATGATAGAATCTGAAGAATCAATGAGAACACATCTTGGACTGGAGGATGAGAAACTATTCAAAAATCCAACACCAGAACCGTTCAGAAGAACTTTGAAAAACAACATTGCACATGGATCAAACCCTACACTTTCAGAGACAGTGCTGTTTGCAATTGGAGCTAAATTCCTCCATTAATTGGTAATATCTAAATTGAGCTGTGAGGCTTAACTTCCTTACTTGAGTCTTATATAACTTTTCCATTCTTGGGTTGAAGAAGTTCAACTCAAGATGAAGAAACAGCTTCTCGTTTTTTTGTTTAGGTACATTACAGCAATCTAGGACTAAATATTGAGTTCCACAACTTCAGTGTATAACCTCCCTACTCCATTTTTCTGAGATTCTCCACCCTTCCTTTTCTTGATGGTTTTGCACTCAGCAGAGAAAATCCATTTTCTCAGCTAACACTTTAATAGTTCACATATATATCACTCTTTTACCACCATTATCACCACCTTTGACTTGCTCTGGACACATTTACCAACAAAAAGACATACAGCACAGAAAGAGGCCCTTCAGGCCAACCAGTCCAGCCAAACACAGACCCAAACTAAATTGCTTCCAAATCTTTCCTACTTACGTACTTATCTAAGTGCCTTTTAAACACTGTAACTGTGCCCACATCCACCATTTACTCAGGATGTTTATTCGACACGTGAACAACTCTGTGTAAAAGTTTTGCCTCATGTCATTTTTAACCTTTCTCCGCACCTTAAAGATGTGCCCCCCCCCTCCAAGTCTTGAAATTCCCCACCCTAGGGAAAGACTATCAAGCCAGTTCCACTTGTTCTTTCTCCTCCATCACTAGCATAAAAACCACAACTTTTCAGCTCCTTTCAGTTCCAAGGAAATCATGCTGGCCTTAAAACATTAACTTCTTTCTTCACAGGTGTTGCTGAATTCCTTCAGCACTTTCTGTTTCAGAGTCAGATTTCCAGAACCCACAATATTTTACTTTAATTTGAGGTTATGTTGGAACTGTGTAAAATGTTGGTTTGCCCAAACTGGGGAACTAGAGCACTGTGTGCAGTTCTGGTTGCACATCATAGGAAGGATATGATGCACTCAACCGGATGCAGAGGAGATTTACCAGGATGCTGTTTAGGCAAGAGAGTCTGAGCTTGGAGGAAAGAATGATCGGCTGTGGCCGTATTGCTCGGCCACAACTCCCTCCTTAATAACGACTTGGATGTACCTAAACAACTGAGATTGCAGCAATTCCAAAAGAAAATGGCTCCCTACCAACTTCTGAAGGGAAAATTATCTATCTGCAATAGCAAACGCCTTGCTAGAGATGTTCACATCCCATGAACAGCTTAAAAAGCACACAAATATACATTTTTGAGGTTTCAAATGGATAACAAATTTTTAGCTTTAATGATGTACAAAATACAGTAGTAGAGACAGTGTGGAGCTGGAGGATCATAGCAGGTCAGGCAGCATCAGAAGAGTAAGATAGTCTAAGTTTCAGGCCTAGATCCTTCATCAGGACTCTGGTAAGACCTCAGTGGATATTATAACCCCACTGCGAAGCCTTTTCCAAGGATGCCCACCTTAAGTAGTTCCCTTCCCTCCGGTAAGACCTCAGTGGATACCCTCTTATTCCTCTGATGCTGCATGACCTGCTGTGTTCCTCCAGCTCCACAGTGTATTGACACCGAGTCCAGCATTTGCAGTTCTTGCTATCTACAAAAAAACTATAGTTACCACAAAGCTATTGTGTGTGCAATTCAAATTTACAAGTTAGGAATATCTGCAAATCCATTGCATTCTTGCCTATTCAGCAGTGAATAACAATGAACCTTCTATCTCTTGGGGTTATGATCTGGACAGCATGTAAACTGCGCAAGTTAACAGTCCATCTAGTTAGTCATAAACTTATTCCTTTATTATGTGCTTACTTTTATCAAATTCAGAAATCAGCTCAACAGGAAATTATTCTTGATGCAGTCATGCAGACAAGCACAGGAGTTGGGTACTTAAATTTTGAGAAGACGAATGAAGTTTACAAAGTAATAAGACTTTAAAAGAAAACCAACAGGCCATCAAAATAAATTCTCTTACACTGGTAATGGGTGAGAAATCAAACCACTGCATTCTTTTCTCTTGTCAAATACAAGTCAAATGTAAGGAACATCAACCTGTCTGAGAAACCATGGTAATAAACTGCTGTAGGAGCAAATTACTGCAGACGCTGGAATCCGAACCAAAACCAAAAAAAGTGCGGGAGATCACAGTGGGTCAGGCAGCATCCATGGAGAGAAACAGTTGTTCCGTAACTATTTAGAACCAAAAGGATTGCAAACTTCCAGTCAAACCAATTCTAACTCCTCCACTCATTTAAAAAAGTGACATAGCATCCTGCAAAACCAGCTTTCCTTAGCATCTAATTATCAATTCAAATGAGATGTACCTCTATGTCATGGAAGGAGACAGAGAATTGGAAAAATGGAAGGCTTTAAGTTCGTCCACCATGAGCACAATGACTGGAAAGTTCAATGATGAATAGCAGAATGGTACTGTTAGAAAGAACATATTGGTGCTTGGGAAGTAAAGGAGATATTCAAGAAAGGCAGTCAATCTGAAAGGGCATGGTCTTAAAATCATCTGAGTAAGAAAATGTAGCCAAGTGAGTCTTACAAATTGAGCAGTGTGAATTTCTAAGCAGATCAAGCAGCAGATTGCGTTGAGTGAAACGGAATTTGTGGACTTGACAGCAGAGGTGGAAAAGGCTAGACAATGAACACTAGATTATAAGATAACAAAGTGTGTAGCTGGATGAACACAGCAGGCCGAGTAGCATCTCAGGAGCACAAAAGCTGACGTTTTGACCCTAGACCCTTCATCAGAGAGGGGGATGGGGACAGGGTTCTGAAATAAATAGGGAGAGAGGGAGAGGCGGGCTGAAGATGGATAGAGGAGAACATAGGTGGAGAGGACAGTGTGGGTGGGGAGGTGATAGGTCAGTCCAGGGAGGACGGACAAGTCAAGGAGACGGGATGAGGTTGGTAGGTAGGAAATGGAGGTTTGGCTCGAGGTGGAAGGAGGGGATAGGTGAGAGGAAGAACAGGTTTCACCTACCCCTCCTCCCACCTCAAGCCGCACCTCCATTTCCTAGCTACCAACCTCATCCCGCCACCTTGACCTGTCCGTCCTCCCCAAATTGACCTAGCCCCTCCGCACCTCCCCACACATACTCTCCTCTCCACCTATCTTCTCCTCTATCCATCTTCGGTCCACCTCCCCCTTTCTCCCGATTCATTTCAGAACCGTCTCCCCATTCCCCTCTCTGAAGAAGGGTCTAGGCCCGAAACATCAGCTTTTGTGCTCCTGAGATGCTGCTTGGCCTGCTGTGTTCATCCAGCTACACACTTTGTTATCTTGGATTCTCCAGCATCTGCAGTTCTCATTATCTCTAAACGCTAGATTATAGTTTGGTTAGGGTAAGGGAGAAACAGTGGTAAAGACAATGTAACAAAGTTGCAAGTCTTGGCAATGGAGATGGAAACTCCTTAAGATTCAGCAGTAATTCAGGATTCCATATTTCCAGCCATAACCTGACAAGCCACAGGTGGCATCAAGAGCACGGATACTATCTCCAGGTATATCTGCAACTAAAACAAAAAAAAACTGCTGTTTTCATTGTAGCAAAATTTCTGTTTCCTGAACTTGGTGACAAGCATGAAATTTTAAGGCACTGCTAATTTCAAACAACAAGTGATGATTATGGGGAAATGGCTGGTTGTAAGCCTAGGTATTTACTTTGCAGGGATGATAATGCTGAACATGAAAACAACACAAATGAGGAATAAATTCGATGTCAGATGCTGGTAAAATATTGCTCCTCAGATGGCAAATAGTTTCATCTGACCTTGTAAACATAAGGAGGCCGTACAGCCCTTTACAGTTCTTAAGGCAGCACGGTGGCTCAGAGGTTAGCACAGCTGCCTCACAGCACCAGCAACCTGGGTTCGATTCCACGCTTGGGCAACTATTTGTGTGGAGTTTGCACATTCTCCCAGTGTCTGTGTGGGTTTCATCTGGGTGCTCCGGTTTCCTCCCACAGTCCAAAGATGTGCAGGTTAAGTGGATTGGCCGTGCTAAAATTGCCCATGGTGTTCAGGGATGTATGGATTACAGGGGAATGGGTCTGGTGGGATGGTCTGAGGTTTGGTGTGGACTTGTTAGGCTGAACGGCCTATTTCCACACTGTAGGGATTCGTAAAAATCTTCAAAACTGTTTTATTCTTTTGACAACGTTCTTCTAGAATGTTTACGAATATTCAATATTTTAGCAATCTTTACATTTTACCTTAATGTGATGAATAGTATGAAGTTCCCATTGGCCCACCAAACCATGGGGCTGCTCTCTTATTACAGTGAGAAGACTCGCGGTGGTTTAATTGAGAGTCACCATGCATATACATTCACTGTACATTCACTGTACAATCGCTTAATGTTTCTGAATGAACGATCTTTTAAATAGCTGGATTTCTCCTGTAATTTGAGAGAAGTTATAAAACTTCTGGGCCAAAGTTATAAAACTTCTGGGCCAATGTCACTCTCTGCACGACTTACCTTATTTGCACGTATCTGCCTGTATATGTCTGTCTGCTGCCTTATTCGGTATTCCAGGTCAGACACCTGAGCTTGCAACCATGTCCAACGGTTGACAATTGCTGCTCTTTCCATGGCCCATCGCCACTCTGATCGACGGCGTCTGCATGAAAAAATGTAAATGTCAGGACAATGGAGGTAATAAATGCATTAATTTTATCTTCAAATTTAGTTTCAAGTAGGGCAACTGAAATATCAGATAACATCACACTCAGAAGAGAACAAAGCAGGATGCCATCCTATTAAAATAGGATATAGATTTATCTGAGTTTTCCAAAAATTTTCCATTTTTCACTTCAATAAGCACATTAAATACCCCACAATCATTCAAAATATAAAATGTCGATAACCATAAACTTCCGAAGGGCAACTACTTCAGAATGCTGGCCTGGCCAGTGAAACCCATACTGCACTAATCTCTTATGGTCTAAAGTCCCACATAAGAGACTGTTAACAAAGCTAAAAACCCACAGAACTGAAGGCAAATTACTGGCTTGGGTGGGTAATTGGTTGAGTGGCAGGTGACGAAAGATAGAGATAACGTAGGCACACAAATTGGCACGACGTGAGCAATGGGGTCCCACAAGGATCTGTTTTCGGGCCTGCATTATTCACATTACTTATTAGCAATTTGGGTAAGGCATAGAAAGTCATAATCGACATTAGCTAATGACACGTTAGGCAGCATTCTAGACAGTGTAGACGATAGCATAAAATTACAAAAGTATACTGATAGAAAAGATGAATGGGAAAAACCATGACAGATGGAGTTCAATGTAAGCAAGTGTGGGCTTTTCTATTTCGGACTGAAAAAGAATTGGTCAGGTATTTTCTCAGATTGTATGAAGTTAAATACAGTGGTTGTCACAGACTTTGGTGGGGGGGGGGTTCAGGCACAGAGATCTTTAAAATGCCATGAACAGGTGCAAAAAATAAACAAGGCTAATGGAATACTGGCCTTTATATCTAGAGGACCGGAATACAAGGATTCACAAGTTATGCTGCAGCTACGCAAAACCCTGGTTAGACTCCACCTACAGCTCGGAGATCAGATCTGGACAACACATCTTAGGAAGGCTATACTGGCCTTGGAGAAAGTGCCAAATAGATTTACAAGGATGATACCTGACTTCAGTGGTTAAGTCTGAGAAAAAAATATACAAATTAGGCTTGTTTTCTCTAGAATTTAGAAGGGCAAGAGGTGATCTGATCAATGTCTTTAGGATATTAACAGGAAAAGACAGGGTAAATAAACCATTTTCACCGGTCGGGGGTCCTAGAACTAGGGGACATAAAAATTAGGACCAGATCATTCACGAGAACATTAGGGAGCATTTACATACATGAAGGGTGGTTGCAGTTTGGACGGTCTTCTACAAATGGCGGTGGATGTTAGATCAGTTGTTAATTTCAAATTGAGAATAGATACATCTTTGTTCAGCAAAGGGATTAAGGGATATGGGCTAATAGAGATTAGGTCACAGATTTGTTATGATCTCACTCAATGATTGAAGGCAGTCGAGAGGCTGAATGCCTGATTCCTGTTCCAATGTAGGTAGAAAATTGGGCAAGTTTTTAAAAATGGCAGAGGATAACTATAAGAAATAAAGAGGGAGAATTTGAAGTACAAGAGAAAGCTAGTGAAAACTGAAAAACATGTAGTAAAATATTCAACAGCATATAAAAACAAAAAGACTAGCTTAAGTGAGCATTGGCTCCTTTGAGAGAGGGGCATTGATAAGTCAAAAATAGCCATCTACTTTGTGGCTAATGCGGGAAGGAAGGTATGACGTGTTTTTTGGAAGGTACTGTGTGTTCATCTCTTCTCCTCTGGTCTTGAAAATGCTGCACCTCCTCAACCCCTGCAGTACCTATAAAGATAATGCTCCCAAGCAGTATTTTGCAGCAATTTCCAAGTTCCTGAAACAGCTAATTATGAAGTTCGGGTATCGTGTGACTTGGGCAGAGGTACAGGATCAATGGTGTTGAAAGACGCATACTTAAATGTGGATCAAGTTTTGAATTTAAAGTATGTATCAGAGGATTCTGAGGAAGGGCCTGAGGAATTTGACTCGAAACGTCAACTCTGATTTCTCCCCACAAATGCTACCACATTTGCTGATTTGCAATTTCTGTTTTGACTTCATATTTTCAGAACCTGTGGTTCTTCATTTTACGTATCAGAAATCAGCTGGGATATCCTCTATAACTGACTACTTGTCACCAAGGAAAAATTATTACTGATGGCTATTTTTAAACTCAGACCTTGTTGCAATCATAGATTCCAAGAAAGAGCAGATAAAAATTAAGACAGGAAACATGAACATATCTACTTGCTCTGATTCACGAAGATCATAAGACAATTACAAAAGAAAGGACGTCAAATTAGCTCAGGCAGCCATCCATGTCAGTTGAGAGTAAATGTCACAGTCTTGATACATATACTTCTGGTACCACAAGCAGAAATGAACAGGCTGTGAATAATTTACCAGGTCAGAGGTATTGAGAAAAAAAAACAGATGATTTAGCTACCGATCCCAAATTCTTTGGTACATGAATTCCCCCACCAAATTATGTTCTGAATAATAATGGGGTAAAGTAAATAGTGGTATATAGAATGAAACATTTAATGATGTAATTGTCAAGAATGGTACTTTAAATTTAGAGATTTTAAAATCAAGATGGGTTGTGTTATTTCTGTGCAAGAAAACATCACATCTAATCTCTACCTCATGAGTAATTTGTCCTATTTTTCTCTGAAGGCCTTTGAGGGATCAGGAGACATTGTATGTGAACATAATAGGGCTACTGGGTGAGCAGGTCATGGAGCAAGCTCCAGTACAATCATAACAGATGTAGATGAACTTGTGTTTCAGAATGAAAGGAAGCTTGCGAGAGGTAACAGAGTGTAGAGCTGGAGGAACACAGCAGGCCAGGCAGCATCAGAGGAGCAGGAAAGCTGATATTTCAGGTCGGAAAAGTCAGCTTTCCTGCTCCTCTGATGCTGCCTGGCCTTCTGTGTGCCTCCAGTTCCACACTATGTTATCTCTGACTCCAGCATTAGCAGCTCTTACTACCTTTGAGCTTGCTACAGAATTGCAATGCTGAAAGTAAAACTATCAAGTTGTAGCCAGGGCCACAGGACACTCACAATATGAAGGGAAAAGTATATGGTCTTTGCGATGGAAAAGAAATAGGTTAGGAAGTTCAGATCTGAGTTGCAGGTTACGAAAACTAAATTAATTTTGCTTGTTTTTTTTAAAACCTTGTTTTGTAGATCATCACAGAAGAGTACAATGTATAATGCAATACATAGTTGGCTTGCGAGGCAAAAGCTATACTCAGTGTGATGCTCAAATATACAGACTTGGATAAGCAATAGCACTTCATACAAATACTACGCTAAACTGACGACCAAAACACAAAAGAAATGCAGAACACCATGGGACAGAGGAGCAAGCCATTCCATTCAACATGTCTGATTGCCCAATCTGTAATGAAATCCACATCCTTGTAAATCATCTGTTTATATATTTTTTAAATTTTCCATCAGAAATTTCAATGATTCGTGACCCAAACTCTGCTTGTCCCGTGCTCCAGTGATTCAATTAAGCAATGCATTTCTTTCTGCATTTTAAGTGTTCATTTTAAAGTAACACCTTCTCATGACCAGCGTTCTAATGAGAAGAATTAGCCACTTTATATTCACACCATTAAATTTCTTAAACTAATAACGTCCTTCAGTACAAATAGTGTCAATCTGAAGGGTGCTTGCAAAGTCCAACAGAAAAACATCGATTGTTCGAAGTAATTCCATGATTAGACAATACTTGCTGTACAATCTTGTTTATGTCAACAGCTACACGAATAACTAACTCAAGGCAAATCAGTGAAGCCTGTGACATGCCTTATTAACACAACACACACTAATTCACAGTGGCCTGTTCTCTGAAACCAAGAAGGAATACATTAAAGTATTCCACTTATTTGAATTATCCAGGAGCGTGGAGAAAAAATGGTGCTCTGTTGCTTTCACCATAGTTCACTCAATAAGTCACTGTCAATGCGCCAACCAATTAACATGCCTCTTCTTCTTTGGTACATGTTTTTGTGATTTTGAAACTTGGCATTTCTGTATTTGTGCTGATCAATGAAAGAACAGCTTCAAAAACATATCTATATTCAGCAATGTAAACAGTATCCAGCTGGTTTGAAAATTGCTGAAGGGCAGAAGACAGTGCAGGATTAATGGCCAGCTAATTCATTTGGCAGCACGTGACTTGGTGTTCTGCAAGGATCTGTCCTGAGGTCCTCAGCCGTTCATGGGATTCAATAATTAATTCAATGATGGAACAAAAAGCCACGTACCTGGACTCCAAGGATTAAATTACAGAACGTGCTTAAACAAACAGGTTTCTTACTTTGGAATTTAAAAAAGTGTTCTAGGGTTATTTGATCAAGGTTTTTAAGATATTCTCCTTCAATAGCTAAGCTGTAAGATCAAAGTACTGTAGTTGGTCACAAAATTAACATCCTTAGGTCACAGGTCATTCTGTTTGAAGAAAACCTAGTCTCAATGAAGAAAAGATATGCATATGACAAATGTCATATAGAAAATAAAACTGAGAACAAAGAAGAAATACCAAAAACTCGGAGAGAAGGGGGAAATGCAATTAAGAAAGTGAACTTATCAGCAAGGACTGGCTGCTGATAAAGAGAGTGTCCTAAAGTCTTCTATCGGCATGTAAACAGTGAAAGAGTGGTAAAAGGAGGAACAGAGCCAATTGTGGACCAAAAAGGGGATTGACATCTAGAGGCAGAATGCAAGACTAAGGTCTTAAATGAACACTGTACAACTGCTTTTACAAAAGGTGATGCCACCCATGCCACAGAGACAGAGGAAAAACTAGAAGGGATCAAACTTGATGAAGCTGTAGTGTTAGATACACTGTTGATACCTAAATTTGACAAGGCACTGGGATCAGATCATAGAGTCCTTACAGTATGGAAACTGGCTATTTCACCCAACAAGTCTGTACTGACCCACTGAACAGCATCCCACCCAGACCCAGCCCCAACCATTTATCTTCCATGGCTAACACATCTAACCTACACATTCATTGACAGTATATGGCAACGTTAGCATGAGCAAATCTACCTAACTTCCACACATGGGAGGAAACTGGAGCATCTGGCAGAACCCACGCAGACATGGGGAGAGTGTGCAAGCTCACATACAGTGATCTGAGAGTGGAATTGAACCCACGTCCTTGGCACTGTCAGAAAGCAGTGCTAACCACTCAGCCACCATGCTGCCCCTAATATGATGCACCTAAGGATTTTAAAGGAAGTAAGGGTGGAAATTACAAGTGCACGAGCCACAATCTTCCTGTCTTCCCTCATCTTGGGGAAGGTGATAGAAGATGAGAAAATTGCAAACATCACAACATTGTTCAAGAAAAGACGAGTTAATTTAACTTCAATGGTGGGTAAGCTTCTAGAAACAATTTTTAAAGACAGAATTCGTGTTCACACAAAAAATGACAGTTGGTTGTAGAGTTCGACTGGATTTCTGAAGGGGAAATTGAGGTCAACTAACTTGGTACAGTTTTCTGGAGGGGAAAGGGTCAATGAGGGTAATACTGTTGAAGAAATGGACTTTCAGAAAGCATTAAAAGGGCCAGACAGCAGACTTGAGGAAAGTTATATGTCATAAAATAAAGCATAGATACAAAATTGGCTGAGTGTTAGGAAACGAAGATTAATGGTCATTAGATATTTTTTGGAAATGAGGAAGGTTGTAAACCAGTTCCCTGATAGTCAATACGAGGACCTGCGGTTTTCCTGATATACTTTTATGATCTAGATTTGGGTGTTCAGGGGACAATTTTGAAATTTACAAATAACACAACATTTGAAAGAACTGTAAGTTGCAAGGATGACATTTGGATCTCCAAGGATATGGGCAGGTTCATGGACTGTGCTGATAGGTGGCATTTAGTTTAAATACAGAGAAAGTGATTCACTCTGGCAGGAAGAACTTTGGAAGACAATATTAAATAAGGGGTCCACAGATCATTATTCATTCATTCATGGGACATGAGCATCACTGGCTGGCTAGCATTTATTACCTGCCTCTACTTGCCCTTGAGAAGGTGGTGGTGAGCATCAAAGGTTGCAGGACAGGTGAAAAGTATTCTCAGCTTTATTGGTAGAGGCATAGAGAAGAGGAGCAAGGTCATTAAACTTGGATAGGATAGGATACTTATGAGGCCTCAAATGGACTAATGTGCACAGTTCTGGCTGCTACATCACAGGGAGCTTTGAGCACATGAAAGTGTGTGCAGAAATTGTTTATAAGAATGGTTTGTGGAGGAGAAGTTGCAGTTGTGATGATAGTTTGGAAAAATTGGAACTATTCGCCTTGGAGAGATTAAGGCAAAGAGATCTCAAAGAGATTTTCCAAAATGACCAGTAAGCAGGAGAAATTTTCCTGCTTGTGAAAAGAAACAGGAACAGGAGGGAATAATTTCAAAGTGATTCACAAAAGAAGCATTCTGAAATGACAAAAAAACTTTCTATTAAGCAAGCAGTTAGGGTATGGATTACAATGTCTGTCAGTATGGTGAAAGCAAGTTCATTTGAGACACTCAAGAGGACACTGGACGATTATTTGGATAAAAATAAAATGCATTCTGGTGCACTCCCCATGACAACGCCTTGACCATCATAGAATCATAGAATCCCTACTGTGTGGAAACATGTCAATCAGCCCAACAAGTCTACACTGCCCCTCCAAAAAGCATCCAACTCTGACCCACCTCCTGTAACCCTGCATTTCCCATGGGTCTAGGCACGAAACGTCAGCTTTCCTGCTCCTCTGATGCTGCTTGGCCTGCTGTGTTCATCCAGCTCTACACCGTGTTAGCTCAGATTTCCCAATGGCTAATCCACCTAACCTACACAGCCCTGGATACAATGCGTTATTTAGCATGGTCAGTCCACTTAACCTGCATATCTTTGGACTGTGGGAGAAAACTGGAGCACCTGGAGGAAACCCACACAGACACAGGAAGGATGTGCAAACTCCACATGGACAGTCTTCCGAAGGTGGAATCAAACCTGGCTCTCTGGCGCTGAGAGGCATCAGTGCTAACCACTCAGCCACTGTGCCACCCTATTAGGGATCAGCATTACCTTGTTTACAGCCGAATCAGGCAAGAGCTTGGCAGTTAAATGTTCCCTGGTGTATTCTCCACCAGAATGCCTCTACGAATCAAAGCCTACTCACCAACTAACCAGTACACTCTGAAACTGTTGTTCTCTTTGAGATTTGGTATTCTGAATATGTTATGAGTGCAAGCAGAGAGGATTCAGTGGTACATTTTTGCTCTAGCAAGTTCTGTATGACCAAGCAACTATCATTCGAAACATTAGGAATTTAAAACAGTTGGTAGCCATTGTTCTAATTGAGGTGAGGGGAATGTGCTGGTAATCAAGTCCCACTACACCACAATTGGTACAAGTATTTTGCTCCAATCATCAAAATGGTCAATCGATACCCTTTTGTATTATCTTGATCAAATGAGATTTTTAAGCAACCTTCTTCAATGAAATCAAAATAATACACTTATCAACACATGCAGCAAACACTGATGAACATCCAAGCTACAATCTAGAAGAAGACTTAAATCCCCTCTTTCCCAAAAACAGAGTGACACACAACATAAAGGACAACACTTTGCAGGGGTGATGCTTAAAAAGAAAACGGCAAACAAAAGGACAGAAAATGAAGTACCCTCCTGGTTTACCAGCTTCTTGTCAATCAAACTGTTGACAGCCAGAGGCTAGCAGAAAATCCTCTTTTCAATTTGAAATCAAGTTGGATCCAAGTTGTTCAAATGTGGTCACATATCAATTTTTCAGAGTTTAGAAGTTAGTCAGAAATATTGTTATTTGAAGAATTGTATTAGATTCCCTTGAACTTCTATCAGAAGAGGGGAGGAAAGAGACACAGTTGTAGTTGCTGGTGTTTTCTTCCTTTTAACCATGTGCAATTCTGTTTTAAGTCCAGAACAGGTTGCTTTGTGGCCATCAATACTGAGCACACTCCACCCCCAAAAAAATGTACTTTCAAAGGCATGTTTTCCTACAATTAAAAATGACAAATGGATTACCTGTTACCTATCCCTTAGCTCCCTAAAAGTTTTGCATGTCTTTAGTCCCCACCATAGTTTAACTGTTGACTGCATGATCCAAAAAGCCACATGTTAAAAACCCTTTTCATTCCAGTAAATGTCCAAACAACTCTGAATCATTTAAGTTTTTATTTAAACACATTTATAATTACGGGCTATGCACTCCCAACACTATTAATCCAATTGACATGAAGCACAAAAACATATGTAGTAGCCAACTGTGCCATCAGTCTTATTTTAAAAATATAACACATTTTGCAAGGTGACAGTTCATAAAACCAGCATTTTTAGTTATGTTATGTAATGATGAACATCAGTAAAATGTCAAACTGTGAACACAAGACTTCGTGTGGCAGTCTGTGCTACTTGTTACCCAACTTTTTTTTTAAAAGAAATCGACGCTGAGTCCTTGTGACATAATTTTATGACCTTCAGCATCCACGAATACCTGGTTTATTTTAGTGCGAGATTAGATAGCAAGTTGCTGGATTCTGAAAACAGATCATAAGACCATAAGACACAGCAGCAGGAATCTGGCCATTCTGCTCCATCATTCAATCATGGCTGATATGTTTCTCATAAACACTCTCCCGCCTTTCCCTGTAAATTTTGGCCCCTATAACAATCAAGAAACCATCTATCGCAATCTTAAATATTCCCAATAACCTGGCTTCGACAGCTTTCTGTGGAAATGAATTCCATAGATTCAAAGGTAACATGGTGTGAGGCTGGATGAACGCAGCAGACCAAGCATCATCAGAGGAGCAGGAAAGCTGATGTTTCAGGTTGAGACCCTTCTTTCATTGATTGAAACCTCTTTTGTTGAAGAGATTTCTCCTCACCTCCATTTCAAAGGGTCTTCCCTTTATTCTAAGGCTGTGTCCTCAGGTCCTAGTCTCTCCTGGCAACGGAAATATCTTCCCAACATCCACATCGTCCAGGCCGTTCAGTTTTCCATAAGTTTTAAACTTCAAATTTCATCCTTCTAAACTCCATTGAACACAGACCCAGAATCCTCAAATGTTCCTTGTACGTTAAGCCTTTGATTCCCAAGATCATTCTCATGAACCCCTCTGGAACTGCTCCAGGGCCAGTACACCCTTCCTGAGGTATGGGGCCCAAAATTGCTCACAATACTCTAAATGTGGTCTGACCAGAGCTTTATAATGCCCAAGTAGTACATACCTGCTTCTATATTTTAGTTATCTCGAAATAAATGCCAACATTGTATTTGCCTTCCTAACTACAGACTCAACCTGCAACTTTACCTTAAGAGAATCCTGGACTAGGACTCCAAAGTCATTTTGCAGTCAGAATTCTGAACTTTTGTCCCCACTTAGAAAACAGTCTCTGCCTGTATTGTTCCTACCAAAGTGCATGACCTCACACCTTCCCATGTTGTATTCCATCTGCCACTTCTTTGTCCACTCTCCAAACCTGTCCGAATCATTCTGCAGCTTCCCTGCCCCCTGAACACTACTGGTCCCTTCATCTACCTTTGTATCATTTGCAAAGTTAGCCAGAATGTCCTCGGTTCCTTGATCTAGATCATTAATGTGTAAACTGAAAAGTTGTGGTCTCAACACTGGCCCTTGCACCACTCGTCACCAGTTCCTATCTTGAGAAAAACCTTTTAATCCCTACGCTCTACTTTCTGCCACATAGCCAATCATTTATCCATACTAGTACCTTTCCTCAAACACCCATGGGTCCTTACCTTCCCCAGCAGCCGCCTGTGCAGCACCTTGTCAAATCCTCCTGGAAGTCCAGAAGGATAACATCCACTGGCTCTCCCTTGTCTAATTGGTTCATTACCTCATCAAAGAATTCTAACAGATTTGTCAGGCATGACCCTCCCTTTGATGAAATCACACTGACTTTGCCCTATTTCACAATGCAATTCCAAGTGTTCAGAAAACTCATGCTTTACCAATGGCTGAGGTCAGGTTAACTGGCCGATAATTTATTGTCTTTTGCCTTAATCCCTTCTTAAACAGGGGGGTTACATTAGCAATTTTCCACTCTGCTGGTTTCAGTGACTCCTGAAAGATCACCACTAAAACCTCTTCTATCTCTTCAGTGTTCTCCTTCAGAACTCTGGGGGAGTAATCCATCTGGTCCAGGTGATTTAAGCACTTTCAGACCTTTTAGTCGTTCTAGCTCCTTCTCCTTAGTGATGGCCACCACGCTCGCCTTTCTCTCCCCATTTCTTAAATTTTTGGAATATTACTCGTGTTTTCTGCCCTTAAAACTAACACAATGCACTTGTTCAGTTTGTCTGCCTTTTTTTTAAGCTCCCCATTTCTACTGCTCCAGTGTTAATTTCTAGCAGCCCAAAGTTTACTTTTGCTTTTCTTTTATTCTTTATAATCTAAACAAGCTCTTGCAATCTTCTTTTATATTACTGGCAAGCGTACCTTCATATTTAATCATCTCCTGCCTTATTTCTTTGTCAGTTGTCCTCAGTTGGTCTTTGTAGGCTTCCCACTGCTCTTTGTTGTATTATATGCTTTCTCTTTTGCTTTTGCTCTTATGCTGTTGCTGACTTCCCTTGTCAGCCATGGTTGACTCGCCCTCCTTTTAGTACACTTCTTTTCCCTAGGGAATGAATTTTTGTTGTGTCTCCCTACTTACTCCCAGGAACTCCTGCCACTGCTGTTCCACTGTCTTTCCTGCTTCGGTTCCTCTCCCAATCAATTCTGGCCAGCTCCTCCCTCCTGCCTCTGTAGTTGCCTTTATTCAACTAATTCCAGCTTTTCCATTTCAAAGTACAAAGTAAATTCCAACATATTATGGTTACTGTCTCCTAAGGATTCCTTCTCCTTAAGCTCCCTTATCAAGTCTGCCTCACTGCACATCATTAAATCCAGAATTTCCTTTTTTCCCCCCTCGTGGGCTCTACCCCGGGCTGGTCCAAAAAAATCTTATAGACATTCCATAAATTTCTTTCCTTGAAATCCACTATCAACCTGATTTCCCCAGTGCACCTGCTTATTAAAACCCCATGATCACTGTAACTTTGCCTTGCTTACACACCTTTTCTATCCCCCAGTGTCTCTTGTGCTCCACATCCCTACTACTGTTTGGAAGCCCGTATGTAACTCCTATTATAGTTTTCTTATCTGTACGGTTCCTCAATTCTGCTAACATAGATTCTACATCATCTGATCCCATGTCATTTCTTGCTATCGATTTAATTTCATTTCTCACTAATAAGGCAATCACCTCGCCCTACCCACCTGTCTTTTCAATAGGTTGTACATTATTAGATATTTAGCTCCCAGTCCTGACTCCTTGCAGCCACATCTCCATGATGCCCACCACATCATACCTGCCAATCTCAATATCAAGCTTATTTCTCTTATTTCATAAACTGCATGCATTCAGTCCTGTATTTATCATTGCTCTTCTCACTGTCATCTGACGCCCTTGCAGTTAGACTTCTAACCCCTTCCAAACACACTGTCCTATTTTGTGTCCTGGAGATTTAAATAATTTCTCCTGAGTTCTCCTTACTTTGCTTGTGTTTTCATCTATTTCCACACATTTGAATCTGCCTGCACAGATGTTAACCTAATGCTTTGTTTCCCATTTGGCATTATACTTCTTGGAGGTTTACCCTTCCCTTTCTCTCTACTTTCTAGTTTCAAGTCCTGTTCACCACCCTAGTACAATCAAGCCCCCAGTTCCCCTTCCAAACGTTTGTACATGCACGCTGACAATTTGGGTTTAGTGATTACAGGAGACTTTTCTGCAATAGCTCAGGAGCTCCAAGCAAACGTTTTCAAAGCACCAGCTGTCACCCATGTTGGGATGAACAGACTCATCACAGGAAAACAAATGAGCCCAGACATCACTTGATGATTTGGTTCATTGCACCAAGCGATGCCTTGATAAATCTGACTACATGAGGAGACAAGAAAATTCCTCATCATTTCGGGCATAACATTTGATTTTCAGAACATTCATCATGTAACTTCACGTCCGAAGCCAAAAAAGGTCTCAGAAGGCCTTTCTTGTTATTATACAGAGCAAACATTATTGGGAAGGTCTGCAAGTTCAGGGTTTACAACCTTTCTCAAATATGCTTCGCAATCAAAGTCAAATATCCAACTACAAAATGCATCCAAAAAAAAGAGATGCAAGGTGGTCTTGGGGTGTAGGAAGTAGTGGTGTAAAGGGGCCTGGGGCCATGGATCCTGAAAGACCTGTCTGTCCCCTTTTCTGCTCCCCCCGTCACTTACTCCCCTCCACCATTTCCTGATCTTTCCTCCCAGCCATGGCAGCTCAACCGAATCCACCTCCAATCTGGGCACATCTAATTTAAAGCGATGTATAAATTGCAGGCATTGTGTCAGCAAATGCAGCCATGTAATAAAACCAAGACAGAGAGAATTCAACCATATACTGTGATTGAAATAAGAAAGGTGAGGCTGGATGGCCTCAACTTTAACGCCAAGCATATTTTGGTCAGACAGATGAGTTAACGTGATGGACTCATATGTTGAACTGCCATATTATTGCCATCACATGAATTTTGTTGATGATTGGAAACTTAACATTCTTGGGTGCAGGGTCTTCGTGCAAGACAGGGGTCTAAAAGAGGAGGTGGTGTTGCAAGATTAAGGAGTTAGCTGTTCCAAGATGATATCTTCGAAGGATCTTCAAATGAAGTTTTATGGGTAAAGCTTAGGAATAAAAAGGGGAGATCATATTGTTTGAGGGTCTAAAATGTAGCCAAAGTGATCAGTGGGCAATGGAGAAGCAGGTATGCAGATGATTCACTAAGGTGTGTAATAACGACTGTGATTAAAGTAGGAAATTTTAACTTCCCCAAGCATTAAATCAGATACCCATGGTGTAAAGGGTTAAGAAAAGGAGGATTTATTGAAATATAAACAGGACAGTTTTTTATGTCAACATGTAGAAGGTCCAACAACGGCTCAGAGCCTAACCTAATTCTGGAGAATAAAGCAGGACAGGTTGTTAAGGTGGCAGTCGGGAGCATTTTAGTGAGAATAACCACAAGATGGTTTAATTCAAGTTTGTTACGGGAAAGCAAAGTGATGGTCTGCAAAACAAAAAGGAGTGTGGATTGGAAGCAGGCATATTTTATTAAAAGAAGACAGGATCGGCCCAAAGTGGACTTTTGAACAGCTACTTGTACTATAACCTGCAGCAGGACAGTGGGGTATTCAAAAATAAAGTAGGGAGAGTATAAGCCCAACATGTTCACTTCATGATGAAATGTAGAAGCAACAACCTAGAGAATCCTGAATGTTTAAGAATATTTAGGGCTGGATACTTAGGAAAAGAAGGGCTTTTAACAGGGACAACTCAAGAGGTGAGCATAGTATGAAAAGAACAGAGGCAATCTTAAGTAATTAAGACAGCAAAGAGGGGACATGAAAAAAGACCAGCAGGTAAAATTAGGGAGAGTCCCACGGTACTGTGTAAGCATATTAACCAGCGCAAGAGCAGAGCTCACCAGGTAGCAAGAGGGCA
The DNA here is from genome assembly GCF_030684315.1 of Stegostoma tigrinum. NCBI lineage: Eukaryota > Metazoa > Chordata > Chondrichthyes > Orectolobiformes > Stegostomatidae > Stegostoma > Stegostoma tigrinum. The sequence continues at coordinate 94,620,813 of NC_081358.1, read as the reverse complement.
AGCAAAAATCCCACTCTCATCGCTGTTTCCCGCTATTCCCTCCGTTGATCCAAGCATTTTGGGGTGGCTCAGGGTGGCTAGCACTGCTGCCTCACAGAGCCAGCAACCCAGATTTGATTCCACCCTCAGGTAACTGCCTGTGTGGAGTTTGCACATTAGATCCACACTGATCCTCTGAAGAATATACCACCCAGAATCCCCCACCCCACATTTCCCATGGCTAATCCACTTAACCATCACACTGCTGGACACTATGCGCAATTCAGCATGGCCAATCCACCTCAACCGCACATTTTTGGACTGTGGGAGGATACTGGAGCACCTGGATGAAACCCACACAGACACAGGGAGAACGTGCAAACTCCAACTGACAGTCATCCGAGGCTGGAATCGAACCTTGGTATCTGGCACTTTCAGGGAGCAGTGCTAACTACTGAGCCACTGTGCTGCCCTCAGCCTCTTACTCTTTTCATATTTATATATTTAAAGAAGCTTTTGCTGCCATCTTTGTATTCCCACAATTTTAATTTCAAAGTTCATTTTCTCCCTTGTTACTTCATTGGTTGTCTCTTGTTGGTTTTTAGAACTTTTCCAGTCCTCTGGTTTACCAATAACCTTTGCAACATTACCTGGTTAACCATGATTTGCTTATTCCCTTCCTACTCACTGGAATAAGTCTCTCCTGTAAGCCATGAAATATTTTTCTTAAACACATGCCACTGATCCTTAACCATTTTTGCCCCTAAGCTCCCTTTCCAGTCCACCCCAGCCAGTTCTGCTTTCATTCAACTTAGCATAGTTGTTTCTGACTCAAAGTTCCTTCTTCTCAAACTGAAAGCTAAATTCTACCATGTTATGGTCACTGTATCCGAGAGGATTTTTTACTATGACATATTTTTAAAATCTGTATCATTACACAGCAGATCTAAAACAACCTGAAGCCTGGTTAGATCCACACATATTGTTCTTGGGGTCTTGACTAAATTTTTTAACCAAATCACTGCCATTAATAGATAATTATACAAGTATCTTGAAAAGTATCAATTTAGCTCAAGTCCCTTCACCGTTTCAACAGAGAGAAAAGGACTGAAACGGACTCAACTGTCAGCTATGGTTCAGTTTACAGCACTCATCTCTGTCAGAGGACTGTTGGTTCAAGTTCCATTCCCATAATCAAGTACAGTGAAGTCCACCACTTGTGAGGGTCACATTGCCTGAAAACCTCAAACTGCGATTATCACAACTTGTGAACATGACAGAATATACATATGCTGTACAAAAAGCAAGCACAGTCTGCAATATAGACAAACACACAATGTGCACTTTCTGCTTCAAGACCTGCAGAGGGTAAAGAAGTTTTGTGCATACATAGAGAAAGTGGACAAGTGGGTAGCACAACTGTTAAAAGAAAGCAAAGTTGACACTTCAGTGCATTGTTGAGGTTACAGTGCATCATTCCAGATGACAATCTTTTCTATTTATCTCACGTGATAGGAAATGGAGTTCCAGTCTGTCCTATCAAGTAGATGTAAAAAAATCAAACGGTACTCTTTGATAGAGAAACAAACGAATTACCCATAATATTCCAATGATCAATTAACCCTCAAGCAATCTCATAAATTAGCTGTAGTTTGAGGGAGCTCCCCGCTTGCAAATTGTTTGCCATCTTTCTGACTTTACTATAATTACTGTGCCTTGTCCTAGAAATAAAAGGACCATTTCTATGCACAGAGGCCATTAAACTATTTCAATTTTTTTTTGCCTTTCACTCATAAAACCAATGTGTTACCTTTTTCTTTGTCTATTGTGTAAGCAGGTTTTAGGATGGGGTTAGCTTTAACTTTGTTGACAGTTCATTGTTGTTGATTTCTAGCTAGAATCTATTTATTTGTAATAATTAGCCATTGTTAAGTCCAGAAACCTGATCCATGCTTTTTGTTCACTTCAATTTAATAGACAGGTATATTGAGGAGTTTCTGTGCACTTTGGCAAAGTCTGTAACCTTTGTGGCAATTTTGGAAAAAGTGGGGTTTTATTTTCAGTTTGCTGCACCAGTCAGCTGTGACAACTCCGTCACCTATCTTTTATCACCACTGTGCTCATCTACCAATCATTATTATGCAAGTGCCTTCACAAGGACTGCAGCACTCGTCAGAATACTGTTCATTCCACACACTGATCGCAGAGGGGATAAAAACATACTTGATGGGCCAAAGAGAAAATGCAGTGTGAAAACAAGTTATGTAATTCTAGTCATTGGAAAGGTTAGTTGTCTGCAGTCAACTAACAGTCAACAGTTGTCTACTATAATAATAAATGCAAGCTTTTGTTTTTCCACAACTCAATCCCAGTTGCCTTACTGAATTTATACGTGATAGTTTAAGATATGACTTGTCATTGCGTTTATTTAGTGTATTCACAACGACACGCCAAAAAAATGCACTGAAATCACTGGTCAATAATTTTGAACAGGACATCAATCCACACCCCTTATTCTGAAATAAATTCTTTTCATCACCCTCCTTAGGAACCCTTAGCTCCAGAACCAGATATGCTCACGAAGCTCATAACCAAACAGGCAAACAATCAGGTACCCTGCTGTTGAACTCAATATATTTCCTGTTAATGCTATTGGAATTTTATTATCATGAAGATGACAGATACTCAGGTGAAGGATGGTGTCTCAATATTTATTGCACATCCTAATTACCTTCAAGAAGGTGCTGATTAAGTGCCTTCTTAAACTGTGCAGTCCTTGGGTGTTGCTATACTTACAATGCTACATGCAAAATCAATTCAGGATAGTGACCATGCAACAATGCAGGAAGAGGGTTAAGTGGCAATCAGCAGACAGTTCCCTTGTCCATGGGATCTGGAGTCAATTTTGAAGACTCTCAGGCAAGTTTCCCCTGATTATTTGAAACTTTCCTAACTTACGTGGGTCTGTGGGACAGTAGATACATTAAGATTGTGTCTGCAGTTGTCTGTTTAAAGTGATGGAGCAAGTATGTCAAGTATTGCTTGACTAATCTGATGCTGGTAAGGAGTACATTTGAGGTTGACAGTGCTGAGTTTGTTTCTATCATTTCCATCAGTGCTGGGTTTCACTCCTTCCTTTAAACTTTAAGATAGCTTGACAGGTCATGTCAGAGGGCAGTTAAGAATTGACCACATAGCTCTGGACCTGGAATAACATACAGACCATACCAGGTAAGGATACTAGATTTCCTTCCAGAAAAGACATTAGTTAATCAGATGGGCTTCAATAATAACTGATAATGAGCTCCTCATTAACAGTTTGCAAATTTTTAACACCAGGTTTACTGGTTGAATTCAAAATTCACTACCTGCTCCAGTGAGAATTTAAATGCAGGTATATTAGTCTGGGTCTCTGGTTTACTCATCAAGATACACCACGACCATGCCGCTGCTTCCCTCAAAGTCTTTCAACAATAAACATCAGCACTGTTATAAATTCATGATCTCATGCTTCATAATTAACACTTAATTTCCACACCAACATAATTCCCATTTATAACATTTTCTTCGCCAGAATGTGTGTGGAATATCCCATTTGTTCTCCAACTCCCATTCTGTAATCCTACAGGGCATCTGCCAGCTGTTACTGTTAATTCCACATTTCTGTATTGCTCCGAGTGTATGACAGGCTGGCTAAAATTTTCAGTTTTCACTTGTTCAGTTTAATAAATGTCAAAATTATTGACAACGCAAGAAAAACTAACTTTGAAAAGTAATCATCATCAATTATTTGATAATTTTACAACTGTACTGTACGTTATTGTGATACTCCAACTCATTTCCCTGCTGCAGTGGCTCTTCCATAGAAGATCCACAGATTTGAAGAACCCCTGCAGTGCAGAAACAAGCCAGCCGCCCCATGCTGACGCTCCAAAGAACATCCCAGCCAGACACACCATCCCACCCTATCTCTGTAACCCCACATTTCCAGTGGCTAATCCAGCTGCCTTACACATCCTTGGGAGAAAACCGGAGCACCCAGCGGACACCCATGCAGAGACAGGAAGAATGTGCAAACTCCACGTAGACAGTCACCCGAGGCTAGAATTGAACCTGGGTCCCTGGCACTGTACTAACCACTGAACCGCTAGATCTCCTCTTCAGGACAAGCAGGAATCTGTTCAACCTGCATCATCTCCAATCCAGAACCAACCCAAACTCTGTCATCAAACTGCAGTAAGCACACAAAGTAAAGATGCTCATTTAATGAGCCAGTGCATGATGGGCAAATGGTGTTTAACTGCACCATAACACTACCATGACACAATGCTTGCACATGCATACTCTCAGGGACTGAGCTCAGCAACATTTTTGCCAAGCCAAGGGCCTTAGTTTAAGACAAATATTTCCAGACCTCTCCTGCCAGTCAAAAATCCAGGAATTCTTGTCCAACAGCTGTGAAATCAACTTGAAGTATATGGATTGCAGTGGTTCAAAAAGGCAGCTCACCACAATCTTCTCAAGGAGCAGACCATAAATACTGGCCAGCCAGTGACGCCCAAGTCTGACTAGTGAATTTTAGAAATTGGCAATGTGAATCAATTCTCAGTTATTTTCATAGACATCTACGTTTAACATCACCTCAATTGTGTCAGTGAAACCTTCTGCCATCTGGACAGCAGTGTTTGAAGATAAAAATCTCAAACCTGGCACCAAGCTCAAGGCCTGCAGGCACTTGTCGTGTCAGCCTGACTGCATTTGTTAGAACTATGGACAAGGTCCAGTGGTCATTTCAAACCCCTAGAGAAAGTTCATCAGCAATGTCTCTGTGAAATCCTGAGAATCCAATGGCAGGACAGGCAACCCACAGCAGTTTTCTCTCATAGGCTAAGATCTCGAGCATTGAGGTCTTCAGCTATGCTGGATGGGCCATAACATCTACACGACTGACATTAGAGTTACAAAACAAACTCTGCACTCAAAGTTGTGTCACTACATATAGTTACTGGGATGGCAGGGAAAGCATTAACAACATCCTCAATAGCTTCTTGGAAAAAAAATGCAACACACCAAATGAATCTCTTGCTCAAGACTGTCTAACTGGAGAAGTAACATCTGCATAAAGTAGCAACCACCTCTAGCATCTCTGTCAGGCAGAGTTGGAAGCCAAACACAAACAGTGGAGGAAGTAGGCAAAAACTCGAGTGCTCCACCCATCTCTTCAAACAGCACCATAACCTGCTCCATGTATGGCAGATTGAACAGAACAATGTTGGATTCACACAATCTCTTCACTGAAAGAAAGGCATCCTTAGCCTTGAGATACTACGCAAGACAATGACAACATTAAAAACAATTCACTTGTGGGGTGTGGGTGTTGCTGGTAGGTAGAGCCTCGATTTACTGTCTGACCTGAAAGAGAGCACTTCCAATATTCTTTCCCCAGATGGTGTCAAACCCGCTTAGCTTTTCCAGCAATTTGTTTTTGTTTTTCACTTCCAGCATCAACAGTTCTTTTGGCTTTTATCTAGTATTTAACTCACTGCTGCATCTCTTCCTGATGAAGTTCTGCCCCTTTCTCTGACACAATTTCCACTCCAATCTTTTTCTTGCCCTCTGTCATTAATTTTGCTGTTGCTCCTGACGTTCGACAAGACATTTTCCAAAACCAGTTTCCACAGCCATATCACATTCCGCAGTAAATGCCTCCAGCTCAGACTCACCACACATGGATTCCAACTCAAGTTTCATCCTTTGTGTTTTTGAATCCACCCAGGATCATAGATATGCCTATGATGTTCAAACAATGCACAGACAGCTGTTCAGGCCACATCCTGAGACCCAGGCTCAGTGCCATGTGTCGTCATATACACACTCTCGACCTCTCTCTCCAACAGTGTGCTTCACGATTGCTCGAAACTGAACTGCTCCCTTGTTCCACTTCATCCTCTGGCTCGTTCGACATGTTAACAAGGAAGCTATTCCTTTCAGGCACAAGATGAAACAACTCATAGATACCCACACCCACTCTGAAGCCTTCCTCCTCTCCCTTTTCCTCTGACTCCATCCTCTCTCCCAACTCCGTTCATGTATTTACTATCCCACTGGCTTTCCTCTCTCTGAAATTGAATATTCTGCATACAGCAAAGGTCTCAGTTTTATCCCCCGTGCCCCACCTGAATGAGTTTTGGGCATTAACATGACGTTGAACTGTTCTTCCATCAGTTTCATCTCTATGCCCATTTCTTTGGATCTGGGTCCTCTCCTTATACGACACACACCACTTTGCCCACCTCCAGCATTCTCCCAGACCTCTCCCTCTGGCCTTTTACCTGCACTCAACCTATGCATTAGAGTTCTGAGGAAGGGTCACTGGACAGGAAACGTTAACTCTGATTTCGCTCCACAGATGCTGCCACACCTGCTGAATTTTTCCAACAATTTCTGTTTTTGTATCTCCAATATTCCCTCAGTGTTGCACTAGAGTATCATCCTTGATTTTTGTGCTCAAAGCCAAGCAGGAGTTGCATCTAGAGTTTTGCAACTCAATGGCAAGAAGGCTAACAACTGAGTGACGGCTGACACCATACTAGTATAAATAAATACAGCTGAACTGAAATAATGTATAATGAGGAAGAAAGGAAAGATGACTTTGGACGCAGGCAAAGTATAATGAAGTCAGGTGGGAGGAGGCTTGCATGTCGACTTCAGAGCACAAATTGGCCAATTGGCCCCTCAAGCCTGCTTTGACATTCAACAACATCATGACTGACCTACTTCTCTCTGAAAACCCAGGCAACAAATTACATTATTGATATCTGTTGCAAATCCAAAAAGATTTGGAAACAAAATGGCATTTTTTAAACAAAGGAATACCCATTCAGTTATTTGACTTTTGGAATGCTTTAAACACTGATTTAATTGTGATACAGTATACTAGTTAAGATTTTGACAAAACAAAAGTTGTTGTGATTCTAGTTCCATAACCTCTGACATTTCTTCAGTATCTCACTGAAATGCCCATTTTCTCCACGCATGTCAAAAGATGATACCATCCTGAGGGCATGTCATACTCACCCTGCAGTCAAATTTTTGCACTCTTCAACTTGGATACTGAGCAGAAACCCAAATGCTGCTCCTCACAGACTCTTACTTTAAGTCCAAGGGCACCATGCCTTGACAAAGTCCAACCAACTCAGCGTAGACTAGACATACAGTTGGCAAATTCTTGATTTGAATTGATCACGTGTATTTGTATATCAACCGGTAGGTTTTTAACTTTTCTCTTATAATTAATAAAGTACAGCAAGTAAAAAGCTCCTCCTGTCTCATATTGCTAATTTCCCTGAGCCTACAACAGCTTTACTTCCTGATCTAATGAAAGTATAGGTTGATGCAGTGAGTGTAGGACTCTACCAATTGCGCTTTTGCTAATTTTTTTGGATCGAAAAATCAATTAATAGTACTCCCTTGCTCTTTTCCTTCAGCCCTGTAACTTTTATCCCTTTAGGTACTGATCTAATTCAATTTCTATATTACAACTGCATATGAATATTAAAATCACATCCACCAGCCATCAAACCAGTGCATTTCAGATCGCAATCCAATGTAATGAAAAATTTTTCCTCACATCATCATCGGCAAAAAAAAAAATCAGTCACCTTAATTCTGCATGCTTTAATTGTTATCTTTCATTTTTTTTTATACATTCTGGAACTGTCCCAGCAGATTGGAGGATAGAAATGTAACCCTGCTGTATAAAGCAGGACAGAGGAAGAAATTCTGAATTAGACTGATTAGCCTAATATCAGCAGTAAGGAAAATAGCTGCAGTCTATTGTAATGGATGTGAGAATATGACATTTTGAAAATACCAATATATCTTTTACATTCCTTCATGGGATATGGACATTGATTTTTTTGGGGGGGGGGGCTAGTTGCAGGGGTGGCTTCTGCAATGCCTGGTACTGCCCCTATCTTTGAACCAGAAGGCTCTAGGTGCAGTTCCACCTGCTTTAGAGGTGTGAGAAAACATGTCCAAAAAGGTTGTTTGAAAATATCTATGGGCATTGCTGGCTAGGCAAGAAGCAATTAAGAGTCAACCACATTGCTGTGGGTCTGGACTCATGTCAGCCAGACCAGGGAGAATAGAATGTCAAAGAATCACACTGGAATCAAAATGTTCATGCTCTATTTTTAAACAGATACTGCCAAATCTACAGAGTCTTTTTCAACATTTCCAGTTTTTATTTTAGATTTGCTATCGTCAGACAAGGCTGGCAGATTTCTTCAGTGAATCAAGTGTTTTTAATGACAATCGAAAGTAGTGACATGGTCACCTTTACATCAGCTCTTTATTCTAGAACTTTTTCAGCTGAATTCAAATTTCACCAACTGTCATTGTGGGATTCAAACCTATATTTGCAGAGCATTGGACTGGGTGCAGAAGTGCAGGCCCAGTGACATCACTACTATCTCACAAATATACTACAATTTTTTGAGGGCACAATTTGTAGAGTAGATGTTAGAAAACCAATGGGTGTGTATTTGGATTTGCAGAAAGTCCCCATGTAATATGTTATTGTGCAAAATCAAGCACATGGAATTGATAGGAATATACCAGCATGGATTGAGAATTGTTTAACATTCTGGAATTGAGATGTTTCAAGCGAGATAGACAGGGATGCGAAAGAGATAACAAGGTGGAGAGCTGGATGAGCACAGCAGGTCAAACAGCATCGGAGGAGCAGGAGAGTTGACGTTTCGGGCCTAGGCCCCTCTTCAGGGATGTGAAAGTGGTGGGGTGTTACAGATAAGGGAGGCTGTCACAGCTGTACTCAATTAGGATACTTTGGAGGGGTCATACGGCAAGATTGTATGGGTAGAGATCAGACATAGGAAGGGCACAGTCACTTCAGCGGGATTGTCTTACAGATCTCCAAACAGCCATCAAGTGACAGAGGAACACATATGTGGACAGGTTATGGAAAAATGTAGAACCAACAGCGTTGTTGTGGTGGGTGATTTTAACCTCCTCTATATTGACTGGGGCTCGTTTCATGCCAGGGCTTGGATGGAGCGGGGAGTTTCTAAGATGTATCCAGGATGTTTTTTTTAAAAATACAACCCAAGTTGTCCAACTAGGGAGATATTGTCAATAACTTTCTATGTGCCAAACAGCAAGGATACCCTTCAATTGATCTTACTTCCTTTCTTTAAAAAACTAAGAAGAGCTAAGAATCGAGTGGCACATATCAAGGTCAGAGAAGCAGTGAGCACCAGTCATAAGGAGCACTGTGAAAATCTTCACAACTGTCACTCAATCCTTGGTTGCAAGTGCCCTTGACGACATTCTATCACCTGTCACCAACCTGGCGCAACTTGAACATGACACTCAAGATCAAAAAGGCCATGCAACAGCTGAGAACCAACAAGGCTGTCAGTGCATAAAGCATGCTATAGAAGCCCTCTTAGCCTACATACACTACATCATCTCCTCATCTGGAAGGAGAAGAGCATTCCAGTAGATTTCTAAAGTGTTGTAATCGTGACTTTTACAGTGTTATATATCAACCTAAAGTGTGACATTACACAAACAGTCCCACAGTCATTCCCAGCTCAAACCTTCAAGATCCCACATCTGTGTTGCTCTCTTTCCATATAGAAGCCAAACTCTCAAGACTCCCCTGCTTGGTGGTTAACTTAAAAAAAGGTCCCTTTGCTTTTCCTTAGCAGTACCCTCCCTTTCTTACTCTCAAAATACAGCTGTATATTTCTACAAGACACTGCCAAATAGTCACCCCACCCCAGTATTTCTCTCCAAATGAAAACAGTCACACGGGTGAGTTTCCAGCTATGTTGTCTATCTGGAATTCTCTTTGAGCTGAGTCAAAGACACATTTCATGCCAGATCTAGTATTGGGGAATGAGCACGGCCAGGTGATTCAAGTTTCAGTGGGGGAGCATTTTGGGAAGTGGCCATAATTCCCTAAGTTTTGAAGTTACTTATGGATGAGGATAAGAACAGTCCCTAGGGTGCAAGTACTAAATTGGAGGCAGATCGAAGGAATGTAGATTGGGCTTGGATGTTTAACGGGTACCATCTCACATCTCTGTCTTGTGAGAACGGTTTACAAACCAGTTGAGTAGAGTTCAGGGCCACCATGTTCCTGTGAAAATGAAGCAACAGGATGGCAAGGTTCAGAAACCTTGGAATGACAAGAGAAACTGAGAACTTAGTCAAAAAGAAATGAGGCATATGCGAGTCCTAAAGAATAAAAACACTGCAGGAAAGAACTCATGCAAGGAATTAGGAGGTCTAAATGGAGGCATGAAATGTCTTTGACAAACAATTTTAAGGTAAATCCCAAGATGTTTTGTAAATATAAAAAATGGAGCAACAAGGTAGGTAGGTAGGTAAAGTGCAAGTCCACTTAAGGGCAAAAGATAGACTTTGTGTGTGGAGCCAGAGGAAGTGATTGAGGTCCTTAACGAATACTTTGCTTCAGTATTCACAAAGGAGAAGGACTCAGTGGATAATGAGACTTGGGAAGGGCATGTGAACATTCTTGGGCATGTTGATTAATAAAAAAAGATGATGTCGGGTGTTTCAAAAAAGCATTAAGGTAAACAAGTACCAGGAACCTGATGGGATCTATCCTAGAATGCTGAGGGAGACATTGCTAGATCCTTGTACAAAATCTTTATATCCTTTTTAGTCACAGGAGAGGTCTCCATAGCTAAAGGATAGCCAACATTCATCCTTTGTATAATAAGGGCAATGGGGATAATCAAGGAAATTAGAGGCCAGTGAGCTCTTATGTCAGTGGTGGGACATTATTGGAGAAGATTCTTAGGGATAAGATTTATTGACATTTGGGAAAGTATGGACTTATTCGGTATAGGAAGTATGGCTTTGTGCAGGGAAGGTCACATCTCACAAAGCTGATTGAGTTTTTTGAGGAACAGACAAAGATAATTGATGAGGGTAGGGGCATAGATGATGTCTATCTGTATCTGGACTTTAGCAATGTCTTTGGCAATGTTCTTCATGGCAGGCTGACACAAAAAGTGAGGTCATATGGTATCCGTAGTGAGCTGGCACAGATGCAAAACTGAGTTTGTCATGGAAGACAGAGAGGACCAGTGCAAATGTGTTTTTCTGACTGGAGGTCTGTGATCTGTGTTTGTCAGGAATTGGTACAAGAGCTTCTGTTGTTTCTAGTATACAGCCCATAAAACATTTGGAGGAGAACTTGGGCAGACTAATTAAGATGTGTGTGGACAAGACAAAGATTGGGGGTGCTGGGGGCAAGGAGGAGGGTTGCCTGAGTATAGAGATAAACTGGACACTTGGGTGGAGAAATGGCAGATGGAGATAAATCTGGACAAATGCGAGGTGATGCATTTTAGAAGATCTAATGAAGGTGGAAGTATACAGTGAATGGCAGTATCCTTCACAGCATTAACATAGAGGGAGATCTTGGCATACAGGTCCACAGTTCTCTGAAAGTGGTAACACAAGTGGTGAAGAAGGCATTACATGCTTGATTTCATTGGTCACGGCATACAGCATGAAAACTGGCAGGTCACAATGCTGTTGTATAGAACTTTATCTTCACAGAGTCATCTAGCATGGAAACAGACCCTTTGAACTCAACTATGTTGAGCAGGTTTTCCAATTTTGATTCTCTAAATTCTGATCCTCTAAAGCGATTCTAGCTCAGAGAGTTTGAAATGCAAGTGGCAGGTCACCAAGGTTTATCCATGATGCTCAGAGGAAATGGTGGCATACTGATGATAGTGTTGGACAGGTAATTTAGAAGTTTAATTCTTGCGATATGAGTTCAAGTCCAACACTGACACATGGAGTTCAAATTCAATTAGTAAATTCTGAAATGTATAGCCAATTTCAATCATGGTGACTATATCACCTACCATTGATTATCCTCCTGGCTTTAGGCAAATAAATCTACAATTTTGCCTGATCAGGAAGTGAATCTAGATCCAAGGAAATGCAGTCAACTCTTGCTAGCCCTCTGAAATGAACTGGTAAATCAACATTTCAAGTACAATTGGAATTCGATTACAAATGCTCCCTTCCCACTGACACCCACATTCCGTGACAGAATAGAAAAACTCACAGCAGCAGTTATTTGATGAGGCAGCAAATATTACAACTTTTAGCTTGAAACCAATGTCACACTATATTTGCTCCGCCGTAAGACTTTATACAAGATTTAAAGGAAACAGAAAGCAGGGAACTGTAGACCGGTTAGCATAACATCTGGCATAGGTTAGAGTACTGAAGCTACTGTTGAAGAAGTTTTAGTAGTGGACTTAGTCAAGTTCAAAGGATTCAGGGAGAGTGAAAACGAAATCATACTTAACCAATCAATTGGAGTTCTTTGAGGGTAACATATTAGGGATAAGACAAATTGAACTATGTTCTGTTCCTAGATTTCCATAAGAAATTGATAAAAGTGTAGAAAACAGAGCTCATGGTGTACGGATAGCATATTGGCATGGAGAGAAGATTGACTGGCTAACATGAAACAGAGGAAAAACATAAATTGGGCATTTTCTAGTCAGCAAACTGTAACAAGTCATGTCATAAAGATGTCATTGGTTTACAATGTATACAAATTAACTGGATGAAGACATGAAAGGCCTGGGTGCCAAATTCGCTGATAACACAAAGGGAGGAAAGAAAATATGTTGTCAGGAGGACATAAAGAAGGTCAACAAGGTATGGAAAGGTCAAGAATGATAGCAAAGACCTGGTAAATGGTATATAATGTGGGAAAATATCATAGTTTCATTTAAAAAAAATAAAAAAACACAGCATATTATTAAACTGGTGAAAGGTTGCATACAGGATGCAGAAGGTTCTGATGTCTGAGTGTTTTTGTTGTGAAAGACTACGTTGCAAATATTGCAGTCTTGTATTGTGAGAAGAGCTGAATGTGGATCATGCTTCAGCTGTACATTACACCACTAATACAAAATACTTCAGGACATGGCATTTGGGTGCTTTACTGAAACTAGAATATAAATCTGTTCAAAGAGTGCTGTGGTGCAGTGGTAGTGTCCTGTTCTCTGGGCCAAAATTTCTGGGTTCATGTCCCAGTCACCCTGGATGTGTCTCCTGACATATCCGGGCAGGTCGATTAAAGTAGACATAAATGCACTGAAAGCAGTCCAGACAGGATTCACCAGATTAACGTGGAAATAGAATAAAACAAAGTCTGGGTGCTGGAAATCCAAAACAGAAACTGAAATTGCTGTAAAAACTCAGCAGATCTGGCATGTGTGGAGAGAAAGCCTAGTTAAGGTTTCAGGTCCAGTGACCCTTCTTCAGAACTGACTGTAGCTAAGAAAAGATTTATACATATGACGATGGGATAGAGGCAAGGGGGAAAAGGAGTAAACAATAGATGAAGATGGACCCCAGAGAGACAACAACAGTTAGACAGACAAGGGAATGGCTAATGGCCAGCCTGGGAGTCAATAGCCGCTAGTGGGGGCCATCAGTAGCTGACAATAGTTTGGTTGTGTTCACAACTCATGTGATGTCAAAGCCTGGCGTGTGGGGCTTGGGTGAAGGACATGAGAAGGTGCTCAAGTCCTGAAATTGTTGAACTTGATATTGAATCTGGATGGTTTCCCAAGTGGAAAATGTGATGCTGTTCTTCCAGTTTGTGCCAAACTTCACTGGAGCACGACAGCAAGCCTGAGAAAAAGATGTTGGCCAGGTAACATGGTGGTATGTTGAAGTGGCAGGCAACTGGAAGGTAGGTCATTTTTACAGTCAGAATATAGCTGTTCTGAAAGTGGTCACCCAGTCCCCAGTGTAGAGGAAAACCCGTTCTGAGCTGCAAATACACGAGAATACAATCCAGTCTTTGCTTCTTACTTCTGCTGTTTGTACATACTCTGCTGTCTCACTGCCGAGGTTTTCAGTTAGTTCCCACGAAATCACTGACCTCAAGTAACCAATGACCCTACATCTAAAGCTTGAGACAGCAACTTCAAACAGGTGTAAATTGGGAGAGGGGAGTGTGAAATGGAACCGAAGCATCCTTGTGCACCAGTTGCTGCAGGCAATAAAAGAAGGCAAATGGTATGTTGGTCTTCATTGCAACAGGTTTTGAGTACGGGAGCAGGGGTGTGTTATTGCAGTTATGCAGGGGCTTGGTAAGGTCAAACCAAGAATATTGTGATAACAAAGTGTGAAGCTGGCTGAACACAGCAGGCCAAGCAGCATGGCCTAGACCCTTCATCAGAGGCTGTCTAGGCCTGAAACGTCAGCTTTTGTGCTCCTGAGATGCTGCTTGGCCTGCTGTGTTCAGCCAGCTTCACACTTAGTTATCTTGGATTCTCCAGCATCTGCAGTTCCCATTATCTCTAAACCAAGAATATTGTGTGCAGTTTTAGTCTCATTTTCTGAGAAAAGGTGCTCTTGCTCTGAAGGCAGTGCAGTGAACGTTTACCAGGCTGCTTCCAGGGATGGCGGGCACGAAGTACAATGACAGATTGACTCGGCTGGGGATGTGTTTGCTGGAGTTCAGACGAATTGGGGGTGCGCATGTGCATGCACAGTGAACTCAGAGACTTATACAATCCTAACAGGACTGGACAGTGTAAATGCAGGGAGGATATTCCCGATGATGGGTGTGCCTAGAATCATGGATCCCAGTCTGAGGATTCAGGGGAGTCGATTTAAGACCATAAGACAAAGGAGTGAGGAGACACTCCTTCACCCAAAGAGCGGCAAGCCTGTGGATGCCAAAATCAATGGAAGTATTAAAGAGGCAACTAGAAAGAGCATTTGGGGCGAATGGGATCAAAGTTTATGGGGAGAAAGCTGTATTAGGCTATTGAGTTGAACGATCAGCCATGATTGTGAAGAATAGCAGAGCAGGCTCAAAGGGCCAAGGGCTCTTCCTGCTCCTATCTTGTATATTTCTATGCTAGTTCTGGTTCTTAACACTAGTTTCAGAAAGCTTCTGCAGCAAAATGCCAGATTAGTGCAGAAATGGTGATCAAGACATTGTCCCAAATGCCTCCAATATTTTTTGAAAAAAGTGAACATCCAATACAATTTTGATCACAAGATCCTCCATTCAAATAATCCTGGTGAACTTCTGTTAGCTAAGTGTTTAAGCATCATGAAGCAACAACTGCAAAATAGATTTGAAGTACACTACGCCCACGATTTAAGTGGCTTGCAGAGGACGACTGAGAGACTGAATGGCTCACCACTTTTGCTTATGTAGAGGAAGCAGACAGTAAGTTTAAATGGGAACTCTGTGGGTTGGTAAACAGAATGTTGTTTAATGCAAGGGGACTGAAACTTCAATTATGAGGATAGATTGAACAAGTTGGGACTGTTCTCTATTGAGAGAAGGCGGCTCAGAGAAAATTTGATAGACGCTTTCAAAATTATGTGCAGGCTGGATAGAGTAGATAGGGAGAAGCTAATCTAACTCTTTAAAGGAACAAGAACAAGAGGCAAAAGATTAAACTGTAATGCAAAACAAACAAGGGTGATAATGAGGTAATTTTCTTTCAGACAAGTGGTTGGGATATGCCTGGAAGTGTGATGGAGATAGGTTCAAATTCACTCAAGAGGGCGACAGACGATTATTTGAAAACAAATTAAAGGTATGGGGGAGAAAAAGGCAGAAGATTGGGATTAGGTAAAAATGACCGTTTGAAGAGCCAGTGCAGGCAAGACGGGCTCATAAGACCACCCAGACATAGAAGCAGAAGTGCAGTCACAATTCTAGAACCAATGTTGGAGGTTTTACTGTAGATGATCAGGGGATTGATGTGACGACATTTCAAGCACAATTCTGATTTCCTTATTTGAAAAATGATACAATGCATTAGAAGCAGTTCAGAAAATGGCCACTTGAAAAATTCAAATGCTATCAGCTACTGAGTTTAAAGAAACATGACTGAAACATAAAAGATCCTGACACACTTGTCAGGGTATTACCATTGCCTCTGTAAAGGGTCTTGTGTATTTTATGACATTGAACAGTACTACACAGATATGTTTTGACAACAGGACAATGCCAAGCCAATTGCCACATATATAAGTCCTTCAGTCTGCGGAGAATTCAGATGAATTGTCTGGGTTGAAAATGTGAACTTCCCTCCTCCCCCAATATTATCAGCACCAATCCACATAACAAATGTACTATACAGCAAATGAAATAAACAGAAAAGTTCTATTTTGTGTAAACAAAGGAAGAATGCATTTATGCAAAACTATGAAACGAAAACAAAATGATTTTTTGGCCCTCTGTTGATATTGCAGCTTTTTCATCAATGCATAATGTGAGTGGAGCCTTGAAAGTGGAGTCATAGGTTGACAGGGTGGTGAAGAAGGCATTTAGCATACTTGCCTTCATTGGAGAGTTGACTGAGTATATGAGTTAGGATGTCATGTTGTGGCTGTACAGGACATTGGTGAGGCCACTTTTAGAATACAGCATTCCATTCTGGTCTCACTGCTATAGGAAAGGTGTTGTTGTTAAACTTGAAACGGTTTAGAAAAGATTTACAAGTATGTTGCTGGGACTGGACGGTTTAAGCTACAGGGAGAGGCTGAATAGGCTGACAATTACCATCCCTTCCACAGTGTTGGAGGCTGAGGGGTGACCTTAAAGAGATTTATAAGAGCCTGAGGATAGGGTGAATAACCACCGTCTCCACCACCCCACCCCCCCCACCCGGAGCAGACAGACAGGTCAAAGAGGCGGGGTTGGAGCCAGTAAAGGTGAATGTAGGTGGGAAGTTAGGGAGGGGATAGGTTGGTCCAGGGAGGACAGACAGGTCAAGGAGGCGGGGGGAGGCTAGTGGGTAAGAGATGGGGGTGGGAGGAATGGTGAGGGAAGCGGGGACAAGCTGGATTGGGTTTTGGGATGCAGTCAGGGGAGGGGAGATTTTGAGGCTTGTGAAGTCCCCGTTGATACCATTGGGCGGCAGGGTTCCTGAGATGCAGTTCCTGCAGCCTTTGAGTGGCATCGCTACAGCAATGCACGAGACCCAGGATAGACATGTCGCCCAAGGAGTGGGAGTGGGTGTTGAAATGGTTTGCGACTGGAAGGTGCAGTTATTTGTTGCGAACTGAGCGTAGCTGTTCCACAAAGTGATCCCCAAGCGTCCACTTAGGTTCCCTGATGTACAGAAGGCCACAACAGGAATAGCGGATACAGTACACCACATTAGCAGATGTGCAGGTGAACACCTGTTTGACGTGGAAGGTCTTCTTAACACCTACGCTCGGTTCGCAACAATCAACTGACCTCCCAGTTGTGATCTTTTTCAACTCCCCCTCCCACTCCTTGGATGACATGTCCATCCTGGGCCTCCCGGACTGCCACAGTGATGCCACCCGAAGGCTGCAGCAACAGCATCTCATATTTCGCTTGGGAACCCTGCAGCTCAAGGGCATCAACATGGACTTCGCAAGCTTCAAAATCTCCCCTCCCCCGACCATATCCCAAAATCAGCCCAGCTCGTCGCCACCTCCCTAACCATTCCTCCCACTTCAAGCCCCACCCCCATCTCCTACCCACTAGCCTCATCCCGCCTCCTTAACTCTCCACCTACATTCACCTTTACTGGCTCCAACCTTGCCTCATTGACCTGTCTGTCTCCTCTACGCCTATGCTCTCCTTTATGCATTTTCTATCCGCCTCTGCCTGTCTCCCTGTTTATTTCAGAATCCCGTTCCCTCCACCATTTATGAAGGAGGGTCTAGGCTCAAAACGTCAGCTTTCCTCCTCCTCTGATGCTGCTTGGCCTGCTGTGTTCATCCAGCTCTACACCTTGTTATCTCAGATTCTTCAGCATCGGCAGTTCCTACTATCTCCCTTCTAAAATCAGTTCTCCGTGAGCTCACTATGATGTTGCCCAGTTTCATTTGATCCAAATAGTGATCACATTTGATTACAAAGTACACATTTACTGTTCACCTTTAGTCATTAAATCCCGATACCTAACCATTGATAAAGACAATTTTTTTTTGTATATTTTTGATCGTGAGCTGAAATGGGGGGAAAAACATTGTGCAAGGAATTGCTGCACTTTTGCAAAGCAAGTTAGTGAAACACGTTTTATGTTGCGTTTACAATTCTGCTTTGTTCAAACAGATGGAGAAATAGTTTGCAGATAGTCCAACACCAGGGAAATGGACAAAATGAAAACTGGCTGCACTGAGGTTTCTGATTGGTTAGTGAAGTTGGAACCAGTTGTGGCCATCAGTCTGACAACAACTATCTGGCTCCTGGGTAGCTGAACAGCTAGTGGCATTGCAAACTACTAGTAGCCTTCTAGCTGCAGAGCCTGCTACAAGATGCAAATGATGCGTCTTTCCCGGTAAAGAAAGTCTAAAGCTTGAAAAAATCCAGTTTATTTTCCCTCACCAGTCAGTTTGAACTGAGCCTTTGAAATTACACTAAAAGATTTTGCAATTAGTGCATGAAACATCTGTGCCTCCTGTCAAAGAGAACCTGAAGATGATTAAAGGACAGAAAATCCAGGTGAGCAAAAGAAAGAACATCATGGGCTGGGGCTACTGAACTGTTTCCCCTTTACATTTTCTCTCCACCTAGAACACCAATGTTTTTGGTCTGTCTCTTTCTGACTGTGTGTTTTGGGGTGTGGGGGTGCACAGTCTTTCAGCAGGGGGAGAACTGTAACTCAGTCATGTCAACAAATCACAGTTGTTTACCATGGCTAGAATTTATTTGTTTATAACAAAAATTTGTTTGCATTAAGTGTAGAAACTTGACTGGTGTTTTCTGTTTAGCTAGGTCGATCCAACAGGTGGACTGGGAATGTTTGTGCATTTGGATAAAATCTCTAATTTTTGTAAGAATCAAGGAGTAGCAGGGCTTGATTTCCAGAGCATGGCACGTCATTTAATTAGATCAGAGCTGCTCTAAAATAATGATTCCAATGAGTCTTAGCAGTTTAATGGGACTCGAATCCCAGGAAGGTAAATGGGGTAGTCATAAGCATGTTTTCTTGCTTGAAGGCCATGATCATATCAACTAAGCTATCACAATGCTATCACTAGCTTTCATCACTTTTTGTGTTTGCAAACAAAGTAGCAGATTTCATTAAATTCAACCTCTCAGGGCTGCAGGTCATTCGAAGGTTACAATATTCTGGTCTTTGCATATTTGGCTGATTTCAATTGAGGCAGTACAACTTGCCCCAATATCCCTGAGCTCAGGCAAAGAAATTTCAGATAACCCTTGTTTCCTGATCCTTTCACTGTTAAGTGAAAGCAGAGTAGGACATGTGATTTTCCCAAGACTTATTTGCCTGTGGACATTCACTGATGAAGGTGACATGCATTGTGACCACTTCGTCAAGGTACATGAAACTAGAAAACTGGTTTAAATGAAATTGTATCTTAACAGAGACCCTTTTCTATCTGCAAAACCTCAGGGCTGACACCATGCACAGGTGTGCTTTTGTCCTTCAAGGATGCTTGTACATTTGTACAGCACTCGAGAAATGACATATTTCAGTTTTACATTAGTTAGCTGAGCTTTTCAATGAATCTAATGTGAATCTCGTTACTAAATCCAATGTTTTCTCCAACGTTATTTGTTAATTGTATTTTTTCTATTGTGTTACACCATAGATTATATATTGAAATACATCTAATCATTTCCAAATGTTGCCTCTGCTCTTCCGCAATTGCTTATCTCAACAAAGACATTAAATAGACTTTTCTTCAAACTTACAAATTATTGATTTTAAAAATGATGCTTCTGCTGTAACGATGCAGTCACAGAATTAGCCTTGTTCCTTTGTTTTAAAGGCCATGGTAAGCCTGTTAACATTGTCAACTTTATTCATCAAGAGGGCTTTTGTCTGTTTAATGCTGAAATAAGAAACGTTGTTTTTGCCTCCACACATTCTGTAAGCAGCATAAACTATAGTCAAAACTGCATTGATGGAACATTCACAATTCATCTCTCAATTTCTTCATCTCACAATTAGGGAGTCAAAATGACACTGACTCAAAACTATCATACAGGACTGCTCTAGAGCTGACCAGACAATTACTTAGTGGCAGAACCTGCTACAGAGAAACATATATGATAAAACATTTAACCTTTTATGCCAGTGAACACGAAAATTTTAAATACTAATTCAAAAAAAGACTAACATGGGCAGGGGAATAGAAATAGCAGAAATGCTGCTGAGATTATAGCAGGTAAAGACTCCCCCACTCCTATTCTGAATTTGAATTAGATAGAGCTGTGATGAGTTGAAAAAAAAATCACTCCTTCAGTCAATCAGCAAGCATGAGGCCAATTGCATCACATCTATAAAGACAATGTCAAGCAAGTATTAATAAGTGCCTGGTTCTGTTGAGTGACCTGTAATGATCTGCCAAAAGTTTTTCAAACTACAGAAGTCCTATATTCTTCCAAGTTCTTAATCTTGATTAGATTGGATTAGATCACCTACAGTGTGGAAACAGGCCCTTCAGCCCAACAAGTCCACACCACCCCTTGAAGCATCCCACCCAGAACCATCCCCCTATAACCCACACACCCCTGAACACTACAGGCAATTTAGCATGGCCAATCCACCTAGCCTGCACATCTTTGGACTGTGGGAGGAAACCGGAGCACCCAGAGGAAACCCACACAGACACGGGGAGAATGTTCAAACTCCACACAGACGGTCACCCGAGGCTGGAATCGAACCCGGGTCTCTGGCGCTGTGAGGCTGCAGTGCTAACCACTGAGCCACCGTGCCACCCCCCATATGCTTCATTCATCTTTTACACACTCACTACATTTACAAACTTATCATCAATCTGGGTTGTTAAGCCAGTGGGACCTTCACCAAGCCATGAACAGGAGAACTCAAAATGACAAATCTCTACTTAGGGGTTTGCCTGTGACTCCTGTTGTTAAAAACGCAGTTCACATCCTGGCTTAAATCCCAGAGTGGCTAGAAAACATCCGCTAAGGGCAGCGCAGGCCAGAAGGGCACAGGTTTGATGTCTATAGACTGATTCATCACAGTCAATTGGGATACAGACAAAATAATCAGAAGTTAATATTATCATCTCTGATTATCATCCAATGAATCCCTGACAAGTCTGTGTATATACATGCATAACATTAAAGACAGAATTGGAATCATCCATCACAAGGCATTGTAAATGGTGTAATTTAAGTTCATCTTTCCAGAAAGAGCCAATAATCTACAGCAACTGCCGAAGTCACTCAATAATTCTTCCTTTCCTCCAGTAGTCCACCTGATCTTTCAAACTATGGTCCAATTAGCTTGCTGTCACTCTGTTTAGGCTCACACAAAACACAAACCTCAGAAGGCTGCTGGCTTCCATGGTACCTGCAGGGAAGAAAATTAGCAAGTGATTTGTAAAGATTAATAATAATTTCACACAGTCCACCGAGAGGTGGAGAGAGATGGAATTAAGAATCCACTGATGACTGTAAATCCATTGTTGCTTGTCGGAAAAACCCATCTGGTTCACTAATGTCTCTTAGAGAAAGAAACTGCCACCCTTACCTGGTCTGGACAACATGTGACTCCAGATCCGCAGCAATGTGGTTGACTCTTACTTGGCAATTCGGAATGGGCAATAAATGCTACCTGGCCAATGATGCCTTCATCCCATGAATGAATAAACATAAAGAAAATACTCCTTGCCCTTCCATTTTTAAGGGGCCTTCAGCTACCAAAGCACAAGCAGAATATAAACTTCCAGCCTGTTTGTTCAGAACTCTCAACCAGATCACAGAATGCCACTGACTGAGTGGGAGACAAAGACAAGTGCCCAAAAGGTCAATCATGCACCATTCCATAGGATCAACAGAACAATAAAGTCTAAGAGCTTCAGTAAATTGAAAACATTTTTAAAAAGTTAAAATCTATCATTTATGATTTATTGTCACATGTATTTGACAGTCAGAAAAACAGTAAAATACAGTGAAAAGCTTTTCCACTGTTGCCATGATCTGGTGCCATTTTTATTAGCTTTAAGAAGGAAGAAAACAATGATACTGTTGAAAGAAAGTCCATCAGTCCTGAACCAGCTCATCATCAAAAGATGCCTACGCTACCATCCCTCCACCAGTGCCTCATGGCCATCTACACCAGTCCCAAACAACCTACAAGTTGCCACTGTTCAGTGCCATTTTTCACTGCTGGGCCGATTCTCCTCTGCCAATGCCTGCAACCCACCTGCCAACATTACAGTGGCATGTCTCACTGCAAGGCCCACCTCGGTGATGTCACTGTGATGCCTAACTGCCAGCGCCAGACCCAACCAATGATGAGGTCGCCAATCCACAGGGGCTATCTTTTGCCACTGGTCCTAACTTCCTCCACTGATGTAGCAGCTGCAGATTCCAGTGTCGGGTCCCATTCCTCATCCCATGAAAGTAAAAAGGGGCTCACTCACCACCGCAATGATGTCTGCGCTGAGCCAATCCGAGCCTGCGCTGCGATTTCTTTCTGCTGCCGATGTTAAGTAAAGGGAAGTAAGGAAGTAAAGTAAAGGGAAAAAAAAGAAGACAAGACAAAAAAAGAAATGAAAAGCAGTCAGAGTGGATGAGATTACTCTGCTGTCATCTTGATGATGTGACGGAGCCACATCTAATTCCCAATTTTATTTTCTACAACTTTTCCCAGTCTCAGCAGTACACATGGCTGAAAGGGACCTGTTGATCCATTCAGAGCAAAACTTCAGTTTAAATCAAAAACTTGTCACACTGGCATGCAAACTACGAAGCGCAGGAACATCAACTGGCTTTAATTAGATACACAACACATACTTAGACTGTGAAATGCAGAGAAATATAAATTTTATATATAAAATTTCACATATATCACAAGAACTAGTGTATAATCAATAATGCATTTCTCAGGGTAAAAGTGCCCAGGTTTTCTTTTTAGAAAGTAAAGCTATTTTGAGAAGGAATACTCCTTCCAACACTGACACTCAGTCGCAGCAGTGTGTACCATCAACAAGATGTATTGTATAAAGTCACAAGGCTCCTGAGACTATACCTTGTAAACCCATACCTCTTACATCTAGAAAGACAAAGGCAGTCAATACATGGGAACACCACAACCATCAAGTTCCTCTCCAAGCCACTCAGCATTCTGACTTGGAAATATATTGTCATTCTTTCATTACGTTGGGTCAAAATCCAAAAATGCAGTCTAAGGGGGCATCGTGGATCAACCTAAAGCAGATGGCCCACAGTGGTTCAAGAAGGTAGCTCACTGACACCTTCTCAAGGGCAACAGAGGGTGGGCAATAAATGCTAGCTCAGCCAGTGACATCTCTTAAATTATTAATTTTTGTTTAATTATTCAATGCTTTACCAGAGTCTTCCCTTTAATCACATCTGCACTGAGGAAACACGATAAATTCAAATTAAGTCCAAGTATCATCTGAAATAATTTTTTTGAAAATTTTAATAAAGTGGTTACAAAATTAATCTTAAAAGAGTTTGAATCACTTACAAATAACTAATTGTGCTACAGTCTGACACATGTATTTTGCAATCGCTGAAAACCACTACTCCTTTATGAGACAAAAACTAAATTTTCTAGCTCTAAAATACAGCAAAGATCCAATAATAAAGTAATCAAAGTGAAATGGATGCAAAAGATTAAGTCAAACTGCTGCTGACAACTTCTCTGACATGATCAATACATCATCAAAAAGAAAACGCAAACTAAATAATAATGCATTGCAATAATAAATTATTCTTGTGCAAAACTAAAACAAATTAAGTATCTGCTAGAATTCTGCAGAGCTATTCTATGTAACAGCTTGTTTGACTTCCATTCAATTCAACTTGACTGTGCTTAAGGCCCATATGCATTATTGAGAAATCGTTTTCATGCAACGTTTTGAGATAGGATATATTTCACTGAGGTTGTGAGGAGCAGTGAATTATCTGGAAAAGAAAATGCAAATATTCTGAACTTGTAAAACATGGCAGGTTATTGTACACATTCTCATGGTATGCAGAAACGATGTTTAATCTTGTGGGAAATTCTAGTACTCGAGGTGACTATTTAAAATTAAGGAGTCACCCATTTAAGATAGAGAAGTATTTTTTCTCAGAAGGTTGAGTGCCTTTGGAATTTTCCTTAACTTTCCCTTAAAAGGCAGTGGAAACAGCCTTCGAGTATTTCCAAGCCAGAATTAACTAGGCTGTTAATGAGAAAGCCAAGGTGAAAAATCATCATGGGAAGTGGGAATGTGAAGCAACAGATCAGCCAACATAATACTGAATGATGGTGCAGGCTCAATGGGCCAAGTGGCTTACCCCTATTCCTAATGTGTGTTTTCATTTTAACATTCTCCACCTATTTCACAATATTTACCAGTATTGTATTTACCAATATGTCACTACTGTACTGTTTAACGCCACAATATTTTGAGTAATTGAAATTCCCAATTGTCACACTCTAACGTTGAGATATGTTTTTGAAATTTGTTTTCATCATGGCTCCTCCAGCTCTACTCCACTACTTGGATGGCCCAATGTGTCTAATCAATAGTCTAAAAAGCTCTTTTTCTAATTCTTAACTTTAAGACCACAGATTTGATATCAAACTATCATATTTGTTCACATACATAGAAAAAGCACCCCATTTCCCCACCAGCATAATTGAGAATTGCTGGATGCATGCATTTTCAGACTTCAGACATAAGGCAGGGACAGTTCCAAAAATTCAGTGAAGAAAATGAAGCAGCAGCAATTGCAAGACAATCAATATGGGAAACAAAGTGCATGTGAAGATACAGACTGGAAAACATCAAACTCATCTACACTTGGGATCACTGCTTCATTAAATCTATACAGGTGTAACTTGGACTCAAGTACACCAAACGCAAGCGTAATCTTTTTTTCACAGCAACGAACAAGGACTTTTGACAAGCAGCAGAAAGGACTGAAAACAAAAATTTGAAGACAGATATTTAGTGGAATTGGGACTCAACTGAAATGTGTAAGGGATTATAACTTACACTAACTGAAACCCACAAAGGATGTGCATGAATCGAAACACCCAAATATCCAAATTAATTCTCTCAATGTGCAATGATAAGAACATCAAGCCAATGAAATAGATTAGCTCAACTTGTAATTCAATTCATCACAGAATACTACATTGAAGAAATCATGATGAATTTATTCAAAACATTACTCAAGGGTGCACCAGAGTAATTTGTCTACTTCTGGATGGTGTGATAAAAAGTGATTTGCAGACATTTTAAGAACATTTCTTTTAAGCTTAGGTTTTGAGTCTCTGAAGTTAATAATCAACTTGCAATCAACTTTTCTGTTGTGTAAATTTTGTTTACAATAATCGGAGAATTTCTTTGGCAGCACTAATGGGTTCTTGTTTATGTTAGGATGTTTTATGATTTAGCAAGGTACATCATCATGCTTTAACATTTAATTGGAATTTCATGACAGTGAATCCTCTTCTAATGTCCTCTGTAACAATTTCAGTTTTCTGTGTTAAAATCTCATGCTGGAGCCTGCAGTTCGGGCCATGTTTCTGGGTGAAAGCCTCCAGTCTGCAATTTGGCCCTACGCTGTGGAAACAACAGGGCCAAGTGGAATTTCTGGGCTTTGTGCTTTACTTGAGATGTTCACGAAGTCTGTCTACTCACCCAATCTATGGCTAATGTCTTTAATGTTAGGAATTTATAAACTTATATGTTTTTTAAGCGCAGGAAAAACACTCGTAGCTTACAGGGAGTGACTTCCTTTTAAGTTTTATTTTGTTTTGGGCAGTTCTTTTAAGTCCTTTGTTGTATAAGAACAGCAGTCTTGAGAAAGAGAAAAGATAGTACTATTATGAGTAAGGAATTGATGATAGTCACAGACTACCAATGTTGGAAAAAGCCCTGGAAAGATTTCTGGAAGCTGAGTACATTTAATCTCATACGTAACAACAAAGACAAAAGCTATCAGTGTTTGTGGTCTAGGAAATAAAGTCACAGTCACCCAAGCCAAGGGTCATTCAGAAAAGATTTTTTCTCTGATGTGAGTATTGTACAAGGATGACACTTTTTGGAATTTGGGATTAATGGTATTATATTTTTAATGAGTGCTCCATGCTATGAGTTTGTGCTCTATGTAAAAACATTTTTTACACATTTTCTCTTCATTTAGTTTACTTAATGAAGATCTGCTTTCTTGTTAAAACAAAATCTGTAATATTTGGTGCTTGTACTTCAGTGAGACACCACCTAGTTAAAAAAATGAAAACAAAAACGATCACTCAAACCTAGTTTCAATCTGGGATCTGACTTGTCCAGTAATAATAACATCAGATGGGATCATACAATGACATTATTTTAAAAATTACATTCGCAGGATACAGTGTTGATTCACCAAAAGATTGCCAGAGATTGTTTTCAAATCTATTCTTTAGCAAAATCGATTGCCCCGTCAAACTGCCTCACAATGTCTTCCAAACTGGTGGACAGCTGTGTGATCTCTAATTTAATTGATGTAATTAAGTATATCAACAGTAGTGTTTAGAGAGACTGCTCGAGAATCTGACCCAGCAAAAAACAAAGGAACCGCGTTATACTTCAAAGTTCAAACGATATGTGACATGGGACAGAACCTTGCAAAGATGCTCCACAAATCTTCTGCCCTTGGTTTTTCTAGGAAGTGGCGGTCATAGGCTTAGAAGGCAACAGTGAAGGCTTGATGAGTTGCTGTAGTGCACCTTGCAGACACTGCTGCCGCCATAGCCCACTGCTAGAGACAGTGAGCGAATGCTTAAAATAATGAATGGGGTGCAATTCAAGCAGTCAGGTATCAGCTTTTCGAGTGTTGTTGGAGCTGCACTTCTACTAGCAAATGGATAGCACTCCACCACGCTCACAACATATTCATTGTAGATAGTGAACAGGAGCTAAGCTCCCTACCCTCGCAGCCACACTATTTGTTATAACTGGTTCAGTTAAGTTTTATTCAATGATAACTTCTAGTATGTTGATGATGCAGGATTCAGAGATGGCAAATACTGCTAAAATAAGGTGGTTAGGCTAAAACTACAGATGGTCACATCGTAATGTAAATGGATGTTGTTAGAGCCAGAATAACTTCAACAGCAAGAGGAGAGAAACAGAGAGGGGGACAGAAGAGAGAGAGAGAGAGAGAGAGAGAGAGCGCCATCACACAATATACAGTGGAGGTATGATTGTTTTAATAACGAACTGGTTTGAAGAACAATGGTTTCAGGTAAATCTGCCAAGGCACACCCTGCTGAAAATAAAGAGTCTGTGTCATGCACCTCTTCTACTTGCTGTTTCTTGTGAGCAAAATGTATTTTGTACAAATCTGAGTTAGCTTTATTGTCAGAAGCAAGCAGTTAGCGATGCTCTTTGGATAAGGACGGAAGGAGACAGCTTTATATCCACATACTAAGCCTTTGAATCTAGGTGATGACCAAATACTCATATTGCCTTCTTGGTTTTCCTCCTGACCAACCCTCTTGGCTCTGATCTTCCTTACATTCCTACCCAACATTTATTTATTTGTTCATCTCTACACTTGAATTTAGAGCCTTAGGCAACAAACTGATCAAGACAGAGACATAGTAGTGCATTTCGCCTCCCTTCCAATCAAAGCCAGAGTGCTGCTGATGACAATCAATGACATTCCTCCGCATTACTCATTTCCAGTCCATGCTCTATCGTCTGCACACACATATGCCAAATTGCACGTCACTTCCCTATCACAACTATTACCCCCTCTACAACCCAGTATGTGACTTCTACTCCCCACAATCAAGTTTCCTTACCACAAGTGGCTCCCGGTAACTCCCACCTTAACTTTCAATGGGCACACCCCATGACTGACTAATGTCCATACCCTTGGAACAGATCACTGCTTACAGAGCAAGGCAGCAGATGTTGGTGAGTGCTGGAAAAAAGGGAAGCTAAGAGGACCAAACGGTGAGTCAGCTGACTTTCACACTGGGAATGCCCAACATCATGTTTCCATCTGTTGGTTGGGGCAAGGGGATTGTCCATATCATTTAGGTAAAATTAGGTAATAGCAACAGGTTAATATATCCTAATTGCTTGCAAATAGGTCTCTCATTGCTCACTTGTGAGATTTTTCACTTGGTCAATCACTTCGTTGACATTCATTTTCTGGACTCTCACACGACGGACAGATCCACACATGGTCAACCTTGGGGCAATATTTTAACAAAAAGTTTGAACTTTGATTCAAAAGAAAAAGAAATAATTGACATTGTTAATAGAATTAGGTCATAGTCCACCTAGTAGCTCATTTAACAGTCTATTCTATTCATTTACCAAGTGACATAAAATTGAGAAATCTAGATTTTTTTTCTTTCCTTCTAATTGAGGGATATATTCTTACGTGAAATCAGTAGGTGCATTAAACAAATAGATTTATCTTGCTGAAACAAAAATATTCAGAATATTAAACAGTAAGATAACTCCTCCGTTTCAATAGCCGAACAATCCTCAAATACACTGCCAATGCAAACTACTTTGAAAGAACAATTGAAGCCTAATATCAGTTAAAATTAAGGACTTGAATACTAATGACTGATAACTGTTTACATGAAATAAAGAGTGGTGCAAGTTATTCAATGATCTGTTCTAATGATTATCCATACTCCTAGCAATTCTCTAGATAAAATGCGATATGTCATTGCAGGTGCTGAATAATACATGTTCTCCCAATTTCCTTAAAGTAACTGCAAGAATTGTTAAAAAGATACATCATTTCACCAGTACAATTCTTGCAACTTGATCTTTCAGACATTACATAATTTTTTTTTGTGAAACCAACAACTGCATCTACCATGACTTGGACGTGAAATTAAAACCACAATCAGTTAATGCAGGAATCAAATATCATACCTATAAACCCTGCTGACTAGCTATGGATCAAGTAACTTCAATTCAACTTACAACACCAAACCAAGCACCAAAATAGTGTTCATAAATATAAACTTGCAATTTATCGACTGACTGACACTTCGACATACATTCATGGTAACCTATTGACACCTCTCTCAATCTTCACTATTCACATTTAAATCCAGATACCTTTAGAATACTATGTAATACTACATAACCAAGTATGAGGTCTAACAATGTGGTTTTGGATTTTATTCAGCTTGTGTTCCACGATATCATTACATGAATCAGCGCCAATTTCTGCTTTCATAGTTAACTAGAAAAGAAACAGACTTTCCGTCAAATTTTTGCACGACCCTCACATGAATATAATGCCCACTTTTCCCTTATCTTCACCAATATGGCTCCATTTCTAAGTATCGTTTGTTAAGCAATATTCACTATAAGCCTCAGAGATACCTTGATCCAAAGTGACCAGATACATTTACATTTAACCTTTAGAAATTTACATTTACCAGTAACTCGTGAGATTGCCAGACATGGAATTGGAGCTTCCACCATTACCATTCATTGCTGCAGCCTGGAACATGATTGTAAAAGTAACAATCACACTCAGTTGGCTGGACTAAAAACGTAAAACGCCACGGAATACCAGCAGATTCGGCAGCATCTTTGGAGAACAGAGTTAACGTTTCAAGTCCAGGAATTTCCCCAGAGAGATTCAATGTGTGACTGGAGCATGGAAAGTGGTCATGTTTATTATCCCTTCTTTTATGTGATCCAATTCAGTTTCAGATGTGAAGAAAGGTCCGGCATGAACTGTCAGATCAAAACAGGCGTTTGCAGTGAATCTTGGGATCAGCCAGATTTTATCCCTAGCCAGAAGTGAAAATGAAAATCCTGCCCTGCATAAACAAAATTTCAAAATTCCCTTGCTCTTTGAAGAAAGTTGATTTATGAAATTCGTATCACCAACTATGTAAGGAGCTGAAAACCTGTGTGACAGAAATGCAGTTATGTCACTCTTCTGTGATTTGATTTCCTGGGACCATATGCAGTTACTTCGGCAGCAGCCCAGGATTCCTTTTAGCTGCTTCGATGTCAGGTCTTTTTGAGCCCCAGTAGCTGTGCAACGAACTAAGGGGGATTTTGCCTTAAATTTTTTTCCTTTTATTTGCATGTGTAATTTTGTTGTTAAAATAATGCCATGATATGGTGACTTAAACACTTTTCACTTTTTTTGTAAAAATGCAAGTGACAATAAATTACTATTCTATTATTTTTCTTCATACAGTTCTCCCAGTTTCTCTATCACTAATGCATACATTCAAACAACAGTCTTCTACATCAGGTCTTCCTTCTTCCTAGACAATGGATTCACCCTGCACACAATTACCCACTTCCTGGCTTTTAAAGTCCTCACTTCTCACTATCCTACATTCCCAACACTCCTTCACGGGGAAGCAACTTACTTGTACCTCTTACAATTTAGCATATTGTATTAGGCGCTCATGATTAGATCTTTTTCCACATTACAGGGTTTATTTATTTGACCCATTACCATTCCCTTTGACAGTGAACCATGAAATAATTGAATCTTTCCTGTCTTCATCCAATCACAAATTTTCCCTTTTGTTTGTGACACACTCATCTGTATATCTCTAAATTTTTTAGCTTCTGATCAAAGATTAGACATCCTAAAACATAAATTTTGTTTACTTTCTACCGATGTTGCCAAACCCAGAGAGCTTCAAGTTTCACATATAAGGATAAACATTCTCTTTCTCTCCCCGCAAATGCCACCCCACAACACCAGTGGGGTGAGTTGGTGAGGTGGTGGGTGGAAGGACCTGGAGGTATTCTCAGCTCCAATCTAACTCAGGGAGACTCCAGCTAACTTGGAGGGTCCTTTGCAGCCAGAATTGCAATGGAGGAATTTTTCTAAAAATCTATAAAGGACCAGATATGTTTTAAAAGACGCTAGTTAAACAAATTATTGGTGCAACTCAGAAATTTGAAAAACTGTACCGGTACAATAAATAAATACAAACAGACGTTTTAGTCTTGTGGGGAAGGCTGAAACAGCAACAGGGGGAAGATGAGAAATGGCCAAGCAGAAGGGCTGATGCATTAAGC
Organism: Stegostoma tigrinum; assembly: GCF_030684315.1. Classification (NCBI taxonomy): domain Eukaryota; kingdom Metazoa; phylum Chordata; class Chondrichthyes; order Orectolobiformes; family Stegostomatidae; genus Stegostoma; species Stegostoma tigrinum. Next base: position 94,589,730 of record NC_081358.1, on the reverse strand, counting down.
ACTTTTGAGTAAAAAAGCTGAGGTCAAATATAGATTTTAAGAGCGCAGCCACATCTACTGGTCAAGCTTGCTAAGAGGTCTTTTTAGTACAAATAGTTGATACAAACAAGGTGACTAACCCAAAATGATGACTCTACGATTCAACTAGAAGCTGCAAGGTTACATCGAAACAAATCAAGCTGAGGCAGATAATCCACACAGGTGCAGAACAGTTAAGCATTATTCTGAGGACCACAACTGATTACAATATGTATTGATGACAATGAAGGAGGAAGTGAATGTACTGTAGTGAAACTTGCAGACAACACAAAAATAGGTGGCAAGGCAGATTGCAGTTGGGATGCACGCAGTTTACAGTAGGATACTGACAGGGGAAAACATGGGCAAATGGAGCATAATTTGAGAAAATGGGAAGATTTTAATTATGGAACTGAGAATAAAAGAACAGAGTGCTTGTTTGGATGCAAAGGGGCTGCGCAAAGCTGGAGCATGGGGGGCCTTGGGGATGCTTGTGCACAGATGCAGGTGGATCAGGGGTACTCGTGAAATGTTTACCCTGAGTGTGGGGGAGATTTGGAGTGTCACAGTGGTGAGAAATTCTTATTATGCCTATACAGTGTACTGATTGGACCGTCATATCTGTGAAAAATTTTGGTCCCCTAACTGATTTCATGGGAGGCAGTTCAGACAGGACCCATTGGGATGATCCCTGTTGTGGGGTGACCGTCATATAAGCAATGGCTAAACAGATTGGGATTTTTAGGGATGATACCAGGGTAGTAGTGAGAGATGATACAGGTTCTACTGAACAAAAGGTTGAATCCATTTGGGTGGAAATTAGGAGCAGCAGGGAGAACAAGTCACTGATAGGTGTGAGCTAATAGGACACCAAATAATGACATTGTGGTGGAGGGGCAATAAACATAGAAATAGCTAATGCATATAAAAATGGTACAGTAATTTTCATGGGGGATTTTAACCTACGTATCAATTCGTCACACCAGGTTGGTCACGGCAGCCTTGAGGAGGGGTTCAGAGAATGCATCCGTGATAATTTCCTTGAACAATATGTGATGGAACCTACAAGACAGCAAGGTATTCTAGATCTAGTCCTGTATAAAGAGGCGTGAATGATTACTGATCTCACAGTCAGGGATCCTCTCGGAAGGAGCGTTCTCAGTACAGTCGAATTTAAAATACAGATGGAGCATGAGAAGGTTAAATCTAGTACTAATGTCCTGTGCTTAAAGAAAGGAGGCTACGATGGGATTAGGGAGGAGTTAGGTGAGGTAAAATGGGAGCAAAAACTTGATGGTGGGTCAAGTGAAGAACAGTGGAGGACTTTCAAAACGAAGTTTCACAGTGCTCAGCAGAAATATATTCCAGTGATAAGGAAGAACTATAGGAAAAGAGATAGTAAGCCATGGGTGTCTAAGGAAATAAAGGAAAGTATCAGGCTGAAAAAAAAACGTACACAAAAAAGCAAAGAGTAATGGGAAACTAGTAGACTCGGAAATCTTTAAAGGCCAACAAAAAACCACGAGAAAATGTTATAAAGAAAAGTAAGATAGGTTATGAGAGTAAACTAGGTTAACTTGCAGGTGGAGTCCGTAATTAAGAAAACAAATGTAATGTTGTTGTTTATCTCAAGAGGGTTGGAATATAAAAGCAGCGATGTGCTTCTGAGGCTTTATAAGGCTCTAGTTAGGCCCCATTTAGAATACTGTGTCCAATTTTGGGCCCCACACCTCAGGAAGGACATACTAGCCCTGGAGCGTGTCCAGCGGAGATTCACACGGATGATCCCTGGAATGGTAGGTTTAACGTATGATGAACGGCTAAGGATCCTGGGATTGTACTCATTAGAGTTTAGAAGGTTGAGGGGAGATCTATTAGAAACTTACAAGATAATGTATGGTTTAGAAGGGGTGGACGCTAGGAAGTTGTTTCTGTTAGGCAGGGAGACTAGGACCCATAGGCACAGCCTTAAAATTAGAGGGGGTAAATTTAAAACTGAAATGAGACGGCATTTCTTCAGCCAGAGTGTGGTGGGCTTGTAAAAATTCATTGCCACGGAGTGCAGCAGAGGCCGAGACGTTGGATGCCTTCAAGGCAGAGATCGACAAATTCTTGATCTCAAAAGGAATCAAGGGCTACGGGGAGAGTGCAGGGAAGTGGTTTTGAAATGCCCATCAGCCATGATTTAAATGGCGGAGTGGACTTGATGGGCCGAATGGCCTTACTTCCACTCCTATGTCTTATGGTCTTATGGAATATAAAAACAAGCAGCAATAGTTTTTATAAATATGTAAATCATAAAACAGTGGCAAAGGTAAACACTGGTCCTTTAGAAGATGAGGCCAATTTAATAACTAGGGATAAGGAAATCGCCGAGGCATTTAACAGTTATTTTGTGTCGGTCTTCACAGTGGAAGACACAAATAACATGCCAAAATTTGATGGCAAGAAGGTTATAGCAGGTGAGGGCCTAGACACTATCATTATCTCAAAGGAGGCAGTGGTGGGCAAGCTAATGGGGTTAAAGGTATGCCCTGGTGAAATGCATCCCAGGTTACTAAAAGAGGTGATGGGGGCAATAGTAAATACTCTAGTAATTATTTACCAAAATTCACTGGACTCTGGGGTGGTTCTTGCAGGCTGGAAGACAGCCAATGTGATGCCATTGTTTTAAAAAAGTAGACAAAAAGCAGGTAACTATAGGCCAGTTAGCTTAACTTCGGTAGTGAGGAAAATGCTTGAATCTATCATTAAGGAAGAAATTGCAAGACATAGAACATAGAACATAGAACATAGAACATTACAGCACAGTACAGGCCCTTCGGCCCTCGACGTTGTGCCGACCTGTCATACCGATCTCAAGCCCATCTAACCTACACTATTCCATGTACGTCCATATGCTTATCCATATTCTCTGCCTGGGGAAATAGGACTTCCAACTTAGGGTCCACCCTAAGCTCATGATTTTGCATGCCTTGATTAAGTCAGCATCTTGTGTACAAGGAAAAACAATCCTAGCCAACCTTTTCTCGTAGATGAAATTTTCAAGCTGAAACAGCACAGTCTTGTAAACCTCCTTTGTACCATCTCCAGGGCAATTATGTCCTTCCTGTAATGCAATGACCAGAACTGTACACAAAATTCCAACCTTGGCATAATCAGGGTTTCCTAAAGTTTCGGCAATACATCTCTTATACTGTACTTTATCCAATGAAGGAAAGCATTCCATATGCTTTATGGACATTATTTACCTGTCCTAGCACCTTCAGGTACTTGTGACATGCACTCCAAGATCTCTCACTTACTCTACACCTCAGTATTCAAGTTTATTGTTTGCTCCCTAGCTTTGTGTTCCCTCTCAAAAAGAAACTACTTCACACTTCGCCAGGCTGAATTCCATTTATCATTGTTCCATCCATTCAACTAAATCTTCAGTGTTCTCAAAATGACACAAAATGAAGAGAATTTTCAATAAGAGAATGACGATCATGCTAAGATATAAATTGTCCCACTGGAACACCAAGCATGGGTTCATGAAGGGTAGGTCATGTTTAACTAATACGGTGGAATTCTTTGAGGAAATTACTTGCATGGTGGACAATGCGGAACCTGTAGATGTGGTGTATCTGGATTTCCAGAATGTATTTGATAAGGTGCCACACCAAAGGCTGCTACATAAGATAAAATTGCATTGTATCACAGGTAATGTACTGCCACGGATAGAGGATTGGTTGACTAGGAGAAAGCAAAGAGTAGAGGTAAATGGATGTTTCTCTGGTTGGTGGTCAATGGCTAGTGGTGTGTCTCAGGGATTAGTGTTGGGACCGCAAATGTTTACAATTTACAGAAATGATTTTGAGTTGTGGACTATGTGTGGTGTGTCAGAATTTGCAAATGACACCATGATCTTATTAAATGGCGGGGCAGGCTTGAGGGGCTGGATGGCCTATTCCTGCACCTAATTCTTATGTTCTTATGACTTTACTCACCAGTGCATAAGTGGAGGAGGTGGTCTCATTGAAACATGGGATTCTTGGAGGAGCTTGACAGGGTAAATGCTGGGAAGGTGTTTCCCTCATGGGAGAGGAGCAGATCAGAGGCCATGGTAGAGAGGCACCAATTTGAAACAGGGACAGGGAGGAATTTCTTCACTGGGAGGGTTGTGTCTCTTTGGAACCCCTTGCCACCGAAATCTGTGGAGACAGAGTCCTTGAGTGCATTTGTTGCTGAGATGGAACATTCTTGGCCAGTGGGAGAATCAAGGTTTATGGGGAATGGGCTGGACAATGGATGTGTGGAATGTTACTTCAGCCACAGTTGTATGGAATGGTGGAGCGGGGTTAAGTAGCCTCCTGTACAAAGCAAGAGAAAACCAAATCAGCTAACGTTTCCCAACCCTAATCATTGCCTCACGAATACTTCAGAGAAATGCACTTTTGTCATTCAAGAACATCAGAAGACAGACATGGGAGTGCATTGCTATAATAAGCAGTTCCTTCTGGGAAGGGAGAAAATGGATTCAAATCAGTGGCAGTTTATAAAGTGAAAACTCAAAGCTTGCATCAATCATTGACATCAACTTTCCAAATCTTCTAAAAGAAACAATTTAAAGAATTTTTCCTGTATTTCTAATTGTGGACTGAAAGGAGAAAAAAAAATCTGTTCTAAAAGCAAAGAATTATAAAAACTACTGCAGTTTTTGAAAGCAAGATGCCTGTGAGATGGATCATCATTGTAATTATTGTTTTCACAGCTGCTAGTTCAAAGTAGATGGCGTGCAGACAAGCTGCAGCCAAAAAGATCCATACAAATGGAGATTCAGCTGGCAACAAGTTACTGATTGTTGGAGATAATGAGAACTGCAGATGCTGGAGAATTCCAAGATAATAAAATGTGAGGCTGGATGAACACAGCAGGCCAAGCAGCATCTCAGGGGCTGAAAAGCTGACGTTTCGGGCCTAGACCCTTCATCAGAGAGGGGGATGGGGAGAGGGTTCTGGAATAAACAGGGAGAGAGGGGGAGGTGGACCGAAGATGGAGAGTAAAGAAGATAGGTGGAGAGAGTATAGGTGGGGAGGTAGGGAGGGGATAGGTCAGTCCAGGGAAGATGGACAGGTCAAGGAGGTGGGATGAGGTTAGTAGGTAGATGGGGGTGCAGCTTGGGGTGGGAGGAAGGGATGGGTGAGAGGAAGAACCGGTTAGGGAGGCAGAGACAGGTTGGTCTGGTTTTGGGATGCAGTGGGTTGGGGGGGAAGAGCTGGGCTGGTTTAGGGATGCAGTTGGGGAAGGGGAGATTTTGAAACTGGTGAAGTCCACATTGATACCATTGGGCTGCAGGGTTCCCAGGCGGAATATGAGTTGCTGTTCCTGCAACCTTCGGGTGGCATCATTGTGGCACTGCAGGAGGCCCATGATGGACATGTCATCTAAAGAATGGGAGGGGGAGTGGAAATGGTTTGCGACTGGGAGGTGCAGTCGTTTGTTGCGAACTGAGCGGAGGTGTTCTGCAAAGCGGTCTCCAAGCCTCCGCTTGGTTTCCCCAATGTAGAGGAAGCCGCACCGGGTACAGTGGATGCAGTATACCACATTGGCAGATGTGCAGGTGAACCTCTGCTTAATGTGGAATGTCATCTTGGGGCCTGGGATAGGGGTGATGGAGGAGGTGTGGGGGCAAGTGTAGCATTTCCTGCAGTTGCAGGGAAAGGTGCCGGGTGTGGTGGGTTGGAGGGCAGTGTGGAGCGAACAAGGGATTCACGGAGAGAGTGGTCTCTCCGGAAAGCAGACAGGGGTGGGGATGGAAAAATGTCTTGGGTGGTGGGGTCGGATTGTAAATGGCGGAAGTGTCGGAGGATGATGCATTGTATCCGGAGGTTGGTAGGGTGGTGTGTGAGAACGAGGGGGATCCTCTTAGGGCGGTTGTGGCGGGGGCGGGGTGTGAGGGATGTGTTGCGGGAAATATGGGAGACGCGGTCAAGGGTGTTCTCGATCACTGTGAGGGGAAAGTTGCGGTCCTTGAAGAACTTGGACATCTGGGATGTGCGGGAGTGGAATGTCTTATCGTGGGAGCAGATGCGGCGGAGGCAGAGGAATTGGGAATAGGGGATGGAATTTTTGCAGGGGGGTGGGTGGGAGGAGGTGTATTCTAGGTAGCTGTGGGAGTCGGTGGGCTTGAAATGGACATCAGTTACAAGCTGGTTGCCTGAGATGGAGACTGAGAGGTCCAGGAAGGTGAGGGATGTGCTGGAGGTGGCCCAGGTGAACTGAAGGTTGGGGTGGAAGGTTTTGGTGAAGTGGATGAACTGTTCGAGCTCCTCTGGGGAGCAAGAGGCAGCGCCGATACAGTCATCAATGTACCGGAGGAAGAGGTGGGGTTTGGGGCCTGTGTAGGTGCGGAAGAGGGACTGTTCCACGTAACCTACAAAGAGGCAGGCATAGCTGGGGCCCATGGCCACCCCCTTAGTCTGTAGGAAGTGGGAGGAGTCAAAAGAGAAGTTGTTGAGGGTGAGGACGAGTTCGGCTCGGCGGATGAGGGTGTCGGTGGAGGGGGACTGGTCGGGCCTGCGGGACAGGAAGAAGCGGAAGGCCTTGAGGCCATCTGCATGCGGAATGCAGGTGTATAGGGACTGGACGTCCATGGTGAAGATGAGGTGTTGGGGGCCAGGGAATTGGAAGTCCTGGAGGAGGTGGAGGGCGTGGGTGGTGTCACGGACGTAGGCGGGGAGTTCCTGGACCAAAGGGGAGAAAGTGGAGTCCAGATAGGTGGAGATGAGTTCGGTGGGGCAGGAGCAGGCTGAGACGATGGGTCGACCAGGGCAGGCAGGTTTGTGGATTTTGGGAAGGAGATAGAAACGGGCCGTGCGGGGTTGGGGAACAATGAGGTTGGAGGCTGTGGGTGGGAGGTCCCCTGAGGTGATGAGGTTGTTACTGATTGTTAACTGGTTAGTCATGTACAGAACAATGACAAAGGCCTTGTGCCTGTCGACAATGAAATAATGCAGTCCCAGGTAGCTGAACAGCTAGGTGCTGTGAACATGATAGAGAAAAGCCAGAAGATCTCCACAGACTCTGGAGTGCTTTTTGTTTTCTGAAGTAAAAGCTACTTTAAGCCTAAAGAAAACCAGTTTGTTTCTCCTTCTGCATTTGCTTTAAGCTGCAACTTTAAATGAACAAATCAGAGACCTTTTTAAGTGCAAGACTGTCACATTTTGCCTCTTGCAAACAAGTGAAAGCATCTCGAGGAAAATCTGACAAGCTGTACTCTGAATGACACAATAATCATGTTAGACCACCAAACTGCCTTCTCTTCATCCAGACAGCCATTTTTTGTATGTTTGGGAATTAGAGTTTTAAATAATAGTGTGACATGCTGATGGTTCATAATTGTTTATCTGTGACGAGAGTATTTATTGTTATAAATAGTACCTCTAATTAAGTACAAAAGCCCAGGCCATGCTTTACTGGATTGAACCAAAACAGGTAAATTGGGGAATATTCTTGTATTGAAAACATGTCACCTCCAGAGACGTCCTCAACCCCGATCAATGGCCTCCAACCCTAGTTTCCCAACCACAGACAGCTCACTTCTACTTTGCTCCCAAAATCTACCGACCAGACTGTCCTGCATGGGTCTCAGTTATACCTGCCTTTTCATGGGATATGTTGGACAATCTTTTTTTCCAGCCTTCGACTCACCCCCTCCCACAACTCTTTCTTTCAGTACATCGATGATTGTTTTGGTGCTGCTTCATGCTCCTACTGGAACCCTGAAAAATTTCTTAATTTTGCCTCCAATTTCCACCCTTATAACTTTCACATGGTCCATCTCCTGCCTTTCCTTCACCTCTCCATCTACATTTCAGGGAATAAACTGTTCAGTCATCTGCTAAAAAGCCACCGATTCCCATAGCTACCTTCACTACAGCTCTTCACACCCCACACATCCTGTAAGGATTACATCTCATTCTCCCAATTCCTTTACCTTTGTTGTATCTGTTTGGATGATGTCACCTTCTAAACCAGTATTGCTGACATGGTTTCCCGCCACTGTGACTGAAAGGACCCTCAACCGCATCCGACGTATCACTCATGTTTCTGCCCTTGCCCTTTCCCATCACTTACAACAGCATGATTGGGTTCCCCTTGTTCTCACTTTTCATTCCACCAGCCTCTACGTCGAAAGGATTGTCCTCCGACATTTCAGAGATCTCCAACAAAGTGACACCACCAAACACACCTTCCCCTCATTTCCCCACCTGCAGTTTGCAGGAATCATTACCTCCGGGACACCCTGGTCCATTCCTCAATGATCCCAATATCTTCTCTCCTCCTCACAGCACCATCCCATGGAACCACAGAAGATGCAACACCTGCCCTTTCACCTATTTCGTGCTCACCATCCAAGGGCCTAAACGGCCCTTCCAGCTAAATCAGCATTTCACCTGTACCTCGTCCAATCCAGTTTATTGCATTTCACTGCATCCAATGTGGCCTACTCTACTTTGGAAAAACCAAAAGAAAAGTGGGTGACTGCTTTGTAGGGCACCTCCATTCTGTGTGCAAGCATGACGCCGACCATCCTGTAGCTGGGCATTTGAACACAGCATCCTGCTCGCATACCCACTTGTCTGTCCTCGGCATGTGGCAAAGCTCCAGTGAATCATAGCCCAAACTGAGGAACATTGTCTTCAGACTAGGCATTTTACACCAGATTTAACAGTGAGTTCAATGCCTTCAGATTGTGAACTCACTCCTATTTCTTCCTTTTCTTTTAGTTTTACTTGTTGCATTCTCTGCCACCATGTTCTCTCTCCCCTTCCCCCAACCCAGTGGGGCTGTTCTTTTCCAGTTTAGCAGTTAGACACACCATTGTTCTGCCATTCTCGCATTCTGACCACTTAATCTGCACTATCAGCACCCTTTTTCTCCCACAACTTCACATCCCCCCGTCACACCATTGCAAAGCCCCTCCATACCTCATGTCAGCTCTGATGAAGTGTCATCCAGACTTGAAACATTAACTTACCTTCCTTTTACAGAAATTGCCTGACCTGCAGTTGTGGACTTTTTTTTTTCTTTTCAGGGCGGATTTCAGCAACTGGAGTAACTTGCTCCAGGATACTTTGATCGCATTCTTCTTAAAATCTGGAATTTCACAAACCTGGGATAGCATAGCCTGATTTTCAGCATTCAATTTCAGTGGGATGTGACAATACACAGTTGATAAGTCAACCCAAGAACACCTACTTTAGTGTGCAACTTGACTTCTCATAGAGTGTGGCAAAACAACCATTAACAGTTAGTGACAAACATGAGGACAGCTGTCAGACTGGGTACTTTGAAAAAGCTAAAAATTATTAAATCCCATTGTCAAAACTTCAATAAAATTCAGTTTCAACATAAATCATCTCTTCCCAATCATCTTTCGTTTCCACTCCAAGTTTTCAAGAATTATCATGTGAAGAGGACAGCTAATGCTACAGAAAAGGCTTACAAACTAAACTGATAGAAGTGAGTTCTAGAAAGAAATTACAAAACAAAGGATTTGGCAACATTGCAGTTCAGTTATTTTGGTACTGACATCCATACTCGGTCAGGAAGGACAGTGTGCAAACATTAAAAAAAGTCAGTAAAATATGATCAAGATGGAAAAATGGTAAAAAGGCAAAAATAATGGCTCTTTACCTAAAGGCAGGTATTTGGAGCGAAGTAAGTAAATTAATAGAACAAACTGAGCAGAATAGGTACGATGTTATAGTCATTACAGAAACAAGGTTCCAAAGAGATCAAGAGATAACAAGGTATGGAGTTGAATGAGTACAGCAGGCCAAGCAGCATCTTAGGAGACGGAAAGCTGACGTTTCAGGCCTAGACCCTTCATCAGATGAAGGGTCTAGGCCCGAAACGTCAGCTTTCCTGCTCCGAAGATGCTGCTTGGCCTGCTGTGTTCATCCAGCTCTGTACCTTGTTATCTCAATTCTCCAGCATCTGCAGTTCCTATTATCACTGGTACAGAGATCAAAATTGGAAAGTAAATATGCACTGCTATGTGAGGACCAGGAAGGCTGACGTTGCGGGCCTAGACCCTTGTCGGTTTGAAACAATGAGAGGAAGGAGAGAATGGTGGGGTAGCTTCGGTAGTACGAGATTGAAGAAGCATGATGGCAAATAATTACTTAGGCTGGAAAGAGTAAAGTCCATATGCATGAAAGTAAAAAAAAACTAACAAGGAGAGGTTGACATTGTTGAGACTCGTCCATCAGTGACTTAACAGTGGCTATACTGTCGAACTGAGAATAAATCAGGAGACGATGAGGTCATGTAAGAAAAGGCAGTACATTCCCCATGGGTGACTTTAAACTTCATGGAAATCAAGGAAAGCAACCTGGCAGAGGTAGACACGAACAAGGATTCATAAAACTGTACTTGGCACAGTTTCTTGAAACAATATGTTGTGGATCCAATCGAATTTAAGGCTATTTTGGATCTTGTAATGTGCAACGAGGCAGGCTTAACAAATTCAGTCAAAGTAAAAGATCCCCGAGTGACCCTAACACAGTAGAAGTGAGCATTTGGTTTGAAGGTGACAAGTTTGGGCCAGAAACAACTATGAACTTGAAGTAAGGTTAATTATAAAGGAATAAGAGCAGAGTTAGCTGTAGTGGACTGGGAAAGGAATTTCGCAGAAAATAAAGGCAAATACTGAAGAAAATAGTTCATGACCCAGAACAAAGATAGTTCCCAATGAGAACGAAAGGACGAATTAAACCAACTATGGTTAACCAAGTTAAAAGCAGTGTATATCCAAAAATTGAAAGCAAAAAAAAAAACACTGCGGCAAAGTTTAGCAGTAAACCAAAGAATTGAGAAATTTCTAAAAAAAACGCAACATGAGCAAAAAAGGTTAATAAAGATGGAGAAAACAAACAGAGTAAACTGCCACAAACTATAAAGCAACAGTAACAGTTTTCTTTAAATAAATAAAATGGAAGTCAGAGACTGAAGTAAACCATGACAGAATGAGCCAGGGGAACATATAATGGAGAAGCAGGAAATGAATAAATAATTACATTAATTTTCATGATAAAAGACAGCGACAGAGGAGGGTGGGGGCTGAACGGATAGAAACAAGTACAATCACGAAACAAAATGTATTGGGAAACTAATGGGATTTAACAGCTGATATGTCCCTTGGACCTGACGGGTTGCATCTTAGGATATTGATGTAGCTGCATAAAAAGTGGAAATATTGGCTGCAATCTTTCAAGCATTCTTCCAATCTGTAAAAGTCCCAGATAATTAGAAAACTGACTATGTAACACACTTACTTAAACAAGGAAGGGGAGAAAGAACAAGCAACCATACACTAGTTAGAGTAACATGTCATTTGAGAAATATTACAATCTATTATTTTTAAAACATTGTGATAGCAAAGCATTTCGAAATACATGAAACAATCAAGTCAAGACTTCATGAAGGGAAAATCATGCCTGACAAATGTATTACACTCCTTTGAGGTCGCAAGTTAGATTGACAAAAAGTACGCAGTCGCGTAAAGACGTTTGGTAAGGTACCAACACAAGGATACTCTGTACTCATTCCTATCCTCCCACAACTTGTGTTTTGATGATATTTAGTCTAAGATGAACCTCCTAATAAATTGGCCACAAATTGTGCCATCACATCCAACTGCACTGTTTTCCATGGCTACCATGTTCCACTTAAACCAGGCTATTTAAAAATTTGACTTTCTCATCAACCCTGAGCTGAGCTTCTGACCCCACCTTCTCGCCATCACAAGACTGTGTAGTTAGACTGTATGACATAGGAGCAGAAATTAGGCCATTCAACCCAACACATCTGCTCCCCCATTCTATCACAGCTGATACGTTTCTCAAACCCATTCCCCCTGTAACCTTTGAACCTCATGACAATCAAATACTTATCTATCTTGAACTTAAATATTCTCAAAGACCTGGACTCCACAGCCTTCTGTGGCAATACATTCCGTAGATTCACCACTGTCTGGCTGAAGAGGTTTCTCCTTATCTCCATTCTAAAGCATCTTCCCTTTATTCTAAGGCTGTGCCCACAGGTCGTAGGCTCTAACGCCAATGGAAACATCTTCCCTATGTCCACTCCGTTCAGGTCATTCAGTATTCTATAAATTTCAATTAGATTCTGCAGCCCCCTGCATCTTTCTAAACTCTGTACTCCATGGAGTACAGACCCAGAACCCTCAAATGTTGCTCATATGTTAAGTCCTTTCATTCCTGGGATCAATCTCAAGAATGCCTCAGGAACTGCTCCAACTCCAGGGCCAGTATATCCTTCCTGAGGTCTGAGGCCCAAAATTGCTCACAATACTCTAAATGTGGTTTGGCCAGAGCTTTATGATGCTCAGAAGTACATCCACACTTCTATATTTTAGTCCACTTGACATAAATGCCAATATTGTATTTGCCTTCCTAGCCACCATTTCAACTTGCAAGTCTATCTTAAGAGAGTTCTGGACTAGGACTCCAAAGTCCCTTTGCATTTCAGATTTCTGAACTTTTATCCCCATTTAGAAAATAATCTGTGCCTCTATTCTTCCTATCAAAGTGCATGACCTCTCACTTTCCTACATTGAACAAAGAAGTGGCAGAGGAAATACACTCTCCTACCCTGTCCAAATTCTTCTGCAGCTTCCCTGCCTTCTCACTACTACCTGTCCCTCCACCTATCTGCAAACTTAGCCAGAATGCCCTCAGTTCCGTCATCTATGTGATTAATGTACAAACTAAAAAGCTGTGGCCTCAAACATTGATTCTTGCAGGACACCACTCGACACTGGATGCTATCCTGAGAAGAATACATTTATTCCTACTCTCTGCTTTCTGTCAGACAGCCAGGCTTCTGTTCATGCTCGTACTATGCCTCTAAACCATGGGCCCTTATCTTCCTCAGCAACCTTCTGTGCGGCAGCTTGTCAAAGCCTTATGGAAGCACAAATGGTTACCAACCATTGGCTCTCCTTTGTTTAACCTGCTCATTACCTCAAAGAATTCTAACAGGGTTTGTCAGGCATGACCACCCTTTCATGAAACCATGCTGACTTTGTCCCATTTTACCATGCACCTCCATGTATTTAGAAATCTCACCCTTCAAAATGGGCTCAAAAATCTTACCAACGACCAAGGTCAGGCTAATTGGCCTGTAATGTCTCATCTTTTGCCTTACCCTCTACTTGAGCAGGGATAGGGGGTGGGATTACATTTGCAATTTTCCAGTCCTCTGGGATCCTTCTAACTTAAGTGATTCCTGAAAGATCACCACTAATAACTCTTCAGCTATCTTCTTCAGAACTCTGGTGGCGTAGTCCATCTGGTCAAGGTAGTTTATCCACCCTCAGATCTTTTAGTTCTTCTAGTACCTTCTCTTGGTGATTGCCACCACGCACAACTCTGCCCTTCATTCTACTTCAGAACATCATGCCAATTTCAAAGTCTGCCTTTTCAATATGGGTCCACAGGAATGAAAGACCATTCAGTTTACTGAGGCTTCCCAACCATTCAAAATGACAATGGTTGATTAAACTCTTCACTGTCTTTGACCCACTCCATCCTCATTACACTGCATACCATTGCTGATCAGAAAAATATCCATATCTATCTTAAACATACTTGGAGACTGAGTTGCACCCTGTCGCAGAGAATTCCAAATGTTCATAATGTTCAGAGAAAAAAAGTCTCATCTTGGAACTGAGTGACAATCCATTAATTTTAAATTGTGGCCCTAGTTCTTAACTCCCCCTTATGGGGGCACATCTCACATATATCTAACCCAGCTACTTACAAGTATTTTGCAGGTTTCAATGGGATCACCTCTCATTTTTCCATGAGCCAACAGAAGCCCAGTTTGGTCAATCTCTCTTCATTGGACAGTCCTGCCATCCAGAACAGATCTGGTCCAGAGTCTACAACTTCACTACACTTCTCATCAATGTCAGTCAACTGCTTGAACTATTTCCAGTGCCAAGCCGTGCTCTGCCAACAATCAGAATCAAAGATCCTTTTCAATTTAGTAGAAACATGCCACCTGTGCAGCACCATCAAAACAAAATGTCAGAAACAAACAGTCAGTGCAAGCATGATCCCTGAGGCGACTGAAGAGCCCTTGGCAAACAAATAATGGAAGAGAATTTAACTTTCTACACATAGACTGGGACTGCCATAGTGTTAAGGATCAGATGGAGAGAAATCTGTTAATCATGCACAAGAAAATTTTCTTCGATGTTATGTGGACGTGCCTACTACAGTAGGAGCAAAACCTGACTGACTCTTGGGAAACAAGGCAGAACAACAGACTGAGATGTTAGTGGGGTAGCACTTCGGGGTAAGTGACCATAATTTTTCTGGTTCGACAGCAGTCATAGAAAAGAATAGGCCTGATCAAAAAGTCAAAATTATAAATTAGAAGAAAGCCAATTTTCATGGTATTAGGCAAGAACTTTCAAAAGATGCCAGGGAGTATTCACAGGCAGCTGGAAAGTGGGCAGCCTTCAAGAATGACACAACAAGTGTCCAGGGACAGCACGGTCTTGTTGAGTGAGCAGAAAGTCTGGTTGTTGGAAGGAACACTAGATGACGAGAGAAACTGAGATTTTGGTCAAGAAAAAGAAGGAAGTATATGTCAGGTATAGACACAGCAGGGATCAAATGAATCCCTAGAGGAAGATAAGGGCAGTACAAGTATACTTAAGAGGGAAATCAGGAGGGCAAAAGGGAGACATTAGACAGCTTTGGCAAATAGGGGTAAGGAGATGCAAACGTTTTCTACAAATACGTTCAGGACAAAAGAGTAACTCAGGAGAGATTAGGGCCGTTTGAAGATCAGCAAGGCTGTCTATGTGTGAAACCACAGATGGGGGAAATATTAAACAAGTATTTTGCATCAGTGTTTACCATGGAGAAGGATATGGAAGCTAAAGAACTTGGGGACATGAACAGCAACATCCTGAAAAGTGTTCCTATTACTGACAAGAAGGTGTCGGAAGTCTAAAAATGCATGAACGTGGGTAAAGTCCCAGGACCTGATCAGGTGTTCCCTCCAACTTTGTGGCAAGGTAGGGAGGTGTTTTCTGGGCCCCTTTGAGATATTTGTACCATCAATAGCCATGGATGAGGAGCCAGAAGACTGGAGGTTGGCTAATGTGGTGCCATTATTTCAGAAAAGTGGTAAGGAAAATCCAGGGAACTATAGATTGGTGAACCTGACATCAGTATTGAGAAACTTGTTGAAGGTAATGCGAGGGACAGAAGGTATATGTATTTGGAAAAGCAAGGACTGGTTAGGAATAGTCAACATGGCTTTGCATGTGGGATATCGTGTCTGTCTAAATTGACTCAGTTTTTGGAAGAAGTGAAGAAGACAATTGATGAAAGTTGAACGTGTTGTCAAAATGGACTTCAGCAAGCTGTTTGACAAGCTTCTATACAGTAGACTGATTAATGCAGTTAGATCACATGGAACACAGGGAGAACTAGCCACTTAGTCGCAAAATTGGCTCGAAGATAGGAGACACAAGGTGGGGGAGAACGGTTACTTTTCAAAGGTGGAGACCTGTGACCAGTGCTGAGTCTACTGCCTTTCCTCATTTGTAAAAATGATTTGGATATGAAAACAGGAGATATGATTAGTAAATTTGCAGATGACACCAAAATTGGTGGAGTAATGGACAACAAAGGTGGTTACCTCAAAGTACAACAAGACTTTGATCAGGTGGGCCAATGGGCTGAGGAGTGGCAGATGGATTAATCTAGATAAATGTGAGATGTTACATTTTGGGAGGGTAGACTTATACACATAATGATAAGGCCCTGGGGAGTGTTGCTGAACAAACAGACATTGGAGTGCAGGTTCAGTTACTTGAAAGTGGAGTCGCAGGCAGACAGGGTAGTAATGGCAGCATTTGGTATGCTTGCCTTTATTAATCAGTGCTCTGAGTATCAGAGTTGGGAACTCATGTTTTTTGGAGTACTGCATTCAATTCTGGTCTCCCTGCTGTGGGAAGGATGTTGTTAAACTTGTAAGGGTTCAGAAAAGATTGACAGGGATGTTGCCAGGATTGGAGGGTTTGAACTACATGGAGAGGCTGAATAGGCTGGGGCTATTTTCCCTGGAGCATTGGAGGCTGAGGGGTAACTTCATAGAGATTTATAAAATCATGAGGGGCCTGGATAGGATGCATAGTCAAGGTCTTTGCACCAGGGTAAGGGATTCCCAAACTAGAAGGCAGAGGTTTAAGGGGAGAGGGGAAAGATTTAACAGGGGCCTAAGGGGCAACTTTTTCCACACAGAGCACTGTGTGTGTGTGGAATGAACTGCCAGAGGAAGTGGTGGAGGCTGGTACAAGTACAAAATTTAAAAGGCATCTGGATGTGTATATGAATGAGAAGAATATAGAGGGATATGGGCCAAATGCTAGCAGACGGAACTAAATTAATTTAGGATATCTGGTTAGCATCGACTAAAGGGTCTGTTTCTGTGTTGTACATCCCTACGACTCTATATTCCACAATCTGAGACAGTTGAGGCATGACACTTGCTGGTGGGGCTAATACAAAGATCTGATGCACAATAAGTGGAATATTGGAATATTGCGTACAGTTCTGGTTGCCCCCATTACAGGAAGGATGTGGAGCATTGGAAAAAGCGCAGAGGAGATTTACCAGGATGTTGCCTGGTCTGGAGCGAAGGTCTTATGAAGAAAGGCTGAGGGACTTGGGTCTGTTCTCACTAGAGAGAAGAAGGCAAAGTGGGGATTTAATACAGACATACAAGATGACCAGAGGATTAGATAGGGTGGACAGTGACAGTCCTTTTCCTAGGATGATGTTGGCTTGTACAAGGGGATATAGCTGCAAATTGAGGGGTGATAAAAGACAGATGTCAGAAGCAGGTTCTCTACTCAGAGAGTGGTAAGGGTGTGGAATGCCCTGCCTGCCAATGTAGTTAACTCAGCCACATTAGGGACATTTAAACAGTCCTTGGATAAGCATATGGACGATGATGGGATAGTGTAGGAGGATGCGCTTGGATTAGTTCACAGGTCGGTGCAACATCGAGGGCCGAAGGTATTGTTCTAGGTTCTGTGTTCTCAGTCAAAGTCAGGAATTCAGAGTTTAGATTATGGGATTTTAGAAAGGTCAGAGATGGAGACTGGCAAAGCCAGGGAAGGATCTGAACACAGGAATGAAACTTTAATTTGAGGCTGGGAAGCCATGTTCCACAGAAACACAATCATCCAGGGAACAAACCTGACCTAACCAAGCACCATACTCTGTTTAACACAATTATACAGTATAGAATCCCTTGACCCATCTCGTTTGCACCAACAAAACTGTTCCAAATATTCTAAATACCACACTTTCAAACACTTGTTCACGAAGTTTCAATGTTATGGTATTTCAAATGCTCATCCAAGTACTTGTTAAAGGTTGAGGTTTTTTGCCTCAATTACACTCCCAGGCAGAACATACCAGGATCCCAGCACCATCCACATGCAAATATTTTCTCTCAAATCTCCTCTTGCCTTTCACCTTGTTAATGACCCTTTAGCTGAGAGAAACATCTGCTTTTTCTCCTTCTCCACACTCAAGAGTCTTATATTCCTCAATCAGATCCCAGTGAAGGAAAACAACCCAACGTTATCCAGCCTCTCTTCACAGAAAAACTTCTCTATCCCAGGCCACATCCTGGTGAATCTCCTCTGCACTCCTTCCAGTGCAGACACATCCTTCCAACAGTGCAGTGACCAGAACTCCAAACAGTTCTCCAAATTTTGACACAGCTCTTATAATCTATGCCTTTTAACTACCCTATTAACCTGCCCTTTCACCTTCAAAGGATTTAGGGGCTAGCAACCCAATAACCCTCTGTTCCTCTGAGCTTCCGTGTATCCTGCCATTGCCTTATTAATTTTTCTGAAGTGCATTACATCATACTTACCAAGGTTAAATTCCATTTCCCACTGATCTGCTCAATGTAATGAAAAACTTTCTTCTTCCCTGTCAGCCAACTGTCCCATAGTTGTGTCGTATGTAAATTTACTCATCATCCACCCAACATTTTCTTAAAACGACTTCGGGACTGAGCACTGATCTATGTGGTATGCCACTGGACACCTATCCCTGGCAACACAAACCGCCTTCCACTATCACCCTCTATTCTACCACTAAGCCAATTGCAGATATAACTGGCCAAGTTACACTAGATCCCATGTATTCTACCTTCTTTTCAATCTCCTGCTGGGGACGTTGTCAAAGGCTTTGTTGAAATCCACATAATGTCCATTGACTGCATGACCCTCATCTCCAAACCTGGTCACGACTTTGAAAAATTCAGTCAAATTTGTTTGTCATGACCTTCCACTGATAAAGCCATGCTTACTATCCATGATCAAACCTTGCCTCTTCAAGTAGAGATTAATTCTGTCCTTCAGAATCTTCTGTAATAGTTTCCCAACCACTGATTTGAGACTCAATGGTCTGTAATTCCCTGGTTTATCCCTATCACCCTTTTTGAAAGGTGAAACACATTATCTACCCTCGAGGCCTCTGGCAGCTCTCTTGAGGCGAGAAAGGAATAAAAAAATTTGGACCAAAACACCTGTAATTTCCTCCTTTGACTCCCTCAGCAGGCCTGTATACAAATCATGCGGATCTGGGGATCTGTCTACTTTAAGCCTGCCAAATTCTCCAATCCCTCCTCACTGCCTATGTCAAACAGCTCAAAAACTTCATAATCCAACTTTTTTGAATTCTGTACACTCCATCTCCAAAATGAGGATGAATGAGACATACTTGGTAAGCACCTTACCAATGCACTCTAGCTCTTCGCACATACTTCCCCCTTCGCACATACTTCCGCCCTATTCTTCCCAAGCTTATCCTCTTCCCCTTGAGATACTTACAAAATATCTTGGGATTTCCCTAATCTTACTCACTAATGTTTTCCTTGTACCCCACAAGTTGTTTTCTTCTGATTGCTTGAAGATGCCCCTGCACTTTCCATAGTCCATTAAATCTTCCGTCGGTTTGCTCCTCACTCTTCCATCTTATCTAGTCCCGAACACTCCGCGAGATTCAGTGTTCTCTGAGCTTGATGCTCCTAACATTTCAGCCTAAAGGGATCTTTTTGGGCTAAAATGCCAATTCCATGTTGAACATGCTGTAAATGTGACTGTGTATCAATCTTGAAAGGGATCATACAGTGTACAGTCAGACTGCACACAACAAACAAATAAGATGAAGCATTTCTATAACGTGAAAGAAGTTAGCCCCTGTAAAAGGAAAAACACAAATGTGGCACTAACCTGGTCTCCTTAGAGATAAAGGTAACAAAGATTCTGCAAGAACAGGACTCTGACACAGGGGAGCAGATTACTGCAAAGAGGCCACTGGTAGAGGAATAGAAGAGATCCCAGGCAGTGAAATGATGCTGTGTACAGAATCCATCTAAGTAGGGTTGATAATACTGTTAATGACCCATTCCATCACTTTACTGGTAATCAAGAGTGCTCCAAGTGGGAAGTAATTGGCCAAGTTGAATTTGCACTGATTTTTCTTGACAAGACATAGCTAGGCAATTTTCCACATTGTTCCATAAATGTTAGCATTGCAGCTGCACGGGAATGCCTTTGCAAAGGTTGCAGCAAGTTCCTTTCCATAAGTCTTTACTACTATTGCTGGAATACTGTCAGGGCTCATAGCTTTTGCGCCTTCCAGCACTTTCAGTTGTTTCTATAGATCGTATGGAGTTAACTGAATTGGCGAAATGACATCTCATCTGTGATATTGGGACCTCTGGGCCAGGCCAAGATGATCAACTTGGTTCCTCTGCTCAAGTTGCAAATGCTTCAGCCTTAATTTTTGCACTAATATGCTGGTCTCTGCAAGCATTGAGCTCGGTAACATGTGAAGGGCTCCCTCATCCAGCCCATTGTTTAAATGTCCACCACCTTTCATGACGATGAGATGGGACTGCAGAGTTTGAGAGAGATACGCTGGTTCCCCTGCCTATCAATTGCTGCTCATGCTGCTTGGCTTGCAAGTAGTCCTGTACTGCAGCTTTTCAAAGTTGCCCTTTCATTTAAAGGCATGCTTGGTGATGCCCCCGGTTTGCACTCCTGAACTCTTCATTGATCACTGTGATCAGGCACAAGTTTCGATCCTTACTGTGTCCATTTCATAGAATCCCTAAAGTGAAAGCAAGCCATTCAGCCCATCCAGTCCACACTGACTCTCAGAGCATCCCTCCCATCCTGTAACCCTACACTTCCCATGGCAAACCCACCTAGTCTGCACACCATTAACAAATACTATACTAGAAAGCAGCTTCAGAACAAGAGAAAACTACTTCTTCTACAAAGCCTTTTGCTTAAGCAAAATACGCCAAAAACATGTAAGTAAGTCTACACAGGAAAACCAGAATGCTTCCGATTTTAAGGAAGAACTCACACACGTTTAAACTCTTTTGTAGAATATCCCTAGGCAAATTACAACTGCAGAGTAACTTTTGAAATGTTGTTGGTGTTGTTACACATGTGACAGTACATTCTTCAAAACATGTACCTTTAGTTAATAATACATCACTCATAACAGCAAAGACCAGAAGGCATTTAATCCACTCATCTCGAACAAGTAAAAGGAAAATCTTGTACAGCCCTCAGCACTTGCAAGGATCTCTAACCTTGATCACCACTATTACTGGAAGGTGTACGTGAATAGATGTTAAAGGAGGTCATAAACCAGTTGCAGTGTCCTTCATACGGACAGGGGAATATCACTGGATTCAATTTGGCAGTCAAGGTAATGGCGTAATTTAAAATTGATGAAAAATTCCAACTAATCAATTAACAAATCTGAAATTAAAACATTGTCTCAGGAACAGTGATCATAAACTATCATTGATTGTCATTTAATAGAAACATTTGGTTCATTATTGTCCTTTAGGGAAGCAATTCTGACCTGGTCTGGCTTAGATGACTCCGGCTCCATAAGCATCTACTGAGGTCAGCAGAAATTTCTCACGTGCTTTTCTGCAAATTGATAACAGATGTTTTTCAGCCTCATATTAAGAATTGGTATGAATTAAGAGTGAGTGGTATTATCATGAGACTATCAATCCAAACTCAGCTAATGTTCCGTGGACCCAGTTTGAATCCAGCCATGGCAGATGGTAGTATTTGAATTCAATTAGGAATAAATCTACCATTGAGAATCTACTCATGTCCATGAAACTATTGCCGATTTCTGGAAAAACCCATCTGGCTTACAGATGTCCTTCAGGGAAGGAAGTCTGCGATCCTCACCTGCCTGGCATGTGACTCCAGACCTGTAACAATGTGGTTGATTCTCAAGTGCCCCCTGAAATGGACTAGCAAGCCACACTGTTCAAAGGCAACTAGGGACAGGCAAGAAATGCTGGTTAGTCAGTGACGCCAAGAGTAAATAATAAAAAAAACTCAGATCAACTTGGAAGTCAAAGGCCAAGAGGCTGAAGTGACTATTCCTTTGACTATCCCTTCGTAGGTCAAGGTTGACACTTCAAGAATGGTTGCATTCAAAACGTAAGGTCATCCGGATCTTGTGCTAGTTAAGTCTAAAAACAACAGTAAATTGAAAAGAAGGAAAACAAAGTAGCTCGAAAAACTCAGCAGGTCAGGCAGCATCGGTGCAGGAGAAAACAGAGTTAATGTTTTGGGTCCAGTCACCCTTCCTCAGAACTTAGTAAATTGAAGAGATTTTCTGAAGAAGGGTCTAGACCCGAAATGTCAGCCTTCCTGCTCTCCTGATGCTGCTTAGCTGCTGTGTTCAGCTAACTCTACACCTTTTTGGCTCAGTAACTTGAAAACTTATTTTCCCATTTAAAATAAAGCAAACGTCAGGAGCAGTACACTTTTTGACTTGGCGGAGAACTGAATTAACTACTGCCCCAAAATTATTGTCATGGCATTCAGGGTAAATGGACTAAGTAAGAAGAACACTATAAATATTCCTAGTAAGCCAACATGTAACAAGACATCCAATTTCATAGTAATCAAATGTCAATTAACATGCTTGGAAATGATTCCGATCCATCGTGCAGACAGAAACATTCCAGTTAGACACTGCGCTGAAGAAGCAATTGTTCAGATAAAGCAATGTACAACCAGCTGATCAGTGATAGCAGCAACAGGAATGCACCATGAGCACTTAAAAAGTCAGTGAGTTTAGATGGATTTGAGTATGGCAATTGATCTTTCCATACACATTATCTTCTGTGGCTAGCCCTGAAGAAAGAACGACTTCCTCATAGAATTACAAGGTCGCATACTGCATGATTATGCAATAACAATGGGGACAGTAATTATACTTTTTTTTGACTGCAGATGCATTTCAAACATAATTCTACATGTCTAAAATAAATCAGCCTCGCAAAAATTCCAAAACAGAGGAAATATAAAGTGGGCTTACTTTGGAGACAAGTCCAATATTCTAATGGTACAGATGGGAACTTCAGTCCTGGAGAAGTGGATTGTGGGGAGCTCTTCCTTTTCTTCCACACAGAAGATATTCATTTCTCACCTTAACTGTTACTGAACCAGCTTCCCACATTTCAGAAAAAGAATCGCACAAGGTCAAAAATAAACTCGGAACTGCAAATGTTGGAAATCAGAAACAAAAACAGAAATTGCCAGAAAACTCAGCAGGTCTGGTAACATCCATGGACAGAAAACAGAGTTAATGTTTGGGGTCCCATGACCCTTCTTCAGAATCTCACAAGGTTCATGACCCAAGCCAACCTGCAGGCAGCCTCTGCAACCAACACGCTATGCGAAAAAAATCCTCGTCACTAACAATAACCAAAAGCCACTCTGCAAAAGTAAAATGTCCTGACGCCCGAGCTAAAAGATCTTAGTTATTGACGAGAACTCTCTCACCCATCTTAAAGAAGACGATCAATATTAAAAAACTATCCTTCAGAAAGGAGTTCAATTTAGGAATACAAAAAGGTCTTAATAGTTTATGCAGTCAAGACATTTGTCTTGTCTGAAAGTACTTGGAATTCAAGTATAATTTTGAGACAGAGCGCACTTCTGAGAAAAAAAATCTCAGTGGGTTTCACATGCTCCAAGGCCCTGCAGGTTGATTTTTGCTGCAAATATGATGCCAGAAAACACTGAGCGAGTGTGCTGGAAAACAAACCCGATTATTCAGAGTGCCATCACAAATTTGAAAACTTGTTCCACCACCAAATCACTCAACTTTACTCACCTGCATAATTCAAGTGAAAAAGTATTTTCATTAACAAGAAAATAAGTCTGTATCTTGACTATTTTTAACCAAAGGCAGGAAAAAAATTGTTAGTTTATAACTCTAACAAACACTACTACTTTTTAAAATATTCGTGCACACACAAACAGACAACCAAATAGACAAGACAGAAGTTTTATGGGTGGGAAAGAGAAGAAAATATCAAGGATGTGCGGTTCTGGCACCCATAGGGATAACAGCATGTGTCATTTTCTTCCAGCTTTCTTCTGGTTCCTTCCAAATCTGAATTAATGGTGTCAAATTGTGATGACCAGTACACTGATTCTCGTTCGCTCATTCACTGGTTGAACACTTACTCATTTTCTTTCAGCAAAGGAATTTGCAGAGATAGCCATTTACAGGAAAATGGTTGAGTGGGAACAGCAATCAGGAGATGGAAGAACACAGCAGGTCAGGCAGCAGAGGGTAGGTAAGTTATGTTTTGGGTTGGGATCCTTCTTCAGACTCCAGCATCTGCAGTTCTTAGTATCTTAGAGCTATCAGGGGATTATCTGTTTCCTCTCCATTACGTATGGAGGGGCAGCAAGAGTTTAGTGCTTTTTGTTTGCAGGCAGGAAGCTTCTCTCGGTTATCCAAACTTAACAGCTGTAGCTAACAGTCCAGGAATTAATTATGAAGTTTGTATGAAGCGGTTAGTTCTTGAACTCACAACAACTGGTCCTGATTGAAAACCAATGCCCCATGGTTTCTGGGCAAAAACTGCTCTAAACTCATGAGCTGTACCAATATGTCTAGAATTCTCCCCCACTGCAGATGCAACTTTCAATGTATTTCTATGACTGGGTTTTAAAATGACAAACACCTTCTGACAAAGCTTTCTTGAGTTTGAAGAAATTCTTTTTGGCATTATTTAGCCCAATTAAAAATAGTGGTCTTCCAAAGTGTTGTTATCATTGAAACCATTCTGAAGTGAAGTGATTTCCTTGAAACAAACTGGGAAGGCTGCCTGATTTATTAAACCTGGAAAGGAATAAAGCCATATTACATCCAACCACCATGCATGCTTGCTTTCCAAAAGGCATTAGTAGAATTGATCAGTCGGAAAAAAGTGGAAGTAGGCCACTTGTATACAGTGGATGCAGAGTACCTAATGTCTAAGTGCAGCAAAAACTATGATGAGACTACATCTGAAATAAGCAAATAGAGGCACCTGGAATAGTTGGTAGGAACAACTGAAGATAAACATAACTAAACTGAAAAGTACTTCTATGTCATACATACATTTACATGGGCAGGTAACATAAATAAAGAGTTACTCGGTTATAATCTGGAAATTCCAGTTTTTAACTCAACTGCTGGACTTAAATTTCAGAATGAGAAGTACTTGCTTAAATTGGCAGGATTTGTTTTCTAAAAGATGACCTTGAAAAGTTGGAATGGAATTTTCCATATCAAACCACTCGCTTGAAAGAATGTTGGCGCTCTATGGCTCACCTCAACGTCTCATGCACCTATAGCATAAGGCTGTAAAAACAGTATAACAAAGACCACCTTATTTAACATTTCCTATTTGAAGTAATGAAGTATGCCAAGGTGCTTTACAGAAAGTCAAAATTTTAATTACATAAGGAGATGTTCAGGTACACAATCAAAGCCTGGTCAAAGAGCTAGAGTTTAAACGGCAACTGAAAGGAAGAAAGTTGAAGGGGTTTTGAAAACAAGCATGAGAATTGCGAAATAAATGCTTTGCTTGACTGGAAGTCAATGTAAATCAGTGAGTGCAAATAGTGATGAATGAACTAAATTTGGAGCCAAACAGAAATAAGTAGCAGAATTTTAGATGACCTAAGTTGACAGAAAGTAGATCGTGGGAAGCTTTTTCTTGTTGCAGTGGAATAGTGAAGTCCAGAGGTAACAAAAATCCAAGGGTGGCTTCGGTGGAAGAGGATCCAAATCAGGCTGAGGCTTTAGTAGTTCTAATAATTAAGTTGGACATTTCTGCATACCAAGCACTAGATGTCAGGCAGTAATCTGAAAACTTAAAGGCAGTGAAGGGGTGAGAGGAGAGGGGATAACAGGAACAACTGGGCACTATCAAATCTACATGTGAAAACTGATGTTGCATTTTCTTCGATGTCACAGAAACGCAACATACCAATGAGATTAAATACAACAGAAGGGGGCCATGAAGAGATCATTGGTGGGGGACAGAGGTACTGGGAAAGAAAAGGTAGAGAAACAATCTGAGGAGACTGTCCAGTTAGCATTAAGATCAAAAAACAAAACTATGAAGTGGCAGAGATAATGGGAACTGCAGATGCTGGAGAATTCCAAGATAATAAAATGTGAGGCTGGATGAACACAGCAGGCCAAGCAGCATCTCAGGAGCACAAAAGCTGACGTTTCGGGCCTAGACCCTTCATCAGAGAGGGGGATGGGGAGAGGGAACTGGAATAAATAGGGAGAGAGGGGGAGGCGGACCGAAGATGGAGAGTAAAGAAGATAGGTGGAGAGAGTGTAGGTGGGGAGGTAGGGAGGGGATAGGTCAGTCCAGGGAAGATGGACAGGTCAAGGAGGTGGGATGAGGTTAGTAGGTAGGTGGGGGTGCGGCTTGGGGTGGGAGGAAGGGATGGGTGAGAGGAAGAACCGGTTAGGGAGGCAGAGACAGGTTGGACTGGTTTTGGGATGCAGTGGGTGGGGGGGAAGAGCTGGGCTGGTTGTGTGGTGCAGTGGGGGGAGGGGATGAACTGGGCTGGTTTAGGGATGCAGTAGGGGAAGGGGAGATTTTGAAACTGGTGAAGTCCACATTGATACCATATGGCTGCAGGGTTCCCAGGCGGAATATGAGTTGCTGTTCTTGCAACCTTCGGGTGGCATCATTGTGGCACTGCAGGAGGCCCATGATGGACATGTCATCTAGAGAATGGGAGGGGGAGTGGAAATGGTTTGCGACTGGGAGGTGCAGTTGTTTGTTGCGAACTGAGCGGAGGTGTTCTGCAAAGCGGTCCCCAAGCCTCCGCTTGGTTTCCCCAATGTAGAGGAAGCCGCACCGGGTACAGTGGATGCAGTATACCACATTGGCAGATGTGCAGGTGAACCTCTGCTTAATGTGGAATGTCATCTTGGGGCCTGGGATGGGGGTGTGGGGACAGGTGTAGCATTTCCTGCGGTTGCAGGGGAAGGTGCCGGGTGTGGTGGGGTTGGAGGGCAGTGTGGAGCGAACAAGGGAGTCACAGAGAGAGTGGTCTCTCCGGAAAGCTGACAGGGGAAATGTCTTGGGTGGTGGGGTCGGATTGTAAATGGCGTAAGTGTCGGAGGATAATGCGTTGTATCCGGAGGTTGGTAGGGTGGTGTTTGAGAACGAGGGGGATCCTCTTGGGGCGGTTGTGGCGGGGGCGGGGTGTGAGGGATGTGTTGCGGGAAATACGGGAGACGCGGTCAAGGGCGTTCTCGATCACTGTGGGGGGAAAGTTGCGGTCCTTAAAGAACTTGGACATCTGGGATGTGCGGGAGTGGAATGTCTTATCGTGGGAGCAGATGCGGCAGAGGCGGAGGAATTGGGAATAGGGGATGGAATTTTTGCAGGAGGGTGGGTGGGAGGAGGTGTATTCTAACTTCTCTTTTGACTCCTCCCACTTCCTACAGACTAAGGGGGTGGCCATGGGCACCTGCATGGGCCCCAGCTATGCCTGCCTCTTTGTAGGTTACGTGGAACAGTCCCTCTTCCGCACCTACACAGGCCCCAAACCCCACCTCTTCCTCCGGTACATTGATGACTGTATCGGCGCCGCCTCTTGCTCCCCAGAGGAGCTCGAACAGTTCATCCACTTCACCAACACCTTCCACCCCAACCTTCAGTTCACCTGGGCCATCTCCAGCACATCCCTCACCTTCCTGGACCTCTCAGTCTCCATCTCAGGCAACCAGCTTGTAACTGATGTCCATTTCAAGCCCACCGACTCCCACAGCTACCTAGAATACACCTCCTCCCACCCACCCTCCTGCAAAAATTCCATCCCCTATTCCCAATTCCTCCGCCTCCGCCGCATCTGCTCCCACGATAAGACATTCCACTCCCGCACATCCCAGATGTCCAAGTTCTTTAAGGACCGCAACTTTCCCCTCACAGTGATCGAGAACGCCCTTGACCGCGTTTCCCGTATTTCCCGCAACACATCCCTCACACCCCGCCCCCGCCACAACCGCCCCAAGAGGATCCCCC
Organism: Stegostoma tigrinum; assembly: GCF_030684315.1. NCBI lineage: Eukaryota > Metazoa > Chordata > Chondrichthyes > Orectolobiformes > Stegostomatidae > Stegostoma > Stegostoma tigrinum. The sequence continues at coordinate 94,562,193 of NC_081358.1, read as the reverse complement.
TCGTTCTCAAACACCACCCTACCAACCTCCGGATACAACGCATTATCCTCCGACACTTACGCCATTTACAATCCGACCCCACCACCCAAGACATTTCCCCTGTCAGCTTTCCGGAGAGACCACTCTCTCTGTGACTCCCTTGTTCGCTCCACACTGCCCTCCAACCCCACCACACCCGGCACCTTCCCCTGCAACCGCAGGAAATGCTACACCTGTCCCCACACCCCCATCCCAGGCCCCAAGATGACATTCCACATTAAGCAGAGGTTCACCTGCACATCTGCCAATGTGGTATACTGCATCCACTGTACCCGGTGCGGCTTCCTCTACATTGGGGAAACCAAGCGGAGGCTTGGGGACCGCTTTGCAGAACACCTCCGCTCAGTTCGCAACAAACAACTGCACCTCCCAGTCGCAAACCATTTCCACTCCCCCTCCCATTCTCTAGATGACATGTCCATCATGGGCCTCCTGCAGTGCCACAATGATGCCACCCGAAGGTTGCAGGAACAGCAACTCATATTCCGCCTGGGAACCCTGCAGCCATATGGTATCAATGTGGACTTCACCAGTTTCAAAATCTCCCCTTCCCCTACTGCATCCCTAAACCAGCCCAGTTCATCCCCTCCCCCCACTGCACCACACAACCAGCCCAGCTCTTCCCCCCCACCCACTGCATCCCAAAACCAGTCCAACCTGTCTCTGCCTCCCTAACCGGTTCTTCCTCTCACCCATCCCTTCCTCCCACCCCAAGCCGCACCCCCACCTACCTACTAACCTCATCCCACCTCCTTGACCTGTCCGTCTTCCCTGGACTGACCTATCCCCTCCCTTCCTCCCCACCTACACTCTCTCCACCTATCTTCTTTACTCTCCATCTTCGGTCCGCCTCCCCCTCTCTCCCTATTTATTCCAGTTCCCTCTCCCCATCCCCCTCTCTGATGAAGGGTCTAGGCCCGAAACGTCAGCTTTTGTGCTCCTGAGATGCTGCTTGGCCTGCTGTGTTCATCCAACCTCACATTTTATTAACTATGAAGTGGCATTGGGTAAGGGATGACGATGAAGATCAACCCCTGTTAACAGGTTAAGCAGGATAAACCAAGATAGTTAAACTTTGTCACAGTTAAAAAGATGCCATGTGTACCTTTGACTAGAGTTTACTTACTAGGCACCACACATTTAAAAAAAACATGAATTCTTCCACTAAACTGCAGCTCTGGAGAACCTGTATCCTGAATTCTTGTTCTCTCCCCTGCTCCAAGCCAACACTGAAATCTCATTTTGTCAGGACTTTAAACTAACAAAAGTGACTTGACAAGAATGGTTCCAGGAATGTGAAACTTTGTTAATGAGACAGATTGAAGAAGTTGGATGGTTCACCTTGGAGAGAAAGAGGCTGAGAGGATTGATAGGGGTCTTTAAAATCATGAACAAGCTGAACAGAATAGATAGGGAGAAGCTGTTCCTGCTCATAAAAGGAAAAAAGAACAAGACAGCACAGAAATCAAGTGATGTGCAAACTAACCAAGCGTGATGTGACTTTTTCAAAGCCAGTAGCTAGGGTATGAGATGGATTCAGGTTCAACTGAAGCATTCTAGAGGATATTTGATGATCTGGATAGTAAAGAACTGCAGGGATTTGTGTAAAAAGCAGGAAACTGGCACTAAGTAACAGAACCAGTGCAGACACAATGGGCTGAATGGCCTCTTTCTGTGTCACAACAATTCTGTGATTTTGATCTGGAACAAATTTACCACCTTCAGTTTCCCCTCTCTGACAACATTCGAGTTCTAAATACAAAAATTAATGTCTTTTGGCTGCACTTTCATAATTTAACCAAACTTTACACCCTTTAAATCCTGTGGTCTCAATGAACAAACCAGATTATGCTTTTGTTACACAGGACATTGGGAGAGACTACACCTTGAAATGTGTGCGCAATTTTACAGCCTTTCCTCAAGGATATAAATGTTTTGAAGGTAGTTTACTAGCTTGATCATGGAATGGGTAGGATGTCTTGTTTCCACTGCATTTTAGAAGAGTGTGGAAGTGACTTGACTGAAATATAAAAAACTCCTGGACTTTGACAAAGTGCACATGAAAAAGACGTTTCATTTTATAGGTCAGTCCAGAAGCAGGGGGCGCTGTTTTAAAATTCAGTGTTTCCCATTCAAATTGGAGATGAGACAGTTTATTCCTCCCCTCAGAGGGCTACATGGCTTTGGAATGCTACTGAACATTTACAAGACAGAGTGGGATACATGGTCAGGCATGAGAATCAAGGATAAAATGGATGGGTGGGGATATGGAATTCAAAGCACAAACAGATCACACAATATCTTAATAAATTACAGAGCAGTTCCTGGGGTCAAATGGCCTGCTGCCACTATTATTTCGTAGGTTTGTATTAACTGGTCATTGATCTTATTGCTATTTGTGGGACCTTCCTGTGTGTAGGTTAGTATCTGTTTGCTGAAGCTACAGCTTTCAAAATTATTTGGCTCAAAACGCTGAAAGGCTGTCTGAAGCCCCACAAATTCAAGACTGGTCAGTTTTGAGCTTAATTTCTCAAATTCCCATTTTCGGGACCTTCCTGTGTGTAGGTTAGTATCTGTTTGCTGAAGCTACAGCTTTCAAAATTATTTGGCTCAAAACGCTGAAAGGTTGTCTGAAGCCCCACAAATTCAAGACTAGTCAGTTTTGAGCTTAATTTCTCAAATTCCCATTTTCTAAATATCCAATTGATTTATTCACTTCCCCTCCTAAACAGCACAAAATAACTTGCAGCCCCTCTTCTTTAATTGCGCGAGGAGGGAATTACCTCAAATGGCTTCCCCTTGCGTGATATGACAAGTGGGCAGATTTGAAATCCACATTTCCCATTCCTTATTCAAACAAAGAAATAGTAATGAAGGAAAACGGCATGACTATACAAACAAGGAGCAGACATAGGCCATTCAGTCCTTCGAGCCTTCTCTGCTATTTAATGAGATCAAAGCTGATCTGATTGTGATCACAAATCCACATCTCAGCCTACCTAAATAACTTTTCACCACCTTGTTTACCAGGAAACACTTCATTCGAATCTTAAGTGGGGAAATCCTTATCTTTAAGCAGGTCCCTAGTTCTCGATTCTACCTTAACAGGAAGCATCCTCTCCATATCGACCTAGTCAAGACTCTTCCAAGATCTAAATGTTTCAATTAAGTTGCCTCTGACTCTTCTAAACTCAAGTCAAATAAACCTAGCCTGTCCAACCTTTCTTCAAGAAGATAACCCACTTACTCCAAATATATTCTAATAAACTTTCTCTAAACTGATTGCAACACATTTATAAACTTCCTTAAATAAAGTAAGCAATTCAACACTCCACGGGTGGTTTTTAATCAGTGCCCTGTACAACTGAAGCATAACTTCCCTAATTTTGTATTCAATTCTCCTTGCAATGAATTATACAATTGTATTAGCTTTCCCAATTACCTGCTGCACTTTATGTCAACCATTTCTAACTCCAGAAACCCTAATCCCTTCACAATCTCTCGCCACTTAGATTGTTTTATCATTATTTTTCTTGCCAAACTAGTCAATCGAACATTTTCCCATACAATATTCAATTTGCCACATTTTTGCCTACACACTTAACAAAGAAAGTAAGTTGGAAAAAGATGATAAGAAACTACAGATGGGTTGTGTTGTCAGCAAATTTGAAAACAATCCTTCTGTCTATACATCCAAGCTAATTTTAGGAGTTGTAAACAACTAACGCCCTGTGACACACTACTTGCTATATCTTGTCGATCTGAAATTCATGCTATCCTCTGCTTGCGAACTAGCTAATCTTCTTTCAATGCCAAAATTCTACTCTCTACACCATAAGCTTTTATCTTCCACAAGAGCCTTTGATATAATACTTCATCAAATGCCTTCTTGAAATCCAAGTACAAACCACCCATTCTGGATGAAGGGACTGGGGGCATTCTGGCAAAGTCTGCCGATAGGTGGACAGGCAGGTAATACTAAGGAGGTGGGGAGGCTGCCGAAAGATTTTGACTGTTTAGGAGAGTGGTCCAGGAAATGGCTGATGAAATTCAACATGAGCAAATGCAAGGTTTTGCACTTTGGAAAAAAGAATACAGGCATGGACCATTTTCTAAACAGTGAGAAAATTCATAAAGCAGAAGTACAAGGGGATCTGGGAGTGTTGGTCCAGGATTCTCTAAAGGTTAACTTGCAGGTAGAGTCCGTGATTAAGAAAGAAAATGTAATGTTGTCGTTTATCCCAAGAGGGTTGGACTATAAAAGCAGTGATGTGCTTCTGAGACTTTATACAGCTCTAGTTAGGCCCCATTTAGAATACTGTGTCCAATTTTGGGCCCCACAACTCAGGAAGGACATACTGGCACTGGAGTGTGTCCAGTGGAGATTTACACTGATGATCCCTGGAATGGTAGGCCGAACATACGATGATTGGCTGTGGACCCTGGGATTGTATTCATTGGAGTTTAGAAGGTTGAGGGGAGATCTAATAGAAATGTACAAAATAATGTATGGCTTAGAAAGGGTGGACGCTGGGAAGTTGTTTCCGTTAGGCAGGGAGACTCGGATCCACGGGCACAGCCTTATAATTACAGGGGGTAAATTTAAAACGGAAATGAGGAGACATTTCTTCAGACAGAGAGTGGTGGGCCTGTGGAATTCATTGCCACGGAGCGCAGTGGAGGCCGGGACGTTAAACGTCTTCAAGGCAGAGGTTGATAAATTCTCAATCTCACAAGGAATTAAGGGCTACGGGGAGAATGCAGGTAAGTGGAGTTGAAATGCCCATCAGCCATGATTAAATGGCAGAGTGGACTCGATGGGCCAAATGGCCTTACTTCCACTCCTGTGTCTTATGGTCTTATTCAAGTTTCCCTTTATTAACTGAATAAAGAATTCTAATAGATTGGCTGAACATAACTTCCTTTCACAAAATCAAGTTGACTCTGCCTGATTGCTTTCAACTCATCAAAGTGCCCAGTTAAAACTTATTGAACCATACCTTCTAAAATTTTCCTAGGATAGGCATAATGCTAACTAGTCTGGAGTTTCCTGCTTTGCTGTCTCCGTCCCATTTCAATGAAGGAGTTATATTTGTTATCTTCGAATCTGCTCGGACTTTTGCCAAACCGTTTAGGAGATCAAAACCAAAGCATCAACAGTCTCACTAGACATTTATAAGATCTGAGAACAAGTGATATCTGTATTAGGACAATCTCCAACGTGACCATGCTAAGGCTGGAGTTCTTGCTAGCTACATTACTAGGGAAATAGACAGGATCTGAAAGAAGATAATGGAGGCATGGGATCAAATTTGGGACAATGTGGTCAACTGAAGAACAGAGACGAGGCAAAAGAAAAAGATATTAATACAGGAAATGGTAAACAGACAAAGTGTGTGACAAAGTGTGAAGCTGGATGAACATAGCCGGCCAAGCAGCATGATAAAGGGACGGTGATTCTAAATCCAGAAGTAAACCAATAGATATGCCCAAAAGTTGCAAAAAGAACAAAATTTAAGACTCCAACTGAACACAATACATTTGAAATTACCAAATGAACTGACAGTACAACAGAAATAAACATGATCTGTAGGCATTTTAGAGACATGGCTGCAGAATGACATGGACTGAAAGGAACAGGATAGTTAGCAAAGACACTAAGCCATAGGGAGCAACAATGATATTAGTACAATTGAGATGGGTCACCTCGGTTCAAGAAACCAGGATGTAGAAATAGTCTGAACAGAGATGAGAAATGATAAGGCAAGTTGTCACTTGGCAGAATGGTGTTCAAGCCCCCTAACAGGCATCCTAAGATGTATAATGGAAGAAATAATGGGAACCTATTAAAGATTTTAACCTACATATTGACTGGAAATGTCAGATAGGCAGAAGTAGGAGAGATGAGGAATTAATAAAATGGTTTCCAAATAGTTTCTCAGAACAACATATTGTGGATCCAATCAAAGACTAGGCTATGCTGGGCCTAGTTTTACACAATGGTATTGTTTGAATTAGTGATTTCATAGTGTAGCACTGACTGTAATATTCTTGAACTTTCCATTTGAGTGAGAAAAGAGTAGGTCAGAGACAAAATTTTTATAAACGTAAGTCAGGTCCATTATGTGGACACAAAACCAGAGCTGGCTAAAGTGAATTGGCAAACTCACCAGTGATCCTCAGAAGGCTCCTTCTAAATTCTCAACCGTTTCCACTGGAGAACAGAAATACATCTCTGCACAGTGGCTCCGTGGCTAACACTACTGCCTCACAGCATCAGGGACCCTGACAGTCTGTGTGGAGTTTGCACACTCTCCCAGTGTCTGCATGGGTTTCCTCCAATTTCTCTCACAGACCAAAGCCATGCAGGTCAGGTGGACTGGCCATGGGAAATGCACGGTTACAAGGATAGAGTAGTGGGAGTGGATAGGGTGGAATGCTCTTTAATGTTTCAGTATCGAGTTGATGGGCTGAATGGCCTGCTTCCACACTAGGGATTCCATGGTGCCCTTGTACAGGCCATTTGGTGGGCCACTTTTGGATAACTGTGTACAATTCTGGTCACCCTGCTATAGGAAGGTGACTATTAAATTAGAGAGGATGCAGAAAAAAATTTACAAACATGTTACTGGGTCTGGAGGTTTAAGTTGAAAGGAGAGGCGCAATCTTTTCCACTGGAACAGAGGAAGTTGAGGGGGTGACCGTATAGAAGTTTATAAAATCATATCATCATGCATAATAAAAACAAGTCATTACCCTCTGCCTGGGGTCTTCAAATCTAGACAACACAGTTGTACAGGGAAAGGACAAAGATTTAAAACGAGGGGCTTTTTCCACACAGTGGGCGGTGCATTTCTGGAATAAACTGCTAGAGAAGGCCCAGTCCGAACATTTAAAAGACATCTGGGCAGGTACTTGAATGGGAAAAGTTTAAGAGGGATATGGACCAAATGTAGGCAACTGGGACTAGTTTAATTTGGGCTACTCAGTTGGTTTGAACATTTGAACTGGAAGGTCTGTTTCTGTGATTTACTCCAGGAGGTCTACAGCAGCAGGTACACTGCACCATCACCACCACCTCCACATTCCCTGCCAAACCACTCTACATCCTGACTTGGAAATGTAACACCACTCCTTCATTGTCCCTGGGTCAAAATCTTGAAATTCCCTCCATACAGACATTCTGAATCTACCTACAGCACATGGGTCACAGCTGTTCAAGAAGGTAACTTACCACCGCCTGCTCAAAGGCAACTAGGGATGGGCAATAAATGCTGGCCAGCCATGTCGTAAGGGTGAATAAAAAGATGTTCCCGTAATAGAACAATAGGCAATGTAGACAGAATCTGTTATTGGTGTAATTTTATGATTGAGTGAATAGGCAAAATTATGCCTTTGATTTTTTTTTAAGATTAGATTCCCTACAGTGTGGAAACAGGCCCTTCGGCCCAACAAGTCCACACTGCCCCTTGAAGCGTCCCACCCAGACCCATTCCCCTATAACCCACACAACCCTGAACACTACAGGCAATTTTAGCAAGGCCGATCCACCTAGCCTGCACATCTTTGGACTGTGGGAGGAAACCGGAGCACCCAGATGAAACCCATGCAGACACGGGGAGAATGTGCAAACTCCACACAGACAGTTGCCCAAGGCTGGAATCGAACCTGGGTCCCTGGTGCTGTGAGGCTGCAGTGCTAACCACTGAGCCACTGTGCCGCCCCTAGTCTATTGCAAGGTCAAACAGGTACTTTCGAATGGAGAAAAGGCAAAGCATTGGAAGTGAGAGGACTTCAAAGTCCAGACATGATTATTACTATATCATGAACAGGTATAGAAAGTAATCAACAATGCAATGGAATGTTAGCCTTGATATTTAGCATACTAGAATATAAGGGATTAGAAGAAGTCTTGATTCAAGAATGGCCGAATAAACCTCAACAGTTTAGGATATCACACTTCATAGCAAGAGAGAAATTTATCAAAATGACACCCATCCTTCAGGAATAAATTTTGAGGAAGGTTGCAAACCCTGATTAGATCATCAAGGGTGATTTCACTAAAATTTTGAATATCTGAAGTAAATAGAAAAGGCAAGCACAAAGAAGCTTCTCGTTGAAAAGTTTAAGAGGAGGGAGCAGCGTCAAAATTTAGAGACAAGCCTTTCAGCAATCAAAGCAGGAAACAGGCAAAAGGTGATACCAGTTCAGAAATTTCTTCGACATAAGTATTACAATAGCATTTTACATCTGGCACACAAACAATCAACAGACTCTTGCACATGGAATTTTGGGGTCAGGTCTTCTATTTCAAGCTGCATTTCAGATGTCACTCACCCCTCAAAAAACAGATGCTAACACTTGTTCCCCATCAGCCCCACTTTCACACAACTACTAATGATAGTTAATCACACTGGCAGTTATCATCTTGCTCTTATTTCACTCCCCTCCTTCTGCAGCGCTTCATATTTCCTTGACACCACTGATATATTTTTGTTGCCGCATCTTTTGCAAGATGAAAAACATCCGTAATATCGTAAGGCCAATCAGGAGCCTACTGATTAGATGAAATCCTGATGTCAGTTTACATTTTCGCTAACCTGCATTTCTGACGATTTTGCACCCCACAAACATACAGCATGTCACATAACATGATATGTTACAGTCATTTTAAAACAAAGATTCATGGAATTTCCTTTACCAAAGATACAATGGATGGAAAGTATTCATTCGAAGTTCTTCATAAATCATTTGTGATCTCACTAAATAGTGGCAGAGGACAGGCTAAATGGCTTTCTCCTGTCCTAAGTTCACATAATTCTAAGTTAATCATGACCAATATGGACATTATCCAATTATCAGCCAAGACAGTGACTGTTGTCCAGTGAAATTCCAAGCCAGCTGTTGTAGAGTTGAGATTCACAGGACACATCATATCCAGATGAGTCAAAAACAACCACTTTTTTTTAAAATCAGAGGAGATAATAGGAACCGCAGATGCTGGAGAATCCGAGATAACAAGGTGCAGAGCTAGATGAACACAGCAGACCAGGCAGCATCTTTGGAACAAAAAAGCTGACGTTTCAGGCCTAGACCCTTCATCAGAAATGGGGCGGGTGGGAAAGAAGAGGAAAGAGGGTTCTGAAATAAATAGGAAGAGACAGGGACGCGGATCCTCCCCCTTTTCCCTATTTATTTCAGAACCCTCTTCTCCTCCCCCATTTCTGATGAATGGTCTCAGCTCGAAACATCAGCTTTCCTGCTCCTAAGATGCTGCCTGGCCTGCTGTGTTCATCCAGCTCTACACCTTGTTATCTCACTTAAATATTTTAATCACATTTCCGGCACTTAACCCAAAAACTTTTATGTATTGGCATCGTAGGCACACATCGAAAATACTCCTTCGACATTGAGGATTTCTCTCAAGAGCATGGAGTTCGAGATTCTCACCACGTTCCAGGTGAAAAAGATTATCCTCACAACCCTTTTAAATTTCCTGCCCTTATTAAATCTATGACCTCCCTTAGTCATTGCATCCTCCAAAAGGGAAAAGTGTCTTCCTGTCTATTCTATTTATGCCCATTATTTTATAAAACAAAGTCAGGTTCCTCTCAATCTTCTCAGGTCTAAAGAAAAGAACCCCAGTCTGTCCAATCTCTCTTCATTACTGAAATCCAGACAAAGTCCAGCCAAGTCTCCTCTGTATCCTCTCCTGTGCTATCATGTCCTTCCTATAACATGGATTACAGAACTGCACACAACACTCGAGCTGTGGCATAACCAACATTTAATACAGTTTCAGCACAAATTCCTTGCTCTTCAACTCTGTACCTTGATTAATAAAGTCCTCATCTAACATTTCCACACTTCATTTTCAGCAGCGGTTGATTTCTGACCCAAAACAAAAGTCATAAAAAGTCCGAAAAACAGTTTTTAATAACACTCACATATCTGCATTTGAAATTATAGATCCAACTAAGCAATGGAAGCATTCAAACATATTGCACACTTCCTGCAAGATTCACATTTACTCCATTCATATTCCACTTTTTAAGCAAGGTGAAAAAGAAAAATTAGGGAATTACAGACCATTAGCCTAATATCTGTCACGGGGAAATTGTTTTTAAATTTAAGTTTTCAAATCAAAGTTGGGGGTCACTGAAAATTTTCAGTTAATCAGAGAGATCCAGCATAGATCATGACAGGTGGTCATGTCTAACAAATCTCACTGAATTTTTTGAGGTGGTGGCTACAGTAGTGGACAGGAGGTTGTCTATGAATGTAATTGATATGGACTTCCTAAAGACATTTGATGAAGTCCGACTTAAGAGACTGTTACCTAAGGTAGAAGTCCACAGAACTGAGGTCAAATTACTAACATGGCTGGGAAATTGGTTGGGTGGCAGGCGACAAAAATATTGGGATTATGGACAGGTACTTAAATTGGCAGGCTGTGACTCTTTAACCGACGGTTCTCGATGACTGATCCAGCGACTTTACCACCACATCATCACCTCCCGTTGAATCTAGTTTATATTAAACCAACAGATCACAACAGGATAATGGGAAAAGCAGTTTATTTTCTTATACAGTGTAAATGACCTAAATATAAACATCTTGACATGAAGGAATCCACACAAGTAATAAGCACTGACTTAAGACTACAACCAAACCTTGCCCATGAATATAATGCTAAAACAGACTAATTGAAATGTAGTTCTTCGGACCAAACGTATGATTTTCATCATAACTGCGTTGGCACAGATTATGGCACGCAAAATACTGCAGGATAGGGTAGAACAGCATCCATTTAATAATTTAATGAGCAAGACGACTGACCCTGACAATTGTGTTATCACACAGATACCAACATGAATCACTTTGGTTTACACAATGAACCGAAGGTGGGTACTTTTTCAAAAAATGTAAGCAAGCAAATATCACAATACATCAAGCAATCTGGATTTCTACAAGCTAACTCAGAATAAAACTGGTCAAAACTAAAACACTAAAGTGCAAATACATGGAGGGATTAAAATTTGAAAGAAAATTTTAAGAGTTGACAATGGCTACAAGACTGTCTCACACTAATTGCCATCTATACAAAATAGCGCAGGATTAACTGATGTGGTCACAATTCACTTGATTGAGTTTGAGCAACTTGCTAATCAAACGTGATTCATGCTGCACCTCCTTACATTTTCAATTTAGACTTACAGTATTTTATGTACACAGATTTTAACCATAAAATCTCTCAAGACAATTAATCACAGCAACAAAACAGACAGGCAAACCCGAAAATCTCAATGTCAAATTAAATAGTAGTTTGCCTCGGCTGGCATAAATAATAAACCAAACATATGCTGATCCATCATAAAAAGATGAACAAACATGCAGTTTGTTGTTTAGATGGCAACACAATGTAATGACCCCTGACTGACAAGACATGCTGCAGAGCTCTTTATTACTTCCGCAACCCTAAGAGCAACAGCTTACAACTGGAAGTCAATATGCATGCATCATACCGTTGCAGTGGAGGTGCTCCCACCCAGATCGACAGCTGCTGACCTATTAAAATCTCCTTTCACAAGTTAAACAACTTAAATAAATGTCAATCTCTCACACTAAAACCTCAACTCCTATTGACAGTACTGCTATGTTATGCTAAGAACGTACCTTGCATATTTCCACATGTAGAAAGCAATCATCTACGGCAAATACATGTTTATACGACACACATTTATCAACGTACTTCGGTTTTGCAAAACTATTTTCCGATTACTTACAGAACTGCATGTCGATGGTCGAATGTTGCACCACCTGTACCATCCTCTGGATCCGTCTCTCCCCCTGAGCTGCTTTCGGTGGCATCGGAATCGAACGCCCTCTCCGAAGTCCTGAGCTTTGCAGTCACGCTAGTCACCAGTTTCAGCAGACTCTCAGAAACAGCTCGATCTTTCACAAAAGCAGAGAAAGTGTCCCCACTTAGCGAAGATAGCAAACATTTCTTACTCTCGCCAGATCGGAGGGAAGAGCTCGGACTGGAGAAAGTGTCTCCTTTACCGCATTTTGAGTCCGTTCTTGGAAAACTTCTCAACGATGAGCGGACTAGCAGGTCGTTGTTCCCGTGAAAGGTGCTTCCATGTTTATTATTACTGCTATTAAGAAATGTTTCGGTGAAAGAAGAAGAGAACTGTTTTAAACTGTGTTCCACTAAACCTGCCAGCTGCTGCTGGGCATGGCGTTCTACCTGCTTAGCTTGTACTACCTGCAAACGCTTGCAGAGTCGATGAGCCCTGCTCCTGATCTCAGCTTGTTTACCGATAACTAATAAACTCTGAGCACTCACCTCATCTTGGCTAACATTAATAGTATTGTGACTACCATGAGTATTACAACTGAGACTATTACAGTTATTGTGGTGGTTAATAATGTCACCGGAAGTACTGTTTATTCTATCGATATGTTTTTTGTTTTGATTATCAGTCCCCGCACAATTAGGATTTATTTCGCCGTAGCGAGCTTTAAGTGAACTTCCCGCCGGTTTGCTGGCATGAAATTCGGTTCGACACCCGTACTCGAGACCGGGGATTTTGCTGCTGCCTTTGGGTAGTAGGCCGGGATCGGAGGTGGCAGTGTTGCTACTTTTCTGCAGCTGGGAGCAGCGGTTTTTATCCGGATTCCCCTTGCCAGACAAAGCCGAGTTCAGCGCGATGGCGCCGTTACTCCGATGAATACCGCAGCCGCCCGAAGCTTTGTTGCTGCCGTTCACCAAGCCAGGGTCGCAGCTGAGGCAAGGCACTTCTTTAGTCAGGCCGTTGCTGGCAGGGTTAGATATCGCGGCTTTGCCCCTTTCCTTGTCCTCGCCGACCGTACTGGAAAAAGATCCATCGGAATTCATTCCGACCTGGCGTCTGCCGCAGAGCCGCGAGGCTTCCCTGTTTAGGCCAAGACCGGGGATTGCCGTAGAACTCACCCCCGGCTCCTGCGGCTCCCCGGCCTGGTGGTGACGATGGTACCGGCGGTGAGGAGAATGGTGGTGGTGGTTGTGATGGTTGTGGTGATTATAGTTATTTGTCTCGGGCTGTTTGTTGCCTCCTCCTCGGGCGGCTGCCGTGCCCCTCTCGCCGCGGTGGTAAGATGGAGGCTGGGGCTCGGGGCGCCGCCGTACTCTGGTCGGCCGGGCCAAAAACAGAGAGTCCATACGGTCAACCGAGAAATATAAAGGGCCGGCGAGTTTATTATTTTTATTATTATCCACCCCTTCGCCTAAAGTGCCATTTGTGGCCGAAGAGGAAGGTGGCGAGGACGCAGCTGAAGGGGGCGACGACGAAAGCAGCGGCAGTGGTGATGACGACACGGCCAAGTTGAATCCGTGTTGCTGGTGCCGCACTTCGCCAGCGCTTTCACTCACAGCCGGGGAAACCATTCCCTTCAAGCGGCCGGCGGCCATCTTGTTTTTCCACCTCTTCCCCTCCCCCACCCTCCCATCTGTAATTCTCCACCCCTCCCCCATCCACACCCTCTTAACCGCGCTGGCTTCTCTCCACCCCCACCCTCTCATCACTCTCTCTCCCTCCACCCTCCTCCATCAATAGATTGTTTTCCCCCACCCCCGCTGTACCCGCCACAAAATGGCGCCTACGGTTGTGCACGGGAAAAAACGCGCGCACCAGCCATTCCAACGGACAATCTAGGTCAAAGCATAGGGACAAAAAAAAGGCACGCGAATTGTAACGTTCAGTTTACAGTTATTTCTTGTTCCATTCACTTAAAACCCTTTTCTTCCCCTTCTCCAACGCTGCTTTGGAGGCTAAAGTAGAGGCAAGATGCGAATCCACAACCTTCAACTATAGTGCTGGTAAAGATTTTTTGTTTGTTTCACTGCTTCAATTTAATTAAAAGGACACATGAACATAGCAATAGGTAATAGGGAAAGAAATGTCATTTATAACAAAGGTCGCATTGTGCATAACGTTCAATAATTACCATCTACAAAATGCACGGAGATACTAACAAGAGAATGAGGTGTACTGAACCACTATTTATTGTGTAGGGTGATGTTAGATCCTGTAACTATTTTGCTTCACGGCCCATCGATCAGGCTGATGGTTGCAGGAACAGACAGCGACATCCTGACTTGTTCTTGTAACCTTTCCAATTGACAATAAGAAGCAACAGATACTTACTTGCAGTCCTATTCCTGCAGCACTTTCTGTTGTTATATTACAGTAAAACTAAATTAGATGGAGGTCGCAAGATACTTCAGACAGCATATTAAAAAAAGTAACAAAAAACATTTGAAGTAAATGACCAAAATATTGAGGATCTTGAAGGAGGAAAAGTGAAGGGGATGAGAAAGCTGAGGCAACTGAAAACGTGACCACACATGATTGATGATTAAATTGGGAATGCTCACAAGGTCAGAACCCAATTCAAAAATAGACAAATACCAGGCAGTTATAGGATTTCAAAATAAAGGGACAAATCTTGATAATTTTAGTCATCGTTTGAGAACCACTCGATGTATGGGAGCAGACGGCAAGAGGGGAACAGGATTAAGTGCGAATTAAGGCACAGACCAGCAGTTTGAATGACCAAGCTGGCGGAAAGGACGATTCCTTATTTCAGTCCAAAGTGTTATGCCTCTTAGTCTCAGCCTAGCCCAACTAGAAAAATATTCTTCCTGCATGCACCTTAAATCGATCCCCATGAGAACCGTGTCTTTGAACATGACCAATAATTCTTCCAGAGAGAACAGTGAATCAAGATTTAATTTTTCCTCATAGGAAAGTCCCTCCATCCCAAAATTAGTTTGGTTAACCTTAATTGCATTCCTTGTTCAGCACATATCTTTGCTTAGGTATGGAGACCGAAACCATATACAATACTGCAGGTGTGGTCTCTTACCAAGGCTTTACAGAAATTGCAGTAAGACATCTCAACACCTGTAACTCTCATAATAAATGTAACTTTGCCTTCTAGGGTTTTGGCACAATAGTAGTGTCTCCATCTGGACTCCAAGGGCAGGTTTTAAGTCCCAACTACCCTAAAAATGTGTTACAATTTGCTCAAACAAATTGATTAAAATAACAAGAGCAGATGGACGATTTTATGGCTGTTATGACAAAATAATATTCCAACATCTTGCTCAAAGTCCAGCTTACAGTCCAACCGACTACTGATACATGTCCTACATTCTCTCCAATTTTTTCTTCTGTTCAGACCTCAGTGGTTCTACGCAATAGTGATGTCCAAAACCAGACATCAGCATGCAGACTTTTTGCACAGCAATGCAATTTAGAGCAAAAGTCAAATGTGTCATATCCTTTCTGAATAGCCTGTCCAAATATCTATCATTTGACTTAATTGATTACAGTATCTGAACATTAACTTGGTGACCTCTCCAAGTTACTTTTAAAATCACAATTTCCCAACGTTTAAGAAATATACTTTCATGTTTTTCCTACACAGTGGGTAACCTCTCATTTCTCCACATTGCATTTCATGTAGCAGATTTTTGACCATTCACTTCACCTCTCCAAATCCCCTTGATAGTCTTTGTATCCTCTTCATGACAGAGACTACCATCTAGTTTTGTGTCATCTGCATACTTTGCATTATTACACTGCATGCTCTCAGCTAAATCACTGAAACATAGATGGCACCCAAGCACTGACCCTTGCAGTACCCCACATCATAGCCTGCCAATCTGAAAATGATCCCTTTTACTCCAACTATGTTTGTCTTTTAACCAGTTGTCATTCTATGCTATTATATGAACTTTAGGTGCTCTATTTATCTTCAACTTCCTATGTGTGGGACCTTATCAAAAAGCCTTTGGAGAACCCAAACATAACACATCCACCAGTTCTGTTATTTATTCAACTCGTTAGATCCCCAAAGAAAAGAATCTGGCTTTGCCAAACATGAATGCTAGTGAATATTCTGGGCATTCAGACACCTTAGTTACTCTTTTGAAAAAAGAAAAATTCTATAAATTCTGTCCTGGGGCATGTTCTTCACTTTGCATTCTCATCTCTTCTAGCCATAGCCTAGCACTATACAGATATCATTGCATGCATTTCTGTCTTCATCAGTTGTCTTGCCATTTACTCAATCTTGCCCAACAGTAGCCCTTCCTCCTCTATTTCCTCAGATATGACACTCCCTAAAACCCCAGCCCCATGGTTTTTGGTAAAATCTGTTCCAAACATAACCCTTATGCAAAATATTTTTCTCACCTTTATGTGGACCGTAACAATTGGATCCTGCATCTTAACACATCAAGTTCATCTCTGCGCCTGAGCATTGGGTACAGCAACACAGTCTTCTGTTTTCACAGTCTCAGCTGCGTGGTATCAGGGTAAACCCGAAGGCTTTCTATAGGTTTTTAAGGAATAAAAGAATGACGAAAGTAAGATTAGGCCCAATCAAGGATAGTAGTGGGAAGTTGTGTGTGGACTCAGATGGGATAGGGGAAGCGCTAAATGAATATTTTTCATCAGTATTCACTCTAGAAAACGACAATGTTGTCGAGGAGAATACTGAGATACAGGCTACGAGACTAGGTGGGATTGAGGTTCACAAGGAAGAGGTATTAGAAATCCTTCAGAAGGTGAAGATAGACAAATCCCCTGGGCCGGATGGGATTTATCCTTGGATCCTCTGGGAAGCCAGGGAGGAGATTGCCGAGCCTTTGGCATTGATCTTTAACTCGTCATTGTCTACAGGAATAGTGCCAGATGACTGGAGGATAGCAAATGTGGTTCCCCTGTTCAAGAAGGGGAGTAGAGACAACCCTGGTAATTATAGACCAGTGAGCCTTACCTCAGTTGTTGGTAAAGTGTTGGAAAAGGCTACAAGGGATAGGATTTATAATCGTCTAGAAAAGAATAAATTGATTAGGGATAGTCAGCACGGTTTTGTTAAGGGAAGGTCGTGCCTCACAAACCTTATTGAGTTCTTTGAGAAGGTGACCAAACAGGTAGATGAGAGTAAACCGGTTGATGTGGTCTATATGGATTTCAGCAAGGCGTTCGATAAGGTTCCCCACAATAGGCTATTATACAAAATGTGGAGGAATGGAATTGTGGGAGATATAGCACTTTGGATCGGAAATTGGCTTGCTGAAAGAAGACAGAGGGTGGTAGTTGATGGGAAATGTTCATCCTGGAGATCAGTTACTAGTGGTGTACCGCAAGGGTTGGTGTTGGGTCCACTGCTGTATGTCATTTTTATAAATGACCTGGATGAGGGCATAGAAGGATGGGTTAGTAAATTTGCAGACGACACTAAGGTCGGTGGAGTTGTGGATAGTGACGAAGGATGCTGTAGGTTGCAGAGAGACGTGGACAAGCTGCAGAGCTGGGCTGAGGGGTGGCAAATGGAGTTTAATGCAGACAAGTGTGAGGTGATGCACTTTAGTAGGAGTAACCAGATGGCAAAGTACAGGGCTAATGGTAAGATTCTTAGCAGTGTAGATGAGCAGAGAGATCTCGGTGTCCATGTACACAGATCCTTGAAAGTTGCCACCCAGGTTGACAGGGCTGTTAAGAAGGCATACAGTGTTTTAGCTTTTATTAATAGAGGGATTGAGTTCCGGAACCAAGAGGTTATGGTGAAGCTGTACAAAACTCTGGTGCGGCTGCACTTGGAGTATTGTGTACAGTTCTGGTCACCGCATTATAAGGAGGATGTGGAAGCTTTGGAAAGGGTGCAGAGGAGATTTACTAGGATCTTGCCTGGTATGGAGGGAAGATCTTACGAGGAAAGGCTGAGGGACTTGAGGCTGTTTTCATTAGAGAGAAAGTGGTTGAGAGGTGACTTAATTGAAACATATAAAATATTCAGAGGGTTAGATAGGGTGGATAGGGAGAGCCTTTTTCCTAGGATGGTGACGGCGAGCATGAGGGGGCATAGCTTTAAATTGAGGGGTGAAAGATATAGGACAGATGTCAGAGGTAGTTTCTTTACTCAGAGTAGGAAGGCAATGGAACGCTTTGCCTACAACGGTAGTAGATTCGCCAACTTTAAGTACATTTAAGTTGTCATTGGACAAGCATATGGACGTACATGGAATAGTGCAGGTTAGATGGGCTTGAGATCGGTATGACAGGTCGGCACAACATCGAGGGCCGAAGGGCCTGTACTGTGCTGTAATGTTCTATGTATCATGTCTATTGCCTGACTATTCTGTCCCATGCTGTCTCTAAATTCCTTTCAACTCCTCCTCTCCCCACTGCACTCCGAGTGGCTTCCTGTCCCATGGTCAGTCAAATTTGTCACATCACAGGTCAAGGCTCCTCTATTCCCATGCTTTTGTTTCACTTTTACTGTCTGACTTGCAATTATACCCTCAAGTCCCTGATCACTGATCAACTTTGACCATACCAACTCGTGATACAACAGCTTTCTGGAACCAAGTGTTTCGGTAGCCTTCCCTCTGCCTTACATGTCACATTGCAGTTCAGATTTTGAGCTGAAGTTCTTCAAGATGCAGACACTTAGCGATGGTATCCATGACACATTAACTCTGGTCATCTTTACTTATGTTAATTGAAATATGTTCACTGTTTAAAATTTACACAGTTTCAGCCTCGCCTAACTTCCATCACATCAACCTCCTTTTCTGCATGGGAAGCTGTTCTACTGGGAAACCTTCATATTTCTATTTTTTGAAAAGCAAAGTCAGCTTTGCTAAACTGGAGAAACGTGCTTAAAGTAGTTAGCTTATTAACGAGTTACAGCTGTTTTCAGAGCAACATATCCTTGTTGAAAACTGTAAGAAACTCTTTTCAAATGGTAAGAGTTAGTTAGTTACAAATGTATATTTAAAAAAAATCAGAACTAACAAAAATTGACCCTCAAGATCACCTCACTCAACTCCTGGAATACACACAGTGCAGACATAAACGTGATCAAACCAGATTAATTTCTCTTGCTAGGGTGAGAGAGAGAGAGGAGAGAGTTAGTGCTAAGGAAAGGATTTTGGAGTGGAATCTGAAAACAATGACTGTAGACTTCACAACATATAATTGGAAAACTTCTGCTCATACAATACTGGACATCAGATGAATTGTCTGATAACTTAACAATTGAAGTTGTCGAGATAGATGGTGTTAAGATTGAGTTGGTAATTGCAGCCTAAATGTAAAAGGTACTTTTGTGTTTTTACATGATGTCACCTTTGAGGAACATGAAGGTGAGAAATAAGAGACTAAGGACAGATGATTGAGTCAATAGGCACAACTGTTGGAGCAGGAAGAGAGGCCATTGCTAGCTTCATTTAGATGAAACTGGAACCAGTTGAGAGCAGTTTCTCCACCTCAGCGGAACAGAAGTTTGCGAAACATGCCCATTCAGGGCTGGGACGTGTTCAGCCTACTAAGCTAATGGAAAGGAGGGAATTCTCAGAAGCAGTTGATCAGATTTCATGAACAGTCTTGGAGCTCCTCATACAAGAGGAGAGCAGGTGAAAGGAACCAAAGGTGGTCAGTCATTTCAAGAACCAGACAATATAATCATCCCGAGCTGAAAGCAGAGGAGTCCTGGAGAGTCTCTGGACCAAGATACCCTTTGCCTTCTAGGGTTTCATGGCACAGATTCAAGTCCCATCGACCCAAGCATGTGTTATGATCTGTTATAATGGGCCTTTGAGTCTGTGGATCCACTGTGTGAGAAAGAAAAACTGACATTATGGTACAATGGCTAAGTTTTGGTTGTTGAGTACTTTTCTCCTCTATGTAAAAATAGATGTGAATTTTTAGGGGATAGTCCAAAGGTTTAAGGCAGCATAGATTATCCTGGTGTGTTGTGGACACTTCATTTGACCAAGATGAACACATGCAGGAAGTGTCACTAGCAGCAGAAACTTGAGCTTCTTGTCGAGTGACAGCTACAACCACTTCATTCTGAACTTCAAGGACACCTTTAAAGGAATGATAACATCACAAGTTAAGTTCATTGCCATGGTGACTGGTGAAATTTAAATTTGATTTTTTAGAAGTGAAAATCTGGAATGTGTGCTTGTCTCAAAGTACATTAAACTATCCTATATTGTGGTGAAAACCTATCTGGGAAAGAAATCTGGAATTCATACCCCATCTGGCAGATGTAACAACAGACTCTCAACAATGTGGGGCAATCTCAACTGTGCTGAATTGGCCCAGTAAACCAAGAGCACTTGGTGATGGGCAACGAATGCAAGCCTTATCTGTCATGTCCATATTCTATGAAAGAATAAAATTGGAGACATCGAGCAAATGTAAGATCAGACAGTCTGAATGTTTAAGACAGGCAGCACAGGTTTTTGGAATCGATCTCACTAAGCAATTTTTTTTTCCCTGGTACAGGTAATGTCCACCCCTGGACCAGGCAGCCCAAGCCCTGTGAAGAATGGGAAGAAAGAAAAGTCTTCTGTTTTGGACACTACTGAGAGTGATAGTTCCCTAGATGAATGCAGCCAGAAGAGCTAAGTTTGTGGCACAATAATGTGGCTCAGCAGTACTCAGGTTCATGACATACCATGTGTCTCGGCTGTATGGGAACTGCTACAGGGGAAAGAGTGGAAAGCAAATAGTGGAATGGTTGGAACAAACAGACATTTCTGCTCTCATAGAAGTGACTCCACCAGGGTCAAGAACGCCACTGAAAGGTTACAGGCTATTCTCTTAAAAAAAAGGGTAGTGTGGTCCACATTAGTACCAATAACATAGACATAAAGGGAAATGAGGTTCCAAAAGTAGTTTCTGGGGCATCAGGACCTCTTCAAGGAGAATAAGTCACAGCTTAGCGGAATCAGGCTGTATCACTTGAGAGATTTGCAAGTGCTGTTGGAGCAGGTTTGAATTATGTGGTTGGGAGGGTGACAAAGAGAAAGAATTCAGATGGAGGAAAAATTGTTTTGGTGATGTGAACTGGAACATTACAAAGAAAAATAGTTACTGGACTTGAAACATTAATACAGACATTCTCTCTCTCCCCCCCTCCCCACAGATGCTGCCAAACCTGTTGAGTCTCTTCCACACTTCATACTTTTTTCAGATCAATTATTTGGTTTTATTTAACTGTTAGGAGGAGTCATTTGTATAGCACAAAGCAGCATTACATTAGGCAAGGTATAAATTAAAAATTATCAGTTATTTCAAATACTGAATATATAAACATTAAATTTATATAAATGTATATTCATTGGGTAGATCTCATAAATACGAATGCTGTAGGGAATGCTTTCCTGAATAGTTTGGTAGAGGAGTGTGTTAAGGAACCAGCTTGGAACAGGATGTTTTAGGTTGAATATTATGCAATGAGAAAAAGATACTGGTAATCTTGCCACCAGGTAGTTTTTTTTGTAAAGAGTGACCATAATTCAGAGACCGTTTCCAAATGTCATGAACAATCTAATACTAGGGCTCTTATTTCTAAACAAAGCAAGTCATGAGATACAAGGTGCCAATTGGCTACACAGGACTGGGAAAATATATCAACAGGTATGACAGCCAACAAGCCATAGCTAGTATTTAACATGGTGGCAAATTTGGCACTCTGGCTAAACATACTATAATAGAAAAGCACTGGACCAATCACTGGGGCTGAAAGTTGAAATTTCCAGGGTCTCATGTGATGCATCTCAGTGTTGCAAGAGAAATAGATAGTGACAACCATTATCAAAATTATAGAGATTCTGGAATGGTGCACTATTTCAGAAAAGGAGGCACACAGAAAATCAGCGTGACATCAGCAGCAGGGAATTATTGGAATCTCTGATTCAGGATATGATAATTCAGTGCTAAAAAGTTCTTACTTGGAAAGAGTCAATGTGGATTAATGCAAGGAAAAAACACTTGATAAACTTTTTTTTGGGAGTGTGTTACTGGCAGATAAGGAGTCATCAATGGACATGGTTTACTTGATTCTTCAGAAGGCTTCTAATAAGTCTGACTCAGCTGGTTAGTCAAAATTAGGGCAAATGGGATAACACACTCACATAACAAAGCGTCAAGCTGAATGAACACAGCAGGCCAAGCAGCATCTTAGGAGCACAAAAGCTGATGTTTTGGGACTAGACCCTTCATCAGAAATTCTTTTCTGTTAAAGGGTCTAGGCCCGAAACGTCAGCTTTTGTGGTCCTAAGATGCTGCTTGGCCTGCTGTGTTCATCCAGCTCTACACTTGGTTATCTCAGATTCTCCAGCATCTGCAGTTCCCATTATCTCTAACACACTCACATAGATTAACACAGAACATAGAACATTACAGCACAGTACAGGCCCTTCGGCCCTCGATGTTGTGCCGACCTGCCATACCAATCTGAAGCCCATCTAACCTACACTATTCCATGTACGTCCATATGCTTGTCCAATGACGACTTAAAATGTACTTAAAGTTGGCGAACTACTACTGTTGCAGGCAAAGTGTTCCATACCCTTACTACTCTCCAAGTAAAGAAACTACCTCTGACATCTGTCCTATATCTTTCACCCCTCAATTTAAAGCTATGCCCCCTCGTGCTCACCGTCACCATCCTAGGAAAAAGGCTCTCCCTATCCACCCTATCTAACCCTCTGATTATTTTATATGTCTCAATTAAGTCACCTCTCAACCTTCTCTCTAACGAAAACAGCCTCAAGTCCCTCAGCCTTTCCTCGTAAGATCTTCCGTCCATACCAGGCAACATCCTAGTAAATCTCCTCTGCACCCTTTCCAAAGCTTCCACATCCTTATAATGCAGTGACCAGAACTGTACGCAATACTCCACGTGCGGCCGCACCAGAGTTTTGTACAGCTGCAGCATAACCTCTTGGTTCCGGAACTCGATCCCTCTATTAATAAAAGCTAAAACACTGTATGCCTTCTTAACAGCCCTGTCAACCTGGGTGGCAACTTTCAAGGATCTGTGTACATGGACACCGAGATCTCTCTGCTCATCTACACTGCTAAGAATCTTACCATTAGCCCAGTACTTTGCATTCCGGTTACTCCTACCAAAGTGCATACCTCACACTTGTCCGCATTAAACTCCATTTGCCACCTCTCAGCCCAGCTCTGCAGCTTATCTATGTCTCTCTAACCTACAACATCCTTCGTCACTATCCACAACTCCACCGACCGATTGGTTAACAGAAAGAAAGTAAAGTAGGACTATAAACATTACATATTTATCAGGCCTTTACTGGTGGAGTACTGTAAGGATTAGTGCTTGGACCCCGACTGTTCAGAATCAACATCAAAAGTAACTTGGCAATTGTTGCACATCACCAACCTCCATTATGTCTGTGACAGGATAAATTGAGGTTTCAGGAGGATTTAGACATGCTGAATCTGTGGTCAAGAACATGGCAAATGGAATATAGAGTGTGAGGTTATTCACTTTGGTCAGGGGAGTAGAGTAGTTCTCGAAATGCATGGGAGTTGGAAAAGCATTCATGGCTCAAGGGATCAGCATGTCTTGGTTCATAGGTCACTGAAAGAAAACATGCAGGTGCAATAAGTAACTGGGAATAAAATGGTATGCTGGCCTTCATAACATGATGATTTTAAGGCAGGAAACAGGAAGATTTGCTTCATTTATATGGAATCTTGATGAGGCTACCTTAGAGTAGTCTGTGCAGTTATGGTCCTTTTGCCAAAGGACAAATGTACCTGCAGTACAGAGTGTACAGATGTTCTGTGGATTAATACTGAGACTGTGGGACTGTTCTGAAGACAGATGAAGGAGACAGTGCTGGCATTCTCTGGAGGTTTAATCGATGAGATGTGATCTCAACGAAGTATCCAAATTCTTACATGGCCACAGAGGTGTTTACTTGATGGTCAAAAAAATTATGAAGTCTATTCACAACAGTGTCTTTTCTAGCTCATTATATATCAAAAACATACAAAATTTTTTACAGGATGGGACCAGTTTTGGAGTGGAAAGGTGTTGGAATTATGTCTAGAACCAGGTAGACATGATTAGATGAGAGGCAAACCATTTAGTTTAGATGAGATGGAATTTCTTTGGAGTTCAGCCTTGAAATTCTGTACCATCAGAGGGCTGAGGAAGCTCAGAGTATGCTCAAGAGAGAGATTGATAGATTCTTAGATATTAATCGGATAAAGGGATGTAGAGTTAATATCCTAAGAGATCACCCAGTGAAAGACCACATTTTCATTCTGGATCTGTCAAACTGAAATGGAAGTTAGACTGCTAAAAGTGAAAAATCAGGAGAGTTTGAAAATTAACTTGCATATTTCTGACTTGTACAATGCAATTCTGGCTTTCAAGGCAGCAAGAGGGAGAATTTAAGTGTAAGTAGCATCAAGAGTCCCAAGTCAAGGAAATTCTGCCTGACAACAGCCATCTGATCGGTTGAGCTGCAGCGTAAGTTGAGAAACATCCAGAAAGAAAACGGTCTCCCTCTCCATATGGAAGAAAGACAGGGAGAATGAAATAATCATTCTAAAACAAGAGGTCGAGGTTCACTTGATGAAACAAATTAAAGGTTAACTGTCACCCTGCAGACAACAATGCGTCAGGATTACAAAATCAGAAAGTCTTGAGGAAAAAATAGCTTCAGAATTAGTAGGAACCATCCACAATCTCATCACTTCAGGTGACCTCCCACCCCCCAGCATCCAACCTCAACGTTCCCCAACCTCTCACCGCTTGCTTCTACCTCTTTCCCAAAATCCACAAACCTGACTACCCTGGTCAACCCATTGTCTCCGCCTGCTCCTGCCCCACCGAACTTCTCAATTTATTTCAACTCCATTTTCTCCTCTTTGGTCCAGCAACTCCTCACCTATATCCATGACACCACCCATGCCTTCCACCTCCTCCAAAACTTCTGATTCCCCAGTCCCCAAACCTCATCTTTACCATGGACATCCAGTTCCTATACACCTGCATTCCCCATGCAGATGTCCCAAAGACCCTCTGCTTCTTCCTGTCCCGCAGGCCCAACCAGTCCCCCTCCACCGACACCCTCATTCGCCTAGCCAAACTCATCCTCACCCTTAACTTCTCTTTCAATGCCTGCCTCTTTGTAGATTACATGGAACAATCCCTCTTTCGTAGTTACACCGGCCCTAAACTTCACCCCTTCCTCCGTCACATCGATGACTGTATCGGCACCACATTGTGTTCCCACGAGGAGCTCAACCAGTTCATCCACTTCAACACCTTCCACCCCAACCTTAAGTTCATCTGGACCATCTCTGATACCCCTCTCTACTTCCTGGACCTCGGTTGCCAGAGATGGAAAAAACCTGGAAATTGATATCCATTTCAAGCCCATTGACTCCCACAGCTACCTGTAATACACCTCCTCCCACCCACCTTCCTGCAAAAATGCCATCCCAATTCCCACTTCCTTCACCTCTGCCACATCTGCTCCCAGGATGAGGCATTCCACTCCCAAACATCTCAGATGTCCTTGTTTTTCAAGAACAGCAACTCCACCCTAGTGTGGTCGACAATGCCCTCAACCATGTCTCCTGCAATTCATTCCTCACACCCCCTCCTCACAACAACAGCCAAAACAGAAACCCCTCATCCTCACGTACCACCCCACTAACCTCCAGATCCAATGCATCATCCTCTGACACTGCCGCCATCTGCAATCCAACCCCAAAGACATTTTTCCTTCCCCACCCTTAGCAGCTTTCCAGAGGGATCAATCTCTCCGTGACTCCCTTGTCTGCTCCACACTCCCCTCCAACCCCACTACACCTGGCACTTTTCTCTGCAACTGCAGGAAGTGCTACACCTGCCCCCTCACCCCCATGCCAGGCACCAAGACCTTCCACATCAAGCACATGTTCCAGATGTGGCCTTCTGTACATTGGGGAAACCAAGCAGAGGCTTGGGGACCGCTTTGCAGAATACCTACGCTCAGTTCGCATTAAACAACTGCCCTTCCCATTCCGCAGACGACAGGTCCATCGTGGGCCTCCTGCAGTGCAGTAACGATGCCACCTGAAGGTTGCAGGAACAGCACCTCATATTTTGCTTGGGAACTCTGCAGCCCAATGGTATCAATATGGACTTCACAAGCTACAAAATCTCCCTCTCCCTAAC
This sequence comes from Stegostoma tigrinum, assembly GCF_030684315.1. NCBI lineage: Eukaryota > Metazoa > Chordata > Chondrichthyes > Orectolobiformes > Stegostomatidae > Stegostoma > Stegostoma tigrinum. Next base: position 94,536,093 of record NC_081358.1, on the reverse strand, counting down.
GCATCCCTAAACCAACCCAGCTTGCCCTGCCTCCCTAACCTGTCCTTCCTCCCACCTCAAGCCTCACCACCATCTCCGACTGATGAGCCTCATCCCAGCCCCTCGACCTGTCTGTCCTCCCTGGACTGACCTATCCCCTAACTCCCCACCAACACTCAACTTTACTGGCTTCACCCCCATTTCTTTGGCCTGTCCGTCTCCTGTCCACCTATCTTCCCCTTTATCCATCTGTCTACCTCCCCCTATTTATTTCAGAATCCCCTTGCCCTCCCCCATTTCTGGAGGAGGGTCTAGGCCTGAAACGTCACATTTCCTGCTCGGCCTGCTGTGTTGATCCAGCTCTACACATTATTATCTCAAAAAAAAAGATTTCCATCTTGCAGCCAAGATTTTTGATCTTCGGAATTTTGTTTATCATGTATAGATTCCTTTTGACACTCAGTATGTGCTATAATGTCTTTTGTCTAAATGTTTTTGTATTAGGGAGTACAATAGCAAAGTAGGCTCGAGGTACTAAATAGCCCATTCCAGCTCATGTTCCTTCCTCAACTCTATTCCAGTAAGGTGGTGGTCTCATTTTTAGCACCACTGGGCTTTCTTACCCACCCAAGATTTCTCAAATCATCTGAAGGCTTTGATAAGAATACTGAGGAATTAATGTCATATAGTTTTCAACCTCCATAACAAAATTTTATCACCACTCGCATGGTCCTTCCCTACCACTATGTCGATAAACACGACTGAGAAAACTTTGAAGTCTCATCTGAAGTGGATAAGCCAAAATCCTCTCCAGCACAAAGACCACCAACAGAATATCAGCTGCCTCTAGGATTCTCTCAACTCAGGGAAATGTCAAAATTCTCATTAGTGCATTTGTTACATGCAAACTGACCAAGTTCCAATGTTCCCCTAGCAGGATCCTAAAGCTCCACCTACTAAAAACTTGCGACTGGAAGTCAAACAGCTGTCTTTGACTTTGACTGGCTCAGATCCATGCAGCTCCAATTTAAAGTTCTCATCCTTAGGTTAAAATTCCTCATGGCTTACTCCCATCCGAGAATCAGAAAAGTTGTATAGGACAGACTGGATGACAAATCCAGAGACCTGAATTAAGGACCAAGAGACAAACGTTGAAATTTTGCCAGTGCGGCTAGGGAATTTTACAACAATTAAATATACAAGAAATAAAAAAGCCAGCATCAGTAATGAGGACTGAAAAATTACTATATGGTTGCAAAAATCCAATCTGCTGCAATGAATGGCTTTTCAAGCATCTCTGTCTATACATGACTCCAGACTATTGCAGCATGCTTGTCTCTTAACTGGATGATGAAGTCACCTTGTAAGCTTCATGGCTGTATTCAAGGAGCTAGTGTACCACGACATTCAAAAGCAACTGGTGGTGTGCCATGATTTCTATTTTTGCAAGTGATGCACACATCCTATAAATGAATTGAAAACAGCAACATGAACATTTCCACAACCTTCAGAACTTCTACTCCCATTCTGACCGCTTATGTATTTGGACACCCTTCTTCCCACGATCGACTGCTGGACTTCCAATGTTTGACCCCTATGATTTTCCCCGTAACTACTACTCCTTAAAGCTCACTGTTTCACACAAACATTTGGTCATTTTCATTCTTTGACTTTTTTGTAAAAGAAGTTGAGGCATATGTTGACCATGACAAAAGCAAGCACTGTAGTAACAGGAGAAGAACTGGGTATTTGTTAGAGGCTTGGAGTCTGTGAAGGAAGAGATTTATTGCATAAGGTATTATTTAAGCCAACTGTTGAAAAAAGCACATTCGGTGAGAGAAGTTTGCAGAGTTTGGGGTGGGGTGGGGAGAAGGGGTGAAGCAAGATTTTGATTTACCTATGTGTTTGGGAGGAAGAATTTCTAGATGGGAAATAAGCAAGTCAGATTTTGATTTGTAAGCTTTGGATTGGTTTCAAGTCATGAAGCTTACGCAAGAAATGGGGTAGTGGCAATGTAACAGATATTTCAGTTGATTTTCCAACCCCCACCATAAACGGTGATTCAGTGGTTAACATTGCTGCTTTACAGTGCCAGGGTCCTGGGTTCAATTCCACTTTCGGGCAACTGCGTTTGGGTGTGGGTATGGAGTTTGCATATTCTCCCCGCGTGTGCACGTGTTTCCTCCAGGTGCTCCAGTTTCCTCCCACAACCCAAAGATGTGCAGGCTAGGTACATTGGCCATGTTAAATTGCCCATCGTGTTCATGGTTTTGTAGATTAGGTGGGTTATACGGGAATGGGTTTGGGTGGGATTCTCCAAGGGTGAGTGTGGACTTGTTGGGCTAAAGGGCCTGTTTCCACACTGTAGGGATTCTATGAAACAAAGTGCAGCAAATGAATGTTGACTCACTCCTTTCGAGTGAGTTGAAACATGTCAATTCCCCCCCCCCCCCCAAATTGTAGTGGTGAGGGGAAAATACACTATTAACTAATTGAGAAATGAAATTAAAGCATTTCATCTGGTAATCAACCAGCAGCTGCTGCACAAAACTGGATATGGACTGAAATGAAAAGATACATTGATCAAAGCAAGACAAGGGAAAGTCTGACTCTGCTGTTCCCAGTGACTGAAAACTTGAGTATTCAGTCTTTCCTACAGTTCCTGTTCAAGCAGTAGAGCTTATCACAGCACCATGACCCTGCCAACAAGTGACACCTTCCAACATGAGGCTGCACAAGGATGCGGCCAAAAAGAATTCACGAGTTAATTCGGAAGCTCTAGAAAACACTTCTGACTCAATTATTTGTGTACACACACATTGTAAGAGCCACATTACAAGTGAATGCCAGAAAAGCCCCGATTTTTAAAAACACCTCAAACCCAAACTATAAAATTAAGATCTTGTGAATATTGGAAATAAAATCTAGGGAGGAGAGGTGCTGCATGGGAATAGAGTAAAAATAAAATTCAGATTTTCACTTGCTGAATCAATAAATTCCTAAAAGCCAGCAATTAGACTCAAACAAAAACAATTAAGGCTTGGCCGTGATTTGTGTTAGTTATCATCAGATCAGAATGGGAAAAAGGGTGCTTCACATGACAAATGCTTAAAATCCCACAAACAAAACATCTGAAGGGAGGTGATGCTGATCTCAGAGCTGGATCTGGCACCGAGTGCTCTCAATTAATATGCCAACATGAGAATTTACAAAGAAAATGTAGCAACATCTGAAATTTGTTTCAAGTTGTGTTTGTCTGGAGAGAGTTTGGAACTCTAGTAACAGTTTTCATTTAAAGCATGAACCAGTTTTCAAATTCACATGCTGTAGATATGTGTTGTCTGGATTATGTTACTAGTTTTCTTAAACATTTTCTCTTTGTTTGCCTCTGCTATGGCCACAACTGTCCTTTAACAAACTGGATTATAATAGAATGAAGAATATAGACATAATCCATAAAAGGAAGAAATTTTTGTAATTCAGTATTTTGGAGGTGGGATGGAAAACAAACAGTTTATCATGTGATCAAGCCAATTAAAAAAGGGAGCAAGTCTCCCTAACTAAAATGTGAGGCTGGATGAACACAGCAGGCCAAGCAGCATCTCAGGAGCACAAAAGCTGACGTTTCGGGCCTAGACCCTTCATCAGAGAGGGGGATGGGGGGAGGGAACTGGAATAAATAGGGAGAGAGGGGGAGGCGGACCGAAGATGGAGAGTAAAGAAGATAGGTGGAGAGGGTGTAGGTGGGGAGGTAGGGAGGGGATAGGTCAGTCCAGGGAAGACGGACAGGTCAAGGAGGTGGGATGAGGTTAGTAGGTAGCTGGGGGTGCGGCTTGGGGTGGGAGGAAGGGATGGGTGAGAGGAAGAACCGGTTAGGGAGGCAGAGACAGGTTGGACTGGTTTTGGGATGCAGTGGGTGGGGGGGGAAGAGCTGGGCTGGTTGTGTGGTGCAGTGGGGGGAGGGGATGAACTGGGCTGGTTTAGGGATGCAGTAGGGGAAGGGGAGATTTTGTCTCCCTAACTGCTGTGATTATGCTGAAGCTTGGCAACAGTGGAGCTCAGAGTATTTTGTCCTCTTTGTGAATTCAAACACACTGCCTTCATTGACTTCTGAACATGGCAACAGGTATTTTTCTTACAGCATGTTGAGTCAACGAGAAACACAAAATAGGAACAGGAATAGGCTACTTGGATCTTTAAGCCTACTCTGCCATTCAGTGTGATCATGGCTAACCTTCTAACTCACAATCCTGTTTCTCTTCTCCCCATAACATTTTAGCCCCAAGAACTACATCTATCTCCTTCTTGCAAACGTTTGACCTCAAGTACTTGGTGTGGCAGAAAATTTCATAAGCTCATCACTCTCTGGGTGAAGATATTTCTCCTCAGCTCAGTCCTAAATGGTTTACCCCATATCCTTGCATTGTGACCCCTGATTCTAGACTCCCCAGTCATCAGGAACTTCCTTCCTGCATCTACTTTGTGCAGTCTGTCAGAATATTCTAGATTTCAATGAGATCCCCACTCCCTGGCCTCATTCTTGGAACTCCAGTGAATGTAGATCTAAGTGATCCCAGACTCTCTGCACACATCCTGCCATTACAGGAATCAGTGTGGCAAAACTTTGTTGCATTCCCTCCATAGCCAGACAGTCCTTCCTCAAAGAGACCAAACTGGCATACAATAGTCCAGGTGTGGTCTCACCAAGGCCTTGTACAATTGCAGCGAGACATTCCTGCTCCCATACTCTAATTCTCTCATTGACAGCCAATATACCATTTTCCTTCCTCACCTGCATGCTAACACCTAACAGCAACTGGTGTACAAGGACCCCCAGGTCTTGTTGCATCTGTTCCTTTCATAATCTATCACCCACTCAGATAATAACCTGCCTTCCTGTTTTTGCTACCAAAAAGTGGGTAATCTCATTTCTCCATGTAATACTTCATCTGCTGTGCATTTGCTTATACACTTGTCCAAAGCACACTGAAGCACCTCTGCATCCTCCTCACAGTTCACCCTTCCACCCAACTGTGTGTCACCTGGAGATTACAATTAGTTCACTCAGTAATACTACTGTTATTCTTTACAATAATAGTAATAATCTCTATCAATAATACATGCTTGGAACAACTGAGATCCAAGCACTGATCCCTGCAGTACCCCACAGGTCACTGACTGATACTTGGAAAATGACCCGTGTGTTCACACTCCATCCTGTCACCGACCAGTTCTCTACCCAAAGTCAGTATACAACCCCTAATTCCCACATACTTCCATTTTACATTATCTCTTATGTGGGACCCTATCAAAAGCCTTCTGAAAGTTCAAGTAAACCATATCCACTGGTGCCCCCTTAATCAACTCTAATTATTGTTGAAATCCATTACAGTCAACATCTTGCAACGTCACTTGGAGCTGGAGTAAAAAATTAAAAGAATTAAAATAAAATAAAAAAATTAAAGAAACCTTTCAGAATAAACTGAGGTGGTTTGAATTGGAGCACAACAAAATTACACGCAGTGTCCAAATTAGCTGCCTTATCTCCCCAAGATAGCTTGTCTGGATCCACACCACCCCAGCCCAGCCACATTGATAAGGCAGGTGTCAGTCCTAAACTTACCAATTGTTTTCCATTTCTCATTTTCCTGAGAAGGTGGACCTCTTTCCAACTGCTACAGTCTTGGTAAAAAAATTGATTGAAATGAGTGCCTTGCCTCAATCACTTCAGTCATCACCAGCGTGTTTACTCTCAGTGACTGGAGTACAAGCAAAACCAAGGTGTCATTGACCGTCCTTACCTAATTATTTTTAGTTCTGAGGAAAGGTCACTGGACTCAAAACTCTGAATCTGTTTTCTCTCCATAGATACCTGTTCGGTTTTCCAGCAATTTCTGGATATTTTGGTTTGTTTCACATCTCCCACTCAGTTTTGTGTCACCTGCTAACCTGGAGGTATTACATTTAGTTCCCTCATCGCAGTCAAGAATATAGTGTCAATAACTGGGTTCCAAGCATTGAAACCCCACCGATATCATTTCTTTGTTTTACTCTCACGTGGAATTTAGTTACTTTCTATTTTTAAAAACGGATGTGGTATTACTATCTGAAGTCACATGCATTTTGTTGAATCCAAATTAAGTGTTGCCGGCTACACAACACAACTGATCACTAACCAGCTAACATTCACTGTTTCATTGCTTCTACCATCTGGAATAGTACTCATTAGTTCACCTGAATTCTTCCCCCTGTTGGAATTGTCCTGAAAGATTGAGTGATTTGTGCCTTGACTTTCAGGAGTCTCCAGGAATTAGAGGTTGTTTTATTAAAACATTCAAGATTCTGAGTGGGTTTGACAAGGTACGTGCAATAAAGGCTGTTGCCATGGCTGGCGGGTCAAGAACCACACATTATTTTTACAATAAAAAGGGAATGACCATGTTGGATTGAGATGTGAAAACATCAATTCACGCAAAAGAATTGCAAATCTGTGGAATTCTTGACCCTAGAAGATTATGAATGCTTAGGAGTATATTCAAGGTACAGGATGATACATGTTTGGACTAATAGGAAGGTTAGGCAAGAAAGTGAAGATGAGGTTGAGAATCAGCCACAATTTTGTTAAAATAACAGAACAAGTTCTAGGGAATGTGTGGCTTACTTCTGTTCTAGTTCTTACATTCTTTTATCTTGCAACAGACTTCAATGCACTAGCACACAGTCAGAAGCTGAAAATCCCAATAGTATAAATGATCAGTTCAGTTCCACTACCCAATTTTCTAAACATTGGGCAAGTTTATGAAACTTGCTCTCAACATTTGACATCAGCTCTCGAGTACTGTATTTTCAAATGTACAATTCAAAGAGAAAGATCAGCAGAATGAGAGAGCATTTCTGAAGGGTTTCAGAGTTCCAAAACTCTAATGAGCATCAAAGCCATGAAGGACGATTTCCCAGAAGGTGCACAAGATGGTTTGTGGAGCACTATGTTAAGGAACCAACTTCGGAACAGCTACATCAGATAAAATGTCATGCAGCGGACAAGGCGAATAAATAATATTGACAAATCATCCTTTTGGATGACCATACTCAGTGTAATTTCCATTATGTTCAAAAACTATTTGGTTCAATCTGGTAATGGGGTCTTAAATCCAAACAAAGGAATTAATGAAGGTGTGAGGATCAAGTTGCTACTGTTGGATCAGAAAATGCATTAAATTGTATGACTAAAGACAGACAAGGATAAATTCTTGAGTGCAGTCAGTTTGGAGAAATCTTTACTATGAAGGGTTGTAAACGCTGTCAGTGTTTTGAAGGCTAGGATAGATTTTTAAATCAGAAAGGGAATTGAATGTTTTGGGGAAAGGCAGGAGAGTGGTTTTGTTGATTAACAGAACAGCTGTGATCTCAGTGAATGGTAGAGCAAACACGATGGGCTGATTGACCTACCATTCCTACATTTTAAAGGTGATAAATAACTCCTTGATCCCAAGAATCAGCCAAAAGAATCTTCTCTGAACCGCTTCTAATTCAAATTTATACAACCTTGATAAAAAGGTGAGGAAGAGTCATCTTGTTCTGGTCCAGCCAATTAGCCTGTTAAGATTGTAGCAAGATTTCCCTTTTTAGTGCTGCTTCTTCCCTGCAATGAAGATCAGTGTTTTGTTTGCCTTGCTCACGACTTGCTGTGCCTGCATGCTGAGATTTGTGTGATTTGCTGACAAGCACACCCATATTCCCCTGTACGTGTGTATTCTGTAAACTCTCATGTTAAATTATATTTGGTTTGCTTTCCTGATCTGTGCGTTAAATTGAATCACCCATGACTTCCCACATTTATACTCCTTCTGCCCCATTTCTGGCAAACCACGTAACCCATCTGGATTCCCTTTGCATACTTGTATATCCTCACAACTAGCTTTTCTATTTTTTTGTGTCATCAAATCTGGCTTGAACACAGGTGAAGCCTTCAGCCATGTTGTTAATATAGGTAGTAATTAAGGCCTCACTGATCCTTGCGGCAATCCAATAATTACTTTGCACCTGAAAGTGAGGTCCCTTTTTCCGATTTTGTTTTCTGTTCATTTGCCAGTCTTCTGGCCAGAAGACGATGAAATGTAGGAGCAGAAGTTGGCCATTCAGCCCATTGAGACTGGTCTGCCCTTCAGTGAAATTATGTTTGATCTAATGATCCTCAATTGCATTTACCAGCCTTTTCCCCATAAGATTTTATTCCCTTACTAATTAAAATTGGTCAATTTCAGCCTTGGTTATCTGATCAGGAGAGGGGTGGCTTGGAACTAATCTCCTAATGGGTTTAGGACAGTTGTGGTCCAGGAATTTGTGTATTTGAAGCTGAGAAAAGGGCTGCTGACTTTACAACCATAAGACATGGGAGCAGAAATTCAGCCATTTTGCCCATTGCATCTGCTCTGCCTTCAGTCAGGCCCGATAAGTTCCTCAGTCTCATTCTGCTGCTTTCTCCTCATAACACTTGATAATCAAAAAGAACCTGTCTATCTCAGTCTTAAATGTACTCTATGACCTGGCCTCCAAATCCTTCTGGGGCGCTGAATTCTATAGATTCACCACTCTCTGGCTGAAGAAGTTTCTCCTTATTTCCATTCTAAAAAGGTCTTCCCTTTACTCTAAGGCTGTGTCCTGGGCTCATAGGATTTCCTACCAATGGAAGCATCTTCCCAATATACACTCTCTCCAGGCCATTCAGTATTCTACAAATTTCAATTAGATTCCCCCTCATCCCTCTGAACCCACTCCAGGGCCAATATATCCTTCCTGAGGTATGGGGCCCAAAACTGCACGCAATACTCCAAATGTGGCCTGACCAGAGCCTTATAAAGCTTCAGTAGTACATCCCTGCTTTTATATTCAAGTCCTCAAAATAAACATACTTTGTCGTTTCATAGAGCAAAATAAAACAAAACACAAGGCATTGATGCTAATTAGATTTCCCAGTTTTAAATTTAGGTCAAAGTCACTCGTGATCCACTGCATACAATCATTCTGTGCACCTTTAATTTTCTGACTAAAACAATTCTGGACACATCACACTTTTATGGCCTATTAACAAATCCTTTGAATATTTCCTGCACCTTGCTGTTTTTCCAGTCAGCTAACAAGCTTCTCCATCTTGAAGATTCTCTCTCTAATGTGCCTATCCAATCCTTTATCAACAGCTCTGTTCCACCTTCCTTTCCATATTGCATGTCCTTCTGATTTTACAGTTCCTGCCTTGTTCATCCTGGACGCTGTCTCCGTCATGTCAAAGTCATAACTGTGAATTTCTATTTGTACTATCAATTCACCATGTTGCAAACACAGTGCACTTTGAATTCTGCATAGTTCCAGTTTGACCATTTGATGTTGATTTTATTTTACTGCCCTCCTCTTTATTACAGCCCTTCTACTTCCCATAACCAGCTTAGTTTTCTCCTTTCTGAACTTTCTAACCTCCAAAAAGGCAATTTTACCTCTCCCCTGCTCCAATTCGTACCCTCAAGGATTTAAATCTCAGTCCTGTTAAAGTTCGCCATATTTCTTGCACACTTTATCATCTGCAGCCAGGAGTGAAGTGCTGGCGGACCGGTGGGTGCTAATGCTGTGCCTTTTTTTAAAAAAGGCTGGAAAGGAAGCTTAGGATCTTTAGACTGGTGATTCTGAAGTCAGTGATGGGTACGTTGTTAGAGATGGGATATACATGCATTTGGACAGACAAGGATTGATTAGGGGCAATCAGCTAAGCACATGGGAAATGACTTGTTCTGCATAGACTTTAGTACAGCCTTTGACAAAGGTTCCGTACCATACAGTGACTAGTAAAGTTAGATCCCATGAGATTCAGGGAAAGCTTGCCAACTGATAGGAGACAGTGTTGGTGGAGGATTTTTTTTTGGAATGGAGGCCTGTGACCAGCAGTGTTCCTGGGACTCGTGCTGGGTCAGCTGTTGTGTTTAATTTATTCTCAAGGGTAATTGAGACTGAACAATTAATGCTGGCTCATTCAGCGATGCCCATAAAAATTAATGTTTAAAAATATAAACAATTAGGATAGGAATTTAGGAAGCATCGTTATGAAATTTGCAGATGACACCAAGTTGGTGGGAAAGTGAATGTGGTTATCTAAGATTATAAAAGGGTTCGTGATGAACAGGGCCAGTGTGCTGAGTGGCTGAAGGAGCTTAATTTGGATAAATGGGACATATTTGTTTTAATAAAAAAAGACAGGACTTAGACAATTCATGTAGGGGTCTGGGTAGTGTTTTAGAACAGAGCCACATAGGGGTTGAAGTTGGGTCGTCATGTTGAGTCATACAGGACATTACACAGTACTCCAAAGGTGGCCTGACTACAGTTCTGGTCGCCTTGCTACAGGAAGGAATAAACTGGGGAGTTTACAGAATGAGAATACAGATTTACAGAATGTTGCTGGGACTAGAGACTTTGTGCTATGAAACAAAAGGCTGGGACTTTTTTTAAAACTGGAACATAGAGGTTGAAGTGTGACATTACAGATCTTTGTAAAATCATGAAGGGCACAAGATAAGTGAATTGCAAGGGTCTCCCCAGTCCCCAACTTCCCCCCACCCGCGTGGAGGAGTTCAAAACTGGGGGGGGGGGGGGGGGGGGTGGACTTAAAAGGGAGGCAACCTTTCCACAGAGGGTGGTTTGTATGTGGAATGAACTGCCAGAGGAAGCAGTACATTCAGGTACAGTTACAACATTTAAAAGACATTTGCATAAATGAATAAATAAATAGGAAAGGTTTAAGAGGGATATGCCCATAAACAGCCAAGCGGGATTAGTTTGGTTTGGGAAACTTGTTGTTTGGCGTGGATGAGTTGGACCTTAAAAACAAAGGTCTGTTTCCATGTAGTATGACCGACTCTCACTTGCCCGAGAATCAGGCCGAATCTTCACGAAATCTAGAAACCTCCTGCTACACATTTCTAAATGTGTTCACTTATTCAATAAACTAGAATGTGGCACTGGGAGTAATTCTGAGATTATTGCCTCAGGGATGCTGTTTTTCAGTCTTTTTCTTTGATCTGTGAACTGTGCTTTCGGGATCTCATCCCTCTCCTACCATGTCATTGACACCAATATGGACCCTGACCACTGGCTGTTCACTGTCACCTAAAATAACATCAGTAGCTACTCTGTGAAATCCTAACTCTGGAACCAGGAAGACAATAGAATGTCCTTGCAGCCCATCTCAAGCCACATAAATGCCTCTTTTCCTATCAGTACTAATTCCTTAGACACCCCACCCCTGCCAAATTGATCCACTCATGCTGCCAAAAACTTGGCTGTTACTAATGCACTGACAAATCATTGCCCGCACCACTACTTAAAACAGAAAACCAGTTAGCGCTTCACAGACCTCAGGCTCCTACTCCACTTGCCTTGTGATCTGGCTGTGTCGCCCCACCTCCTTACAAGTGCTATCCATGCAGCTCTCAGCTTTATAAATGGGCCAAAGTTACTCCAGTTCCACTTCAGAAACCCAGGCGCTCAAATTTCTGCAACTAATGATACTTTCTGCACCTATTCATCTGGGCCACATGAAGCATCCAAAACACCACAGAATAAGAATTGAAGACAGAGATAATGGGAACTGCAGATGCTGGAGAATCCAAAATAATAAAACGTGAGGCTGGATGAACACAGCAGGCCAAGCAGCATCTCAGGAGCACAAAAGCTGACGTTTCGGGCCTAGACCCTTCATCAGAGAGGATTGAAGACAGTCAAGTTGTCCTGCCAGCTTACATTTAGAATGCTCACTAATAAATTACAAGTTCCAAGAGGTAAAAAGGAACAAAAATTATTAATGACTTATCAGTTTCCCTGTGACACAACTAATTTTACAACATGGTCGCGTATCAATCCCAATCCCTCCACTTGCTGTTTTCTAACTATGAAACTACCAGCTCTCCCAGCTTTTGGTCATCCACCATAATATCCTCTGATGTAGTTTGGTCTCAGTTTGATTTAGAAGCAAATCGCAACAGTTCATGATCAATCATTATTTAAAAAATGTTATAGAGTCAAAATCAGAATCGTACAGCACAGAAACAGATCATTTGGCTTAACTCGTCCACATTGAGCAAACATCCCAATCTGACAGAGTATCATTTGCCAGCATTTGGCCCTTCTCCCTCTAAACCCTTGCTATGCATATACCCATCCAGATGCCTTTCCAATGTTGAAATTGTATCAGCCTCCACTACTTCCACTGGCCACTCGTTCCATACATGCACCACGCTCTGTGTATAAAAGTCACCCCGAAGTCCTTTTTAAATCTTTCCCCTCTCACGTTAAACCTATGCCCTCTAGTTTTGGAATCCCCTACCCTGGGGAAAAGGCCTTGGCTATTTACTCTATCCACACCCCTCATGAATCTCTAAACCTTTATAAAGATCACCCCCTAGCCTCTGATGCTACAGGAGTCTATTCAGCCTCTCTGTAAAATTCAAACCCTCCAGTCTTGGCAACATCTTTTTAAATATTTTCTGCAAGTCTTTTACCAGTAACCTTTTAGAAGGGTGACCAGAATTGAACACTATTCTAAAATTGGTCTCCCCAATGTCCTGTACAGCTGAAACATGATATCCCAATGTTTATACTCAATGCACTGACCAATGAACGCAAGCATGTTCAATCAAACGTAAACAAGGCCTTAGCTCAGTGTGTAAGATGTTGTTGTTCATTTTCGACAGAACATCACTGCTGAATGTTTTAGCAAAGATCTGTAGCTGGGATTGTTGAAATTGTTGGTTGGTTTGCTGAGCTGATTTTTTGCGCAAACATTTCATCCTCCCCCACTTCTCGGTGACATCTTCAGTGTGGCCTCGCTTCTGTTAATGCGAGGTCGTTGAATTGGGTTCCATTTCATCCAAAACAGCAAAGACAATATGCTGAAATTTTTGCACCTCTGCCTTACTATGCACTGTGTCGTCACCAGCCACATATACGAACAAATTAACTGGCTATCCATTTCGGGTTTTATAGTGGAAGCAAAAACATGAATGCACAGCCCGCCCCCAGATCCAGACAAAAAACTGTGGGTCAGATACGTGGATGATACTCTGTCATGGTCATTAAACAAGCAAAGCTAGAAGAAACACACCACCTTATTAACAGCACATTCACCAGGATGAAGTTCACCAGGGACGAGGAGAACAATCAACTTCTGTTTCTAGATGTAATGGTGGAACAAACAAATTAACAAACAATGTTGAATTCCTTACCAGTATATTATAGAAAGACTACATATACAGGCTAAATCCTGAATTACAAGAGTAACCACCCCGATGTCCATAAACAGAGCTGTTTCAAGACTGTGTAAACAAGCAAAAACACACTGCAAAACTCTGGAACTACGCAAATATGAAGAGTAACAGCTATACAACGTCTTTGCAAACAATGGGTATCCTAACAGATTCATCTGTCAATGCCTGGTAAATAAACAACACCAAGACGACACTATGCCCTAACACCCTGGCCACCCTATCCTAGATTAGGAACATATCAGAACTGGATACAAGAATCCCGCAACCTCTTGGAATAACGACAGCACACAAACCAACAGCCACACTTCGCCAACTACTCTCAAAGACAAAAAGATCCTATATCTACAAAGAGCAGGACAAATGTAATAGACAAAAACTGCCATGCAGCAACTGCAAGAAGCAATACATAGGACAGACAGGTAGGAAACAATCACCAGCTCGTAGCAGGACGGTACAACCAATTTTCTCCATTTCTAGTCACTCGGACAAAGAAAGACATCAGTTTAACTGGGACAATGTAACATTACTAGGACAAGCAAAACAAAGATAAACACGAGAAATCCTGGAAGCTTGTTTTTCAACCGCTGGTACCACAAGCAAACATGTTGAAAGAGACCCCATGTACACACCACTATGGAGCAAAACCGGAAACAGAACTACCCACCATGACAGACTAAGCCATATCATATGAGGACAGAACAGAAAAACAGTACTTCAAACAGAGGCTAGACAGCACTGAAGATGTTGCCTCAAAGGGGTACATGTCTGCATGAAAACCAGTCAGCTTGGCAAACCAATCAACAAGTCCTGCAACAACCCGACCACAGATCTTCACTAAATCATTACATACCTATGGGCAAAAGACACCCAAACACACCTGAAAATGGGAAGCCTGCGCCAACTGGCTGAGCACGATCTGTGAGAAACTCCACTTTCTACATGAAGGCATCAGAAACCAGATACTACCTTGCAGTGCCAAATACAAACCTCCCTTTAACAACCCATCAGCAAGAAAAAAGATAGCTGAACAACAGTCACATAATGCTATAAGTTATGATAATGGATGCCCGTAACCTCCTCCACAAATATGAACGAGAAACTTTGCACCAAAGATCTTGATACTTGAACTCAACCAACAGTAGACCACAACTCTTCAATACGCCATCAGTATCAAGCAAAACAGGACTAGAACTATGAACTAACACCAGAAGGAGACTGACGAAACTGATGCATAGCCAGGACAAAAACAAACCAGACACATGGATAAGAAATCTATCAGACAAACAACCAACAGACACCAAAGAAAGCTGTCCTGATATGGGGACTTAACTATAACTAAAGGATACAAACAAACTGGACTTCCTGGCTGCACACAAGGCTACACTGAAATCTAATGGACTCATACACGAAACACAACAGGCTCCATGACAAACCATGAACCCTAAACTGAACAGAAAAAAAAAAATCAGTTAAGTCAAACACATCAATGAAAAGTTCTTGAAGGACTAAGGGAGGACAGGAACATCATAGTCTTACCTGCAGACAAAGACCACCTGACAATTATAATGAATAAATCAGACTACACTGTTAAAGCACAAAACCTATTTGCAGATACCAACGCTTACCAACAGAGGAAATGGACCTCATGCCACAATCAGACAACAGGATCACCTGTACACTGAAGAAATTACAGCAGACAGGCCAAACGACATGAACAGACTTTCTAAAAAATGAAACCTGATGGTTCAAACAACCCCCAATTCTACGGACTACCCAAGGTGTACAAAAAACAGACATCCCCCTCAGACCCATAGTTTTCTGGCTGGGCACACTGATTGACTTCCTGTTATTCAGTTCAGATACGTGAATGATACTGGTGTGATCATTAAACCAGCAAAATTAGGAAAAACACACCGCCTTATTAACAGCATAGTCACTGGGATCAACGTCACCAGGAAAAGAGGAGAACAAATCAACTTCAGTTTCTAGACAGAAACTAGGAACAATGGCAAATTCCTTACCAGTATATACAGAAAGACTATACACATAGCCCAAATCCTGAATTACATTAGGAACCACACCCCAGCTTCAACAACCAAAGCTGTTTCAAGACTCTGCTTAAACGAGTGATAACACACTACAACGCCACAGAGCTACACAAATATGAAGAGGAACACCTATACAAAGCCTTTACAAACAGTGGGTACCCTGACAGCTTCATCTGCCAATGCCTGGCAAATAAACATCACTAAGACACTGTATGCCCCAACACACTGGCCACCCTAGCCTATATTAGAAACATATGAGAATTGACGACTAGTCTCCCACGACCTCTTGGAATGATGACAGCACACAAACCAACAGCCGTGCTTCGCCAGCTACTCAAAAGACGAAAGACTTGATACCCAACAATGAGGACAAATGAGATTGACAAAATACAATGCAGCAACTGTAAGAAGCAATACATTGAACAGATGAGCAGGCAGCTTACCATTAGGATACACAAATGCCAACTCGCAGAACGGCACAACCAATTCTTCCCTATTTCTAATTATGCCGACAAAGAAGGACATATGTTGAACTGGGACAACGTAACAATACTAAGACAAGCAAAACAAAGACAAGCATGAGAATTCCTGGAAGCTTGGTTTTCAACCACTGGTACCACAAACAAACATGTTGAACTAGACCCCATCTACACACCACTATGGAGCAAAACTGGAAACAACTACCTACCATGACAGACCGGACCACATAATATCAGAACAGAACAACAGCACAACAGTGGAGGCTAGACAGCACTGACAATGTCACCTAGAAGGGGCCGAAATGTTTGCATGAAAACCAGTCTGTTCAGCGAACCAACCAACACCACCAGAACACTACAGCCTTAATACTACACTGGCGCCTGTCTTGAAAAGTCCTCAAAAGGACTTTGAACTGACTTCTTTTTGAAGCTAAGGAGAGTGCAATAATGGAACAGCTGATCTATTTCGCCACCCAGTGGATGAATAAAGGCAGCATTAGTGCCTCCACCTCCATTCACAAAAGGGCATGAAGTTGATTCAGCAAGGATCTCGGACCAAGCTGTGAAGAGTCACCGAAACACAAAACAGTAGCTCTCTCTCCACGAATGCTGCCTGATCTACTGTGATCTCCAGCATGTGTTGTTTTCAGAAAGATCCAATGATCTAACCTATTGCTTTTATCAGTTAAGTTGTCTGAACTGAAGGAAAACAACTAGCTTTTGTCGTAAATAATAAAAAGTATCCAGTATCCGGTTCTGTTGTGATCATATTTGCTCTCAGGGTGTGGACGTTACTGATAAAGCTAGATTTATTATCTAATTTGACACAGTTGATGTGGGACTGAATTCATATATAGACCATATGGATCAAGCATACAAATTTTCTTTCCTAAGAGCCATTAATTAGTTGGTTATTACTATGATGCAAGAAGATTGTTGGTGATTTCTTAGCATTTATTTTTTAGTTTCAGTTTAAAATATTACATTGAATTCTCAAACAGATGTCGTGGACATTATCACGGAGTCTACTCCACAGCAGTGTAATATCATCTCAGAAGAGGTTGATTAGAAATCTCAAGTGACAATGCACAGAGCAGTACTGATTTGAGATTAGCAGAATGAGGATTACTTTTGTCCGGATTTAGTCCAAATTTCAAGTTCAGTGAGTTGTTTATGATCAAGTTGTGGTGTGGCTGAGCTCCTCACTACATCAAATTGACATCTCATGTACCATACTAGAACTCCAGGATGCTTCTCATGTCCTGTACATAGGCCAGACGTGATGATTGCAGATTTTCTGTCACAAAGGATATTAGGCCGGGGCAAAGTTACCATTCCTTTGTCATGACAAGATCAAAATCTGGGAACTCATGACATTTGGCACAGCTTTCACCACAGTGACTGTCATACGAAACACCACCAGCGCCTGAGAACGACTCATCAGCCTCACCAATGAGCGAGAAATAACCAGGCTTACCAGTGGAAGATGCTTCCGATAACCTGAAACGTTAGCTTTCTTTCTTTCCTCATGATGTTTTATGACATACTGACCATTTGCACTATAGATTTATTGAAAAGAATTTTGCTTATGTTGGAAGTGACACTAGTCTTCCATTCTATCTGGTTCCAAAGAAGATGGCCAAGTATGAAAGAATTCAGCATACTCCAACATTAGGTGACACCCGTTACATCAACATGAAAGCTGTCAGACAACAAAAAAATGCTCCTCTGTTGTTCGAATTCTAACACAAAGGTCATAAAACTCCAAAACATGCTCTATTGTTAGGGTTAGGAAGCACAGCAAGATAATTTCACAATTTCACCAGACATATTTTGAACAACCAAGAAGTATTTAATTTTTCCACAATTTAAAATTGGCATCCACAATCAGAAGGACTAAAAAGAACAAACTCTGTTGCTTTACAACTAAGAACTTTTTTCAAGTATGGGTTCTTCACAACAGAAACAACAGCCTCAGTCAGTATGGAGGCGCAAGCTCACAAATCACCTTACACCAACAGCTCACCTGTCGACATGCTACGATTCACTTCCCGAATTCATTTACACACATCCAAGTTGAAAATTGACAAGCAGGAATGCCAAATCACAATATGGACAGTAGAGATTTGACTTCACCCTGGTATTTGAGAACAGAGAGGAAGAAATGGGGGTGGTCAGCAGAAGACCCAAAGAAGGGGGCAGAGTGAGAAAGCAGGAGAGAAAACGGACTAAAAACTCTTGAAAAGGTAACAGTGCACTTGCTACATGAAACTGGAGAAAAATCAGCTCCTTTTGGTAATCCACAAAGGTTAAGATATATCACTCAAACTTGTTGATTAGGTTATCTTATTGATAAGTCCGGAGAATAAATGTCAGTGAGACAGGTTTGTAATATGTTTTGCAGTCAAACCAACATCAATATGAAGTAGTGATAATGGGAACTGCAGATGCTGGAGAATCCAAGATAATAAAATGTGAGGCTGGATGAACACAGCAGGCCCAGCAGCATCTCAGGAGCACAAAAGCTGACGTTTTGGGCCTAGACCCTTCATCAGAGAGGGGGATGGGGTGAGGGTTCTGGAATAAATAGGGAGAGAGGGGGAGACGGACCGAAGATGGAGAGAAAAGAAGATAGGTGGAGAGGAGAGTATAGGTGGGGAGGTAGGGAGGGGATAGGTCAGTCCAGGGAAGACGGACAGGTCAAGGAGGTGGGATGAGGTTAGTAGGTAGGAGATGGAGGAGGTGCGGCTTGGGGTGGGAGGAAGGGATGGGTGAGAGGAAGAACAGGTTAGGGAGGCAGAGACAGGTTGGACTGGTTTTGGGATGCAGTGGGTGGAGGGGAAAAGCTGGCCTGGTTGTGTGGTGCAGTGGGGGAGGGGACGAATTGGGCTGGTTTTGGGATGCGGTGGGGAAAGGGGAGATTTTGAAGCTGGTGAAGTCCACATTGATACCATTGGGCTGCAGGGTTCCCAAGTGGAATATGAGTTGCTGTTCCTGCAACCTTCAGATGGCATCATTGTGGCACTGCAGGAGGCCCATGATGGACATGTCATCCAAAGAATGGGAGGGGGAGTGGAAATGGTTTGCGACTGGGAGGTGCAGTTGTTTATTGCGAACCGAGCGGAGGTGTTCTGCAAAGCGGTCCCCAAGCCTCCGCTTGGTTTCCCCAATGTTGAGGAAGCCACACCGGGTGCAGTGGATGCAGTATACCACATTGGCAGATGTGCAGGTGAACCTCTGCTTAATGTGGATTCTCTTTCGATTCCTCCCACTTCCTACAGACTAAGGGGGTGACCATAGGCACCCGCATGGGCCCCAGCTACGCCTGCCTCTTTGTAGGTTACGTGGAACAGTCCCTCTTCCGCACCTACACAGGCCCCAAACCCCACCTCTTCCTCCGTTACATTGATGACTATCGGCGCCGCCTCTTGCTCCCCAGAGGAGCTCGAACAGTTCATCCACTTCACCAACACCTTCCACCCCAACCTTCAGTTCACCTGGGCCATCTCCAGCACATCCCTCACCTTCCTGGATCTCTCAGTCTCCATCTCAGGCAACCAGCTTGTAACTGATGTCCATTTCAAGCCCACCGACTCCCACAGCTACCTAGAATACACTTCCTCCCACCCACCCTCCTGTAAAAATTCCATCCCCTATTCCCAATTCCTCCGCCTGTGCCCCCACGATGAGGCATTCCACTCCCGCACATCCCAGATGTCCAAGTTCTTCAAGGACCGCAACTTACCCCCCACAGTGGTCGAGAATGCCCTTGACCGCGTCTCCTGCAACACATCCCTCACACCCTGCCCCCGCCACAACCACCCAAAGAGGATCCCCCTTGTTCTCACACACCACCCCACCAACCTCCGGATACAACGCATCATCCTCTGACACTTCCGCCATCTACAATCCAACCCCACCACCCAAGACATTTTTCCATCCCCACCCCTGTCTGCTTTCCGGAGAGACCACTCTCTCCGTGATTCCCTCGTTCGCTCCACACTGCCCTCCAACCCCACCACACCCGGCACCTTCCCCTGCAACCGCAGGAAATGCTACACTTGCCCCCACACCTCCTCCCTCACCCTATCCCAGGCCCCAAGATGACTTTCCACATTAAGCAGAGGTTCACCTGCACATCTGCCAATGTGGTATACTGCATCCACTGCACCCGGTGTGGCTTCCTCTACATTGGGGAAACCAAGCGGAGGCTTGGGGACCGCTTTGTAGAACACCTCCGCTTGGTTCGCAATAAACAACTGCACCTCCCAGTCGTAAACCATTTCCACTCCCCCTCCCATTCTTTAGATGACATGTCCATCATCATGGGCCTCCTGCAGTGCCACAATGATGCCACCCGAAGGTTGCAGGAACAGCAACTCATATTCCGCTTGGGAACCCTGCAGCCCAATGGTATCAATGTGGACTTCACCAGCTTCAAAATCTCCCCTTCCCCCACCGCATCCCAAAACCAGCCCAGCTCTTCCCCTCCACCCACTGCATCCCAAAACCAGTCCAACCTGTTCTTCCTCTCACCCATCCCTTCCTTCCATCCCTACCTACTAACCTCATCCCACCTCTTGACCTGTCCGTCTTCCCTGGACTGACCTATCCCCTCCCCACCTATACTCTCCTCTCCACCTTTGTTTTCTCTCCATCTTCGGTCCGCCTCCCCCTCTCTCCCTATTTATTCCAGAACCCTCAGCCCATCCCCCTCTGTGATGAAGGGTCTAGGCCCGAAACGTCAGCTTTTGTGCTCCTGAGATGCTGCTGGGCCTGCTGTGTTCATCCAGCCTCACATTTTCTCATCAATATGAAGTACCTGTCAGCTAAAACGTAACCAACAGTAGGAATAGGAACTTGCCCATTTTGAGCACAGGAACTTGCTCTTTTGCTTCTTCAGCTCAGTGGGAAGGTCATCATCAATACAATTTGGAAAAAAAAACAGGATTGGTGATGGAGGGAGTGGATACTTGTGGGGTGTGGTACCAATCAAGCTGGCTATTTTGTCCTGGATGGTGTCAAGCTTCTTGAGTATTGTTGGGGCTACTTCCACCCAGGCAAGTGGGGAATATTCCATCATACTCCTGACTTATGCCTTGTAGATAGTGGGCAGGCTTTGGGGAGTCAGGTGGTGAGTTAATGGCCGCAGTATTCCGAGCCTCTGACCTGCTCTTACAGCCACTGAGAGAGTCTGGTTGAGTTTCTAGTCAGTGAGAACCCCCAGCATGTTCATAGTGGGGGAATTCAGTGACGGTAACACCATCTACTGGAGGCCTTCTACGACCAACAGGCACTTCAGGGTTTGAGGCACATCACTGTCCCTTCGATTTATTATTAATGCAGGAAGGTTGATTCACCTTATGCAGAATCTATGACGAGAGAGAGAGAGAGACACACACAGACAGAGACACAATCTCACAGGAAGAGGTGACATCTTTAAGATTGAGTTGAGTAGAAATTTCATCCCTCAAAAGGTAGTGAATCTGTGGAATTCTTTACCTCAGAAGGCTGGTGAGGCTGGGTTATTAAGTACAGTTAAGGCCAAGATAAAAAGATGTTTAAAATCAGGATAAGGAAATCAGTGGTTATAGGGGAAAAGGCAAGAAAATTGAGTTGAGGCTTATCAGATCAGCCATGATATAACCGAATAGGCACAGGAGGAGGCCATTCAGCCCTTCAAGCCTGCTCCATCATTCTTCATGATCATGGCTGACTGTCCAACCCAAAAGCCTAATCCTGCTTCCCCGCCCCCCCCCCCCCATAACCTTTGATCCCATTCGTCTCATGTGCTATATCTTGTGGCCTTGAATACATTCAATGTTTTGGCATTAACTACTTCCTACGGTAATGAATTCCACAGGCTCACAACTCTTTGGGTGAAGAAATATCTGTCCTAAATGGTCTACCTCAAATCCTCATACTGTGACCCCTGGTTCTGGATACACCCACCATTGGCAACTTCCTCCCTGCATCTACCCTGTCCAGTCCGGTTAGAATTTTAAGTCTCTAGGAGATACCCACCCCTCCTCCACCATTCATCTGAACTCCAGTGAAAACAATCCCAACCTCGTCAATCTCTCCTCATACATCAGACCCACTGTCCCCGGAATCAGACTGGTCAACCTTTGCTGCGCTCCCTCGAGAGCAAGCGTATCCTTCCTCAGAAAAGGAGGCAAAAACTGCACACAACACTCTGGGTGTGGTCTCACCAAGGCCCTGTACAACTGCAATAACATATCACTGCTCCTGTACTCAAAACCTCACACAATGAAGGCCAACACACCATTTGCCTTCTTTATCACCTGCTGTACCTTCACGCTTACCTTCAGTGACTGGTGCGCAAAGACGCCCAGATCCTGCTGAACACTCCCCTCTCCCAATTTACAGCCATTCAGATAGTAATCTGCCTTCTTGTTTTTGCTTCTGAAGTGAATAACCTCACATTTATCCAAATTATACTGCATCTGCCATTGATTTGCTCATTCACCCAACCTGTCGAGATCATGCTGAAGGATCTCTGCATCCTTGTCACAATTCACCCTCCCGCCCAACTTGGTATCGTCTGCAAACTTGGTGATGTTACAGTTTGTTCTCTCATCCAAATCATTAATATATATTGTGAATAGCTGGAGTCCCAGCACCAATCCCTGAGAAAACCCACGAGGTACTGCTTGCAAACTTGAAAAGGACCCAGTAATTCCTACTCTTGGTTTTCTCTCTACCAACCAGTTTCCTATTCATCTCAATACAATTTTCCCCAGTCCCATTCGCTTTAATCTTGCGCATTAATCTCTTAAGTGATACTTTGTTGGATGCTTTCAGAAAGTCCAAATATACATTGACTGGCTTCCCCTTATAAAGTCCACTAGTTACATCTTCATGGAATTCCAGATTTGTCAAGCATGAACAGACTCAATGGGCTGAATGGGCAACTGCTGCTCCTGTCTTATGTCTATAAGCTTCCTTTAGGATTGTTCTTTTATTAGAAACGTTAACTTCAGCTTAATCCCACATAGAAATGAACAAGTTTGGAGCAGATCCTTACCTGCTCACAAGAACTGATGATCTTTTCGCTTCAGATTACAGAACACAAACCAATTAGACCAAAGGAAAACACATAGCTTGTGCTAGATTGCAACGCCTTTTCATTCTCTGAACAAGCCTTGCCTCAATTTCTGGCTGAATCTCAGACGTGTGCTCCTGAGATGTGGCTGTGTCTGAGGTGAGGGGGCCTGGCAAGTTAGAAGACCTCATGTCATGATAGATCTGGTCCTAAGCTTGGCCATGGTGGCAACAACATATCCAGGCAGAGGGGCCTGCCTCTTATCTGTGGTTCCGTCTGCACCCAATTGGGCCTGGAGAGGAGCATATTGTGTCCACCGAACACAAATCTTTTTATGAACAGCGGGCACCTCAGCTTCCAGAGTGCATTATTACGACCCCCAATGAATATTTTACTATATTTAATTTTCATTAAAAATTTTACCTGTTATAGTGCTAATTGAGGGATAGGTAACTAATCAAGCTGCTTTCTCAGTGCCTGAAAAGAGAATTTTAAAAAAAAGGAGACTTCCATGGGGTTTCAGGTTACAGCCACTCACCTTTTTTCTCCCTCCAAAAGGTTTGCTGAAAATGTAGAGAAAAGTAAACTACTAGCCCAAGTCAGCACGACAATACTGCAAAAATAAACAAACTCTTCCCCCACCCCACACTGACCCGTCTCCCAAAATAAACAATCCCACCTCAGGCAATGATTGGAACATCTTTTTCACACAGTCTACACAGATAGGAGATATGAGGTCACTGTATTGAGTCAGTTGCCTTCCAAGTGCAAAATATTTACAGTAGTCCCTCTTTAACCCTTCCAGATGCCCCAGAGGGGAAATACAGATACAGACACTGGCTGTTCCCAGCACCTCTTTCTTCCTGAGGTCCAAAAGGGTTTTCCATCAGCATAAAAATCAGTGCAGGACACAACACTCACGTTTGGATAGTTTTGGCATCTTTTTCCACTGTCATCAATATCTGGCACTATTGCTGACATAGAAGTGACTTTCTCCTTCATTTGTTCATGGGATGGGAATCTGGGATTCAGCTAGGATTAATTGTTGCTTCTCAATTGTCCTGGTGATAATAGTGGTGAATTGCCTTGAATCATATTATACTTGGTAAAGAAACAGGGGCTTGGAGGGGAACTTGCAGGTGGTGTTTCAATGTGCCTGCTGCCCTCGTGGGTTCGGAAGATGCTGTTGAAGGAATCTCAATGACCTACTGCAGTGCAATTCTAAGTGGTATGTCGTGCTACCACTGTGGTGGTGGTGAAGGAAGCGAATGTTCAAAGTTGGAGAAGGGATGCGAATCATACCGGCTACTTGGTGAGTCAGTGGTGTCCAGCTTCTTCTGTTGCCAGTGCTGCCACCATCCAGCAAGTGGAGAGTATTCCATCACACTCCAAACTTGTGCTTTCTGAACGGCAGACAGACTTGAGGAGACTGGTAGTGATATATTCACAGCGGAACAGAAACCAGAAAAAACTCACTGTCTTAGTTCCTCACAGTTAACGATTTACCAGTTGGAGAAAAGCCAACTCACCTTTCCTTCAGCAGACGCTGCAAGTTGCGACTTTTAATTGGATAGGTTAGAAACCTTCTGTAAGTGAACCAGCCACCATGTGCGTCTTGCAAACGAGTGGAAACATTCAGAAAAGGAAGGTTGAAGATAAATCTTTGATTTTAATTGCAAATGAATCCAACAGGCTTTCGCAACAGAGACAGATTTGTGATAATGGGAACTGCAGATGCTGGGGAATCCAAGATAACAAAGCGTGGAGCTGGATGAACACAGCAGGCCCAGCAGCATCTCAGGAACACAAAAGCTGACGTTTCGGGCCTAGACCCTTCAGAGAGGGGGATGGGGAGAGGGAACTGGAATAAATAGGGAGAGAGGGGGAGGCGACCGAAGATGGAGAGAAAACAAGATAGGTGGGGAGGAGAGTATAGGTGAGGAGATAGGGAGGGGATAGGTCAGTCCAGGGAAGATGGACAGGTCAAGGAGGTGGGGTGAGGTGGTAGGTAGGAAATGGAGGTGTGGCTTGAGGTGGGAGGAAGGGATGGGTGAGAGGAAGAACAGGTTAGGGAAGCAAAGACAGGCTGGGCTGGTTTTGGGATGCAGTGGGGGGAGGGGACAAACTGGGCTGGTTTTGGGATGCAGTGGGGGGAGGGGAGATTTTGAAGCTTGTGAAGTCCACATTGATACCATTGGGCTGCAGGGTTCCCAAGCAGAATAGGAGTTGCTGTTCTTGCAACCTTCGGGTGGCATCATTATGGCACTGCAGGAGGCCCATGATGGACATGTCGTCTGAGGAATGGGAGGGGGAGCTGAAATGGTTCGCGTCATGTTTCTCTATGTGTAAGGTGAGTTTATAAAGGGTTTAATGAGTTTTAATTTGTACAGTTCACCAATAAAGTGATTTTCCTTTTAGGTACAGAAACCTGCTCCAATGCTTCCTATCAACCTTGGTTGAAAACAAAATAGTTCAGGGATTTTGCATATTTATTTTAAAATCTTGATTCCAGTAGTCATCACAGAAGTTAATAAGGCAGCATGGTACAGGCAGTTCTCCTATAATGCAATACTTGTGTCTTGCATGACCTTGTGCTATAGAAAAGCATATTATAGGGTATTATACCTGTCCAGCAAAAAGGCCGTGTGATCCAAACGGCATCCACTATTCATCAATTGCATTACAGCCAATTCATGTTAACGAAACACGTTATAGCAGAACGAACTGTTCACTGGAATTGTGATACATGGGACATCAGAAATACAATCCCACACACAGTGGTTACATTTAGCCATGAGCAAGACGACTGTTCCAAGGAGCAGAGATTGGTGATGCTTTCATTCCGCTGTCCATTCAGGCATGGATTTCAGCTGCAATTACTGGACCTCACTGCTCTCACTTCTGCCCTCCCCTTGCACCCTCCCACAAATCAGATTAAGTAAATCTTGCCTTCACTTCCCACAACAATGGCCTCAATATTCAAAGAATCATCCCCAGTCATTTCCAAAACTCCAGCGTACTGCCACCAGAAGATACCTTTCCCTATCACTATTTTGAAGGGACTGTTCACTTTGCGACACTTTAGTTCATTCCTCTATCACCCAACACTTTATCCTGCTGCCATGGCACTGATATATGGAATTGCAGGTGGTATAACTTGTCATTTTACCCTGCCTTCAATGGCCAAGGCTCCAGATTTACTCTCAATTCTTTCAATTTTATCACATGGTTTCATTTTTCTTTCAATCCTTTTTCCACCTCCCTAAATGCTACTCTACTCACTCTATATTGAGAAGACCAAACCTCGACTGGCAAACCTCTGCTCAGTCCACAAGCATGAACCTGACCTTCAGATTCTTTGCTGTTTCAGTGCACCAGTGCACACATTTCTGTTCTAGGTCTGCCACAGTATTTCAGTAAACCTAACACAGTCTCGAAGAACAGCGCCTTTTTTTTCCCTTACACAGATTCTGCGCAACTATTTGAGTTCAACAACTTCAGATCAGGAACCACACAGTTGTAAACAAAGAGATCTGGAGTAGACCATCAGCACTCCTTTTTTCCTGTGACACTGTTGATCTCTCAGCATCTAATCTCGCCCTTAGCCTCCCTTCTGATCTACCTATGTTCTTCCAATCTCTTTGTACAATATGAAACCTAACACTTTACCACGTGTCACTTCAGGTCCATAGGAGAGTTAAATTGGACTCTCACTTAATTATTCTTTCTCTCTCTCTCTCTCTCTCTCTCTCTCTGTCCAGATGCTGCCAGAGCATACAAGTCTCTCCAGCACTCCATTTTATGTCAGCTTCCTAGTATCTGCAGTATTTGGCTTTGTTTCAATGAAACAGTACTGATCTGTCTACAGCTGTTAGAATTGAAAAGTTATTTGAAATTTACAAAAATAAAACATGGATCAGATCACACTTACAAGTACTGTGTGTCATTTTGGACTCCATCTTATCAAAAAAATGAAGAGTGGCAATTAATGAGGACAAAAAAAATTGCATTAAAAATAATCGGAAAAAATCAAAAACTGAGATGTTGAACTTGTACTGAAAAGAAAGGCTGAACAACGTGTTCTGCAGTATAGAAGGCTGACAGTGTGACTTGACAAGACATTGAAGTATTTGAAGGATTTTACATAGATGAAATGTTTCCACTCTTGTGGCACCAGGTGAATACACTTTGCATAGGATGTACAGAAAAGGAACAAGCCTTTCATCCAGGCAGATCATGCTCAACTTACATCTCAATGCTCTATTCCCTTCTTCGTATGCGTGTCTAATTTTCTTTTCAAACGTCAATTACAATTGCCTCAGTCATTCCCCACAGCAACAAGTTCCACATTCTTCCCACTCTCTGCAGAAAGACAGCTTCCGAGTTTCCTATTGGATATTTTTCAGCATATTTTGTAATGATGGTCTCTACTTATGTTCCTTTCCATTCATGAAAATATTCTTCCTGCATCTACATGATCAAAACCTTCCGCAATTTTAAAGACTTTGATCACATCAACTGAGTCCTCCTTTTTCACAAATAAACATACTGAGTTTAGCCACTCTTCCATGTGTGACTACTCAAAGTATTCTGGTATAACTTGTGAGAAACTTCCCTGCAGTCTCTTCAATACCTCCATGCCCCTCTTCATACAATATCATGACCAGAATCATACACAGTAATCAAGAAATACTTAAAAGAATAAAATTCTTATTAATTTTCCAGTATAACAACATCGCAAAAACACATCCGTGGCAAAGGCAAAGTCAGAGTCAGTAAAATAGATTGTATTCCATGCAATTCTAGCAGCGGGAAAAAAACCCAAGCTTTTAGCTGTGACAATGAGAAAGAAATGCTGTAGCAGCATTGACAATCCCAACAGCCAATGAAAACTAAACTAAAAATCTTGTTTCTGTGGGAGCTTGACCTACCCACTCAGGTGGGATTAAAGTTCTGACTTTAAAAAAGGCCTCACAATCTGTTTACTTCATTGGAGTTAAGCAGTCCCCTTTTCACCTCTGTCACAATATCTCTTCATGCAAATAAACTGGATAAAACACAACTCAAAGCCATAGTAGAGCTGCAGAGGTTCATTCAAAAGTCTGGTAACAGTGAGGAAGAAACTTTTTCTTGAGGGGAGAAAAAAGAAGTCAGGTTTGGTCAAATAAGACCTTCTCTTTTCAAATCCACACTGACTGTTCATTTTCGCATTTTTCTGAGAGATGTATTTCTATTCACTCCTTAAGTGCTACAAAACTGAAAGGGTGAATACCAAGCACTGCCACTTACAACAACGTCGTATGAACTGGTCAGGAGAACAGTTTATGATCTTGGAGAAGAAAGACCCAATATCCAGGCCCTCCTCGGGTCTTGAGAACAGTGTTCATCAAAGCAATGTAATATGTAACCAGTTGCAGGCATGCATTCAACGACTTTTGTTTCAATACAGCAGATTCTTCCAGTTAGACCACTAAATGGGTTTCCTCTCAGAGTTCAAGCAGGACTTGTAGATCCCCACACTTAAGATGATGGTAGCAGCAAACCTACCATGTGGTGAGATACAAACTCAGTCTGGTAGAACATACAACACAAGGGTTCCATTATTTTTCCCAACACCTGATTATTCTGTGGGATAAGCCCCCATATTTAAGGGTGATGAAACACATGATCTAGCAGGCATGTGGCAATGCACCTTTTTCCACCAACTATGAAAAAAAGGCAAACTTCATTATAATACTGTTGTCAGGGTCCAAAAATAAGATTCTGTTCTAAGTGAAACACAAGATGATCCAACACAGCAGCAAACAAAAAGAGTAGTGGTTTGCTTCTGGGGAAATGTTGGGAGTCACAGGATTCTATGCTTTAAGTGGGTTTGTAGTATATTGGAGTTCCATTGTATGCATCATAATGTTTCTGCTATCTCTTGATTCTTTTAAAATGTATGGTCTGCCACATCAGACCAGGAGCTTTATCATCCAAGCTGAATTGGTTTATTCAATGAATCCTTCTTTATTTTTGAATTAACTTAATTTCCCACAAATACTGAAGCTAAACACTGATTTTGTCATGTCTCTATTCACAAACCTATCCTGTATTAGTTCTACTCCCGAACTGAAAACAAAAAATGCAGGAGTCACAGCAGGTCAAGCAGCATCTTTGGAGAGAAAGCAAGCTAACGGTTCAAGTCTAGATGATTATTCAGAGCTGCACTCATCACACACATCATCCTGTTGGCTTTCTGATTTTTTTTGAACGGTAGACAGGAGTGAGCTTGTGAGAAACATAATTACTGGCACAGACTACTTGGGCCAAATGGCCATGATGTCCCATGGCCTGGTCAATGTCCATGTTTGGTTGTTAAGCCTCTGAAACACTTACACCTCATCACTATTCTCAAGAAAAGGCTTAGTCATTACACTCCAGTGATCAACAGCATCACCATTATTGTGTTTTATGATCGCTGACCAAACTCAATTGGGTAAAGCAACAATATCTCTACAAAACCAGGGTAGAGACCAGGCACACAGCAATGAGCAATTTGTTTTCTCATTACCCTGACATTTAATCATGACGTTCAAGTTTAAAGAAGTGATGGACTGCCCACTAACAAGTTGGATGAGTGCATATGCAAGAAACCTCTCAAACACCATTCAACATACGATTATTTGGCATCCCTGCCCATGAATCAAATACCTGCTGTCTGTGCAACCTCAGTAGTCTGATGGCAATGCACAAAGTAGAGGATACACAATTAGCTCATGAAACTTAGTTCAACAGTATCTTCCCTACTGGGAAGGTCTACACAGACAAAAAGGACAGCAACAGTATCATGGAAACACCATAACCTCAGAGTCATATACCTCCATCAGCAGGTTCAATGCTTCAGATTTCCAACTCTCAATTTTTCCAAGACATGGACACAAACAGCCTCAGTGTTAAATGGAAAGGCAAAAAAAGGTGAAGGCTTTAAGCACTCATCAGGTCAGAAGAGATGAATACAAGGTTAATAATTCAGAGCAGAAACTTGCCCTCTCCGCATATATTGAAAATTTGAAGAAATAGTCTCCAAAAACATTCTAATAGTTGCTTAAATCATTCCATATGATAATAAGTTACATTTTCTCACAATTCTCAGGGAGAATTCTTAATTTAGTGTGTTGGTGGCTGGATTCACTCATGAGGAAACAGTTTCCCCCTGTATATTAAGGCCTTCTGACAGGGAAAAGAGAAATGTACAGCCTTATCCTTTTCAACCTTTAATCCTCTGAATGCTGGTAATATCCTTCCAGATCTTGACTTTCCCCAGATGCTTCAGGGTCAGTTTTGCAGCATGGAGACCAGACGCACAAAGAGTTCAACCAAAATTCCGTTTGAACTCAACACCTCCCAGCTTTTGTATTATTTTCTTTTAGACATGATCCAAGTACTGGGTTTCTACTTCATAGCATAATTAAATGTTGTTAATATTTTAACGTGTCTACTTGGTTAACCAGAGCCATTTCACACTTCAAAAGGAGACAAAGAATTATGCATAACAAAACGCCAGGAATTTACTTCTTCCAACGTAAATCTTCCTCGTGAATCAAGTCACGGAGAACAAGGGTCCAGAAGGGTGAATACATTTATTTTTAAGGTACAGTCATGCAATCGGCTGAAAAATAACAAAGCAAAATATGCAGATATTGGAAGCGTTAAAAACAAATGAAAACTTTGAGGGGAGGAAATAGCAGGGGGGCGGGGAAGCAGAGAGAACTAAAATCAGAGAACACGAGACGGAGAGAGAATAAAAAGGGAGACAGAACAAGAGATGAGAAGAGGAGAAAGCAAACTGAAAACGAAACGATAGAGAAGGGAGGGGCTAAAAAACCAAAAAAGTGATAGAGAAAAAAAAAAGGTTCTGGACACTTTCCAACCTTAAATTTTAATATTATAGTTTCAACACCACAGTTGTCAGACTTTCTCGATGCTTCAGTTACAATAATTGGCTTTTTAGTATACGACTCAACAAATCTCCAAGGCACTTCTTTGCCAATTAATTACTTTTACAATACAGTCGTTTCCCAATTGGATCCCACAAAGGTGCGCAGGAAAGAGTTTCCTGGGGCTATCCACTTAAGGTTATTTCTTAGCTCGACATGATGATAATTTCTCTGCTCTTCAGCAAAATAACATTACAAAGTTTTACTTCAACCCGTGGGTTAAACCAGTCTCAGTCCAATACCAAGTTCAGTGGTGTATTCAAGCTTCCGTGATGTGACTAAACAACCTTCTGATTCAGGAGACAGCAGCGATGCCGCCGAGCCTTAGCCAACACATGAAGTTGACTAGTTATTGAACTGAAGAGAAAACAAAACAATCAACGCCTCCCCCCCCCAACAACAAATAAAGCTCCATTTCCCTCTCACGATCTAGTTCAAGAAACACAGTCTAACTGAACTCCAGCTGCACTTCGGACACTTCCAGGCCACCCCTTCAAACGACAGTAAAACACACACACACAAAAAGAAAACTATACATAAAATTAACTGGCTTCAAAAAGCTTCGTCGGAACAAATGACGGCCCTTGGAGCAGCAAGAAGCGGAGATGTAACAAGTTAAAGCCTGTGCCAGAATGTCTTTCGGAGGTAGGACGAGGAAATCGTCAGTTACTGGCGAAGTCCTTACACACACAAAAAAAAATACACCTTGCCAACTACTCTTTAGACTCATACTTGCAGCAAGATTCCGAAGAAAAATTAATACGTTTATATTTTAACAAGTAAATTAAAAGTGTGATTTTTAATTTCTGTTAAATACTTAGATCCATCTAAGTATCCACAGGATGCACTCACCTCCAGCGAATTTCCTACTTCTCTCTTTCCTATGTAAGCAACAAAGAGAAATAGGAACACAAAAAGCACTCAACGGGTACGAAGTACCTAAACACATCATTCTGCGAAGCTCTACAGTCAATTATTCCTTGGGGTTTTTGACAGTTTTTATTATTCCACGAATTATCAACCCGACTGGAAGACCGCAAAGCCTGGGTTTGTGATGCCGGATATTCCGGCCGTCCCCTCCGACAACTTTCCACCACCCTCACCGACCATTGGTCACTACGGACGTCTCTTCATTTTCCTGTGAATCTATTGGTTAATTTTCCTGTCAATCAATTCTGCTCTCATGACGCCACATCCGTGATGGGCTCACGGTGGACGGAAGTCATCTGGAGGTTGCCGGGACGTGTAGTTTCCATTTCCAAATGCGGTGCTAGTTGCCATTATGGGAGCTGGCCCCGTGTGGAGCTCAACGTTTTAGGTGGATTGGAGAGTTATAATTTACATGAATCAATACATCTCCGTAGAACATAACTAATCCCTTGAATAAAAAAATCCCTGTCAATGCAAGGGATATGGAGGGACTAGAAGTGTCATACAAAGAGGCTGGGAGGAAAGAAGAAATCCCCTTGAACTAAATTGGGTGAAAATCATTGTGTGAATACCAATTTCACGAGAAGTAAACACCTGTCATGTTAGAAAAGTCGGATTTTTGGAAAATGTATTCTTTCATTAAATGTGGGCATTGCTGGCTAAACTAGCATTATTACCTTAGGAAAAGGTGGTAGCTGTCTAGTCAAATCACTGCAGTGTGTTGGTGTCAGTACACCCACGGTACTGTCAGGAAGAAACTTCAGGCATTTTGACCCAGTGACTGAAGGAACAGAGACATCCAAGTTAGGATGGTGTGACTTACTTGGAGGATAATTTGGAAGTGATGGTCTTCCCCTGCAACTCCTACCCTTGCTGATGACAGAGATTATGGATTTGGAGAGAGCTATTGAACGAGCCATGGTGAGCTGCTCCAGTGTATCATCAAGGTGATACACACTGCTAGTGCTGTGTGTCAGTCCTGGAATCAGTAAATATTTAAGAAGTTTTCATATTTTATCCTATTCTAATCTCACAATCCTGATCACTTCCCACATCCTTTGATAACAGGCTCTGATGAGAAGTGACAGCCTTGAACTTTCCATTTCCAACATGTTAAGTGTACTTTTTAAGTCATTTTTATTTTCCAGTGTACCTTGTTTGTGGTGTTTTGACTTTTTGATTGCTCAGTCTTGGCTTCTTGTAGATGACAACACTTGAGTGGTTGGCACAATAGAAGATCTACAGATAGTGGTGGATAGAATGAATGAAGGGATGAGAACTGACAGTAAGTGAGAAATATCAGGTGACAAAGGAGCAGCACTCTGAAAGCTTATGATTTCAAATAAGCCTGTTGGACTTCAACCTGGTGTTGTGTGATTTCTGACCTTGTCCATCCCAGTCTAACACAGGCATCTCCACATCAATGAAAAATAACAAATACTTAAATATAAATCTGTCATTTTAATTTAAAAAATCATTCAACCTCTTTTTCACACCAACCTGCTCAGATATGTCATTACACACCTGTGGAGGTATCGCCATTATAATTTATTTTTTCATTTGGTGTGTTCTTCCTTATCAACCTGTTCAGAGATATAATCATAAACCTCAACAGCAATTGGGGCTTCAACCTAAACCTCTCAGTTGAAGGGTAGGGGATACTGCTACTGCAGACAAGAGCCCTCCTCAATCTGACATTTTTCTCAGATCTTCCATTATATTGTCTCTTGCCATATGGATTACATCTGCCTTTAATTAGCCAACCTCTCATTAACCACAAAAAGATAGCTATTGAAACTTTCCAATTAGTCCTCATTTAATGAGCAGATTAATTTTCTCCTTGTACCCACTTTTGTGTTGTCTTTTTGTTTGCTAATTCTCTAAATCCCCTGAATTACCTTTTGTTTGGAATTTTGCAGTTACCTCAGCATTATGAGCTGTCTTACTTTTTTTCTTTCATTATCTTCAGCAAACTCCATTGTTTATCATAGCTTCCATTCACAAATGGTTTCAAGTTAAACCAGATTATTCCCAACATCAACATCTTATTTACTTTGAACATAGTTTCTGACTCCACACCCTCTTTATTGCAGAACTTCCACCTTTGCAATTTCACCTATCTCTGTTATACATTGCCAGTTTCCTAATACGCACCACATCCCACTAGCCCATCACCACTGGCCAAAATTATCTTCTTGTCCAGCATAATCTATATTTTCAAATTTTCATCCTCATCCTTCCATGACAATGGCCCTTCCTTTCTGGAACATCTACCAGCTTTTCACCTTCCAGATCTCAGCCATCCTCATCTTCTAACCTCTTGCTTGACCCAGATTTTTATTTTTCACTATATACAGCTTTGCTTTCAATTCAAAATTGCTTGCGAAACCTCTCTGTTTCCATCTTTTCTTTTCAGGCGCTACTTAAAATTGAACAATGTTACTGTGCAGAGCTGGAGGAAACACAGCAGGTCAGGCAGCATCAGAGGAGCTGGAAAGTCATCATTCCAGGTTTACACCCTTCATCAGGACTGGAGGGGGGAATGGAGCCGGGAAATGAATAGAGGGAGGAGGGGTGGAGCCAGGGAAAGGTAGGTGGGATGGTTTTAGGTGGATGCAGGTCAGGAGTAGTGGGGATTGGTCAGTAGAAAGAGGGGGGTGTGGAAAGGTGGGAAAGAAAATGGACAGGTAGTGTCAGGTCAAGGAGGCAGAGGTGAGAGGAAGGGTTGGACATGGAATGAGGCGGTTGGGGGGTGAGAGGAGATTTTCAAACAGATGAATTCTATGTTGAGGCCATCGGGCTGTAGGCTCCTGAGGTGGAATATGAGGAATTGTTCCTCCCACTTGTGTGTGGCATCATTGTGACACTGGAGGAGGCCCAGGTTGGACATGTCGCCAAAGGAGAGGGAGGAGGATTTAAAATGGTTGGCAAATGGAAGGTGTTGTTTATAGCATACAGAGCGTAGATGCTCCGCGAATTGGTCACTGAGTGCTTGGTCTCACTGAGCTAAATGAGGCCACCTTGGGAACAATGGATACTGTGGACCAGGTTGGAGAATGATTTGGAAAGTTTGTCTGGGGCCAACCTCAGATTTACCTGGATTATGTCAATACCTTCCTCCCTTTCCTAGACCTCTTCATCTTCATGTCCAGTAACCGTCTCAGCACCAACATCTATTTCAAACCCACCAATTCCCATAGCTACCTGGACTACACCTCCTCTCATCCGCTGTCCTGTTAGAATGCGAATCCTTCCTCCCGATACTACCACCTCTGCCACATCTGCTCTGAAGATGGAGCATTCCACTCCTGGACATCCCAGATGCCCTCCAACTTGAAGTACCACCCTCCATTGATCCACAATGCCCTCAGCCGCATCTTGCATTTCCCACACGTCTGCCCTCAAAACTCCTCTCCTCAACAAAAATGAGAAACAGAGTGGCAGAAACAGAGGGTGAGAAAAGAGTGGCAGAAACAAACCACAAAAACAAAGAACGAGAAACAGTGGATGAGAAAAAAAAAGTGGCAGATATAGAGTGTCAGAAACAGAGGATGAGAAACAGTGTGTGAGAGACAGAGTGGCAGAAACAGAGAATAAGAAACAAAAGCTGAGCTTTACAGGATGAGAAACAGAGAGGCTGAAATGCATTAGTGAGAAACAAAGGCTGAGAAACAAACAAAACCACCCCACCAACCTCCGTATTCAGGGCATCATCCACTGCCACTTCCACCACCTGCAATCCAACCCCACCACCAAAGAGATATTTCCCTCCCCACCTCTATCTGCCTTTCATTGCAATCGCTCACTCTGTGACTCCCTCGTCCACTCCTCACTCCCTTCTAACCCCACCACACCTCGTACCTTTCCTTGCAACTGCAGGCAGTCTTACACCTGCTTTTACGCCTCCCCCTTCACCTCCATTCAATGCCCCATCCTCTGTTTCTCATCCTTTGTTGCTGCCATTCTGTTTCTGCAGCTGTTTGTCATTTTCTGCTACTCTGCTTCTCATCCTCTGTTTCTGCCAGTCTGTTTCCTCATCCTGATTCTCATATTCTGTTTCTGATTGTATGTTCCTGCCATAATGTTTCTCACCCTCTGTTTCTGCCACTCTGTTTCTCATCCTCTGTTTCACATCCTGCATTACTGCCATTCTGTACCTGCCATTCTGTTTCTTATTCACTGTTCTGCGTCATCTGTTTCTCGTCCTCTGTTTCTCATTCCCTGTTTCTACCACTCAGATTCTCACCCACAGTTTGTGCTACTCTGTTTCCCATCCTCTGTTTCTCATTCTTAGTTTCGGCACTTTGTTTCTGCCACTGTTTGTAATCCACTGTTTCTGCCACTCTTCTTCTGCAACTCTGTTTCTGTCACTCTGTTTTTCAGTCTTTTTCAAATAATCTATTTCTTATCCTCTGCTTCGGTCAGTTTGTTTCTCATCTTGTTTCTTGTAATCTGTTTCCTGATCTTCTGTTTGTGCATTCTGTTTCTCAACCTTTGTTTGTGCCACATTATTTGCGCCATTCTGTTTTACATGTTCTGTTTCTCATCCTCTGTTTCTGACACTCTAAATCTGTCTCTCTGTTTCGCATTGTTTGTTTCTCGCCCTCTGTTTCTCACGATGTATTTCTACCTCTCTGTTTCCCATCCTCTGATTATCAGTTTTTGGTTCTCATTTTCTGTTTGTGACACACTATTTCTCATACATCCTCTGCCATTGCTACTCTTTCTGCCACTCTGTCTTTCAAAATATGTTTCTCAACCTCTGCTTCTGACACTCTGATTATCATTCTATGTTTCTGCCACTCTATTTCTCATTTGCCGTTGCTCATTCTTTATGTTTGCAGTTTGTTTGTGTCACTTCGTTTCCCATCCAGTTTCTCAATCTTTTTCTCATCCTCTGTTTCTGCCAATCAATTTCTTATCCTCTGTTTCTCCACTCTGTTTCTCACCCACTGTTTCTGCCACGGTTTTTCATACTATGCTTCTCATTTTTTTTTCTCATCTTTTGTTTCTCGCCCTCTGTTTATACCACTCCTCTTCTCATCCTCTGTTTCTGCTATTCTGTTGCTCAACCTCAGTTTTTCCTTATCTGCTTCTCATTCTTTGTTTCTCATTCTATGTATTTGCCACCCTGTATCTCATTCCCTGTTTCTCCTCCTCTGTTTGTCATCCTCTGTTTGTACCATTCTGTTTCATATAGTTTGTTTCTCATCCTCTGTTTCTTCTCATCTGTTTCTCATTCTCTGTTTCTCCCCATCTGTTTTTCATTCTCACTTTCTGCCACTCTGTTTCTCATTCCCATTTTGTCTTCATCTGTTTCTAATAATCTGTTACTCATCCCCTGCTTCACATTCTGTGTTTCTGTGACTCTATTTCTCAGTGTCCATTTTTTATCCTCTGTTTCTGCCAGTCTGTTTCTCGGCCTCTGTGTCCCACCCACTTCTTCCTGTTCTCTGTTTCTCATTTGCGGTTTCTGCTGCTTTGTTTCTCAAACAAAGCTTTTCCTCACCTGTTTGTCATCCTCTGTTTCTGCCACTCTGTTTATCATTCTATGTTTCTCATTCTATGTTTCTGCCACTCTATTTCTCATTCTCCATTAACATGCTCTGTTTGTGCCACTGTGTTTCTTGTCCTCTGTTTCTCATGCTCTGGTTCTGATCCTGTGTTCCTGTTCCTCTGTGCTTCATCCTCTCTTTCTTCCCATCTGTTTCACATCCTCTCTTTCTCAATTCTCATTCTATGTTTCTGCCACTCAATTTCTCTTCATCCGTTTTTCATGGTCTGTTTCTACTATTCTGCTACTTGTCCTTTGTTTCTCATTCTCTTTTCTCCACATCTGTGTCTCATTCCCTGTTTCTTCCACCCTGTCTGTCATTCTGTTTCTCATCCTCTGTTTCTGCCACTTTGTTTCTCATATCCCGTTTTTCTTCCTACGGTTCTCCCATTCTGTTTTTCATTGTCTGTTTCGCACCCTCTGTTTCTCATCCTAAGTTTCTGCCACTCTGCCTCTGATTCTATGTTCCTGCCACTCCATTTCTCATCATCTGCATCTCATCCTCAGTTTATTATCCTCTGTGTCTCATCTTCTGTTTCTGCCATTTTGTTTCTAATATCCCGTTTGTCATGCTGTGTTTCGGCCACTCTATTTATCATTGTCTGTTTCTCATCATTTGTTTCTCCTCATCTGTTTCTCATTCTGGGATTCTGCCACTCTGTTTCTCAACCTCAGTTTTTCTTCATCTATTTCTCATTCTCTGTTTCTCATCCCCTGTTTTTCTTCCTCTGTTTCTCATCCTCGTTTGTCATTCTCTGCTTCCGGTCCTATGTTTTTCTTTCTTTCTTTCTGCATCTCTGTTTCTTATCCTCTATTTTTCATCCTCCGTTTCTGGCAATCTGTTTCCCATCCTCTTTTTCTCCTTGTATGTTTCTCGTCCTCTATTTGTCATTCGCTGTTTCCCGACCACTGTTTCTCATCCTCTGTTTCTGCCACTCCATTTCTCATCCTCTGTTTCTTGCCCACTGTTTCTCATCCTCTGTTTCTGCCACTCCATTTCTCATCCTCTGTTTCTTGCCCACTGTTTCTCATCCTCTGTTTCTGCCATTCCATTTCTCATCCTCTGTTTCTTGCCCACTGTTTCTCATCCTCTGTTTCTTGCCCATTGTTTCTCATCCTCTGTTTCTGCCACTCCATTTCTCATCCTCTGTTTCTTGCCCACTGTTTCTCATCCTCTGTTTCTGCCACTCCATTTCTCATCCTCTGTTTCTTGCCCACTGTTTCTCATCCTCTGTTTCTGCCATTCCATTTCTCATCCTCTGTTTCTTGCCCACTGTTTCTCATCCTCTGTTTCTTGCCCATTGTTTCTCATCCTCTGTTTCTGCAACTCCATTTCTCATCCTCTGTTTCTTGCCCACTGTTTCTCATCCTCTGTTTCTGCCACTCCATTTATCATCCTCTGTTTCTTGCCCACTGTTTCTCATCTGGTTCTGACACTTTGTTTCTCATCCTCTGTTCCTCCTCATTTGTTTCTCATCCATGTTTCTCATCCTCTGTATCTCATCCTTTGTTTGTGCCTCTCTGTTTCCCAACATCTGTTTCTCATTCTGTGTATCTGCTACTCTG
Organism: Stegostoma tigrinum; assembly: GCF_030684315.1. Classification (NCBI taxonomy): domain Eukaryota; kingdom Metazoa; phylum Chordata; class Chondrichthyes; order Orectolobiformes; family Stegostomatidae; genus Stegostoma; species Stegostoma tigrinum. Next base: position 94,497,182 of record NC_081358.1, on the reverse strand, counting down.
TTTCTCCATCTCTGTTTTCCCTCATCTGTTTCTCATCCTCAGTTTCTCATTTTCTGTTTCTCAACCTTTGCTTTTTCTCATCTATTTGTCATCCTCTGTCTCTCATTGTCCGTTTCTCATTCTATCTTTGTCTTCCTCTGTTTCTCCTTATTTGTTTCTCATTCTCAATTTCTGGCAATCTGTTTCTCATTCTGTTTCTGCCACTCTGTTTCTCATTCACAGTTTCTCATCCATTATTTCTGACACTCTAATTCTCACCTTCCATTTTTTATGCTCTGTTTTTGCTACCCTGTTTCTCATCCTCTCTTTCTCATGCTCTGGTTCTGCCACTCTGTTTCTGATCCTGTGTTCCTCATCCTCTGTTTTTCATCTTCCCTTTCTGCCTCTCTGTTCCTCCTCATCTGTTTCCCATACTCTTGTTTCTTATCCTGAGTTTCTCATTTTCTGTTTCTCATTCTGTGTTCCTGCTATGCTGTTTCTCAATCTCTATTTTCCCTCATCTATTTCTCATCCTCGATTTCTTATCATCTGTTTCTCATCTTCTGTTTCTCTTCATCTGTTCCTCATTCTCAATTTCTGACACTCAGTATCACATCCTCTATTTATCATCCCCAGTTTGTCATTGTCTCTTTCTGCCACTCTGTTCTTAACCTCTGTTGGACATTGTTTTGTTTCTGCCACTCAATTTCTCATCCTCTGTCTTTCATTCTCTTTTTTGCCACCCTGTTTCTCATGCTGTTACTCTCATGCTCTGGTTCTGCCACTCTGTTTCTGATCCTGTGTTCCTTATCCTTTGTTTTTATCCTCTGTTTCTTCCCAGCTGTTTCACATCCTCTCTTTTTCGTTCCCTGTTTCCGCCACTCAATTTCTCATCATTCATTTTTCATGCTCTGTTTCTGCCACTCTGCTTCTCATCCTCTGATTCTCACTTTTTTGCTTCCCAGTCTTTTTTTCTGCTTATCTGTATCTCATTCTCTGTTTGTGCCACCCTGTTTCACATTCTGATTCTCATCTTCTGTTTCTCATCCTCCATTTCTGACACTCTGTTCACCATCATTTGTTTCTCCTCTTCTCTTAGTGCCACTCTGTTCCTCATCCTCTGTTTCATCTCCTCTCTGTTTCTGCAACATTCTGACCTATTCTCAGTTTCTGCTGTTCTGCTCCTTATCCCCTGTTTCTGCTACTTGGTTTCTCATCGTGTTTTTTATTCACTGTTTCTGCCACCCTGTTTCTCATCCTCTGTATCTCATCCACTGTTTCTGACTCTCAATTTCACATCCTTCATATTAAACACTCTGTTTCTGCCTCTCTGCTTCTCATCATCTGTTTCATATTCTCTTTTTCTTGTTCTTTTTTCTCTGCATCTGTATCTCATTCTCTGTTTCTGCCACTTCGTTTCTCATCCTGTTTTGCATCCTGTGTTTCCCGTACTGTTTCTGAAACTCTACTACCCATCCTTCGTTTCTCCTTGTCTGTTTGTGAAACTCTCTTCCTCATGCTCTGGTTTATATCATCTGATTCCCTCTTTCCCATTCTCGGCTTATGCCAATCTGTTTCTTATCCTCTGTTTTTGCCTACCTGTTTCTCACCTTCTGTTTCTCATCCTCTGTTTCACATTCTCTGCTTCTGCCAACCTGTCTGTCATCTTCTGTTTCTCATTCTACGTTTATCATCCTGTTTTCTCATCATCTGCATCGCATTGTCCATTTCTGCCACTCTCTTTCTCCTCCCCGTTCTCATCCTCTGATTCTCCTCCTCCATTTCTGCCACTCTCTTTCTCCTCCCCGTTCTCATCCTCTGATTCTCCTCCTCCATTTCTGCCACTCTCTTTCTCCTCCTCGTTCTCATCCTCTGATTCTCCTCCTCCATTTCTGCCACTCTCTTTCTCCTCCCCGTTCTCATCCTCTGACTCTCCTCCTCCATTTCTGACACTCTCTTTCTCCTCCCCGTTCTCATCCTCTGATTCTCCTCCTCCATTTCTGACACTCTCTTTCTCCTCCCCGTTCTCATCCTCTGATTCTCCTCCTCCATTTCTGACACTCTTTTCCCTGTCCTTCGTTTCTCTTTGTCTGTTGGTGAAACTCTATTCCTCATGCTCTGTTTCATATCCTCTCTGTTTCTGCCACCCCATTCCTCATTCTTGGTTTCTTCAATCTGTTTCTTATCCTTTGTTTCTGCCCCTCAGATTCTCACCTTCTATTTCTTATCCTCTGCTTCTCATCGACTGTTTTTGCCATTATATTTCTCATCCCCAGTTTTTCATGCTCTTTGCCTGCCACTCTACTTCTCATCCTCTGATTTCCAGTCTTTGTTTCTCATTCTCTGTTCCTTTCACTCTATTTCTCATCCCCTCCTTCTCACCTACTGTTTCTGCTACACTGTTTCTCATCTTCTGTTTCTCATGCGCTGTTCCTGTCACTCTGGTTCTTATCCTGTGTTCTGCATCCTGTCTTTCATCCTGTGTTTCTACCCAACTGATTCACATTCTCTGTTTCTGCCGTGCTGCTCCACATACCCTGTGTCTCATCCTATGATTCTACCACTCTGTTTCACATTCTCCATTTCTCATCCTTGGTTTGTCATCCTCTGAGTCTGCCATTCCATTTCTCATTGTCTGTTTCGCATCCTCTGTTTCTCATTCTCGGTTTCTGAAACTCCATTACCCATCCTTTGTTTCTCCTCATCTGTTTGTGAAACTCTATTCTTCATGCTCTGTTTCATATCCTCTCTGTGTCTGCCACCCATTTTCCCGTTCATGGTTTCTGCCATTCTGTTTGTTATCACGTGTTTCTGCCATCTCTCAATTTCTGTTTCTCATTCACTATTTCTCATTCTGTTTCTGCCAACCTGTTTCTCATCCTCTTTCTCATCTTGTTTTCTCATCACCTGTAACTCATTCTCCATTCCTACTGCTCTGTTTCTCCCCCTGGTTCTCACCCTCTGATTCTCACCCACTGTATCTGCATTCTATTTGCCGTCTCCCACTTTTCATCCTTGGTTTCTGTCACTCTCTTTCTCATCCTCTGCTTCCTGTTCTCTGTTTTTCGTCCTTTGTTTCTGCCACTTTCTCATCATCCATTTTATTGCTCTGTTTCTGTGGCTCTTGTTCTCTTCCTGTGTTTCTCATTCTTTGTTTTTCAGTCTCTTTTCTCCTCATCAGTATCTCATTCCCTGCTTCTGCCCTGTTTCTCAACCTCTGTTTCTCATCCTCCGTTTCTGACACTCTGCTCATTGTCCTTTGTGTCTCCTCATCTGTTTGTGCCCCTCTGTTCCATCCTCTGTTCCTCATCCTCCGTTCCATATCCTCTCAGTTTCTGCCATCCTCTTGCCCATTATTGGTTACTGCCACTCTGTATCTCATTCTCTGTGTCAGTCATTCAGTTTCCCATTCTCTGTTTCTCATCCTCTTTTCTCCTCATCTGTATCTCATTCTCCATTTTGGTCATTCTGTTTCTCATTCAGTATCCCATCCTTTGTTCCTCATCCTCTATTTCTGGCAGTCTATTTTTCCCACTTTCTTTCTCATTCTCTGATTCTCATTTTTTGTTTCTCGTTCTCCATTCTGTTCACCTGTTTGTGCCATACTGTTTCTGCCATTCTGTTTCTCATTCTCTGTTTCTCACCAATTGTTTATGACACACTGTTTCTCATGATCTGGTTCTTCCACTCTGTTTCTGATCCTGTGTTCGTCAGCTTTTGTTTTCATCCTCTGTTTCTCCCCATATATTTCGCATCCTCTGTTTCTGCCATGCTGTTTCTTACCCTTTGTTTCTCATCCTCTAATTCTCATCCTTCATTTCTGCTGCGCTGTTTCTCAACCTCTGTTTTTCCTCATCTATTTCTCAACCACTGTATCACATCCTCTGTTTCTCCTCCTCTGTTTTTGCCACTCTGTTTCTCATCCTCTGCTTCCCATCCTCTGTTTTTCATCCTTTGATTCTGCCACTCTCTTTCCCATCATCCATTTTTCTTGCTTGGTTTCCGCCACTCTTCTTCTCATCCTTTTGTTTCTCATTCTTTGTTTTGCAGTCTCTTCTCTCCTCATCTGTATCTCATTCTCTGTTTCCGTCACCGTGTTTCTCATCCTCTGTCTCATCCTCTGTTTCTGACACTCTGCTCCTCATCCTTTGTGTCTCCTCATCTGTTTGTGCCACTCTGTTCCTCATCCACTGTTCCATATCCTCTTGGTTTCTGCCATCCTCTTTCCCATTGTTGGATGCTGCCACTCTGTATCTCATTCTTTGTTTGCCATCCTCCATTTCTGCTACTCTGTTTCTCAACCTCTGTTTTTCCTTATTGGTTTCTCATCCTCTCTACTTCATCTTCTTTTTCTCATTCTCTGTTTCTGCCTTTCTGTTCTCCATCCACTGCCTCTTATTAACTGGTTTTGCCACACTGTTTCTCATCCTCTGTCTCATGCTTTCTTTCTGCCTCACTGTTTTTCATCTCTTTTTTCTTCATCTGTTTCTCATCCTCTGTTTCTCACAGTCTGCTTGCTGTGCTCTATTTCTCACCTGCTGTTTCTGACAATATATTGCACATCCTCTGTTTCTTCTTGCCCGTTTGTGCCACTCTGTTGCTTACCCTCTGTTTTGTAACCTCTGTTTCACCTCATTTGTTTCTCATCCTCGATTTTGGCCACGCTATTTCTCAGCCTCTGTTGCTGCCACACTGTTTCTTGTCCCTTGTTTCTTCTCACTCTTCCACACGCCCTGTTTCTCATTTTCTCTTTCCTGTACTCTATTTATCATCCTCTGTTTCTGGTACTCTGTTTTTCATTCTCTGTTTCCATCACTCTGTTTCCAATCCTCTGTTTCTTATACCATGTTTCTGTTGAACAAACAGACACTGAAAAATGGAGTGGCAGAAACAGAGGATAAGAAACAGGATGAGTTACAGAGTGGCAGAATCATGGGATGAGAAACAGAATGGCAGAAACAGTGGATGGGAAAGAGAAGATGAGATACAGACGATGAGACACAGAGGATGAGAAATGATGAGGAACAACGGGGATGAGAAACAATGGCATAAACAGAGTTTGAGAAACAAAGGATGATAAACTGATGATGAGAAACATAGAATGAGAAATGGAGTGGCAGAAATAGAGAATGAGAAATAGTTGAGGAGAAATTGAGAATGAGAAACGTGGGATGAAGAGCAGAGGAAGAGAAACAGGGTGGAAAAACCAAAGGATGAGAATCATATTAGGAGAAACAGATTATGAGAATCAGAGTGGCAAAAACAGAAAGTGACACAGAGTAGCAGAAACAGAATAAGAAACAGGTGAGAAGTAACAGAGGATGAGGAACAGGATGAGAAAAAGTGGATGAAAAATTAACTTTTGGAAACAGAGAATGAGAAACAGATGATGAGAAACAAAATGAGAGACAGAGTTCCAGAAATAGAGGATGAGAAACATAAATAAGAATCAGAGGAAATGCAACAGAGAATGAGAAACAGAAAAGATTAAACAGAGGGTGAGAAACAGAGTGGCACAAACCGTGGCTGAGAAGCAGATGATCAGAAACAATGAGGCAAAAACAGAGAATGAGAAATGGGTTGGCAGAAACGCAGGATGAGCAACAAGTGAGGAGAAACATTGGATGAGAATCAGAAGATGTGGAATAGAGAAGAGAAACAGAGTGGCAGAAACACAGGGTGAGAAACAGAGAATTTGAAATAGAAGAGGAAAAACAGGCCAAGACGGAGAACAGCAGGAACAGAGGAATAGAATCAGAGTGGCAGAAACAGACAATCAGAAAAATGTGAGGTGAAATAGAGAATGAGAAACAGAGAATAAGGAATAGAGGATGAGAAACAGAGTAGCAGAAACAGAGGATACAAAACAGGGGTGCAGATTCCAAAGGTCAGACGAGAGAATCAGTACTGCAGCATGAGAAACAGGGTGCGGAAACAGAGGATGACAAACAGTGGTGCAGAAGCAGGAAATGAGAAACAGAGGGGCAGAAACAGACAATGAGAAACAGAGGATGAGAAACAAAGGTACAGAAATAGTTGATGAGAAACAGAGGGGGAGAGAAGGATAATGAGGAGCAGACGATGAGAAACAGAGGATGATAATCAACAAACGAGATACACAGGTGCAGAAACTTGAAGTGCAGAAACAGAGGAGAAGGATCAGAGAATGAGAAGAAGAGGTTAAGAAACGGAATGGTGGAAACAGAGGTACAGAAACAGAGGATGATGAACAGAGAATGAGAAACAGAAAACAAGATACAGAAGAACAGAAACAGAGGTGCAGAATTAGAGGATGAGAAATAGAGGATGAGAAACAGAGGTACAGAAAAAAATAATGTGAAACAGAGCATGAGAAACATATTTTCAGAAACAAAGGTTGAGAAAAACAGAATGAGAAACAGAGGTGCAGAAAAAGATGGCCAGAAGCACAGAATGAGAATGCAGTGCATGAGAAACAGAGGGGTGGAAACAGAGGTGCAGAAACACGGGATGAGAAACAGAATGGGAAACAAAGGTGCAGAAACATAGAATGAGAAACATGATGAGAAACATAGGGCAGGAACAGATGGGCAGAAGCAAAGGATGTGAAAGAGAGGATGGGAAAAGAGTTGCAGCAACAGATGTGCAGAAACAGAGAATGAGAAAGAGAGGATGAGAAACACAGAACGCGAAACAGGACAGCGGAAACAGGATGGGAAAGAGATGTTAGAAAGAGAGCATAAGAGATAAAATTGCAGAAATGGAGTTACAGAAACAGGGAATGAGAGACAAGAAACAATATACCAGAAACAGAGGATGAGAAACAGAGACTGAGAAACAGAGTTGCAGAATTAGAGGATGAGAAACGGAAGGCGAGGAGCAGCGATGTGAAACAAATGATGAGAAACAGAGGTGCAGAAACAAAGCCTGAGAAACATTAGTTTCAGAAACAGATGTGCAGAAACAGTGGATAAGAAACAGAGAATGAGAAGTAGAGGATGAGAAGCAAAGCAGCTGAAACAGTAGATGAGAAGCCATGAATAAGAAACAAATCTTCTCAAAACTCGACAAGAAACAGAATATGAGAAAGTGTGGTGCATGAGCAGATGGGCAGAAACAGAGAATGAGAAACAGAGTATGTGAAACAGAGTTGCAGAAATAGAGGTATGTGAACAGATAATGAGAAACAGACAATGAGAATCAGTGGATGAGAAAGAAATGATATGAAACAAAGTTTCAGAAACAGGTGAAATGAAAAACAGGTGCAGAACAGAGCATGAGAAACTGAGTTGCAGACAAGGGGTGCATAAACAGAATATGAGAAACAGGATGAGAAATAAAGTAGCTGAAACAGAGGGTGAGAAACAGAGAATGAGAAATGGAGCTGCTGAATCCAAGCTCCTACTATGTCTGGTACACAAACAGAGATGTACAAACAGAGGATGAGAAACAGATGATGATAAACATTTCTGCAGCAACAGAGAATGAGAAACAGAGGGGCAGGGCCAGATGGGCAGAAAGAGCCAATGGTAATAGAGGATATGAAACAGCTGGGTAGAAACACAGAATGAGAAACAGAGGATGAGAAAAAACACAGCAGAAACAATGAATGAGAAGCAGAGGATGTGAAACAGAGGTGCAGAATCCAAAGGGCAGAAGCAGAGAATGAGAATCGTAGCATGAGAAACATGGGGGCAGAAACATAGAATGAGAAACAGGGGCAGCAACAGATGACCAGAAACTGAGAAAGAAAAACAGAGGATGAGAAACAGATGATGACACGCAGAGGATGAGAAAAAGCAATGCAAAAATAGTGGATGAGAAAAAGAAGGGCAGAGAAAGGTAATGAGAAGCAGAGGATGAAAAATGGAGGATGATAATCAATGAATCAGATACAGAGCTGCAGAAACAGAAGTGCAGGAATAGAGAAAGAGGATCTGAGAATGAGAAGCAGAGGTTGAGAAACAGAGCAATGGTACAGAGGTGCAGAGATAGGGGATGAGGAACAGAGAATGAGAAACAGAAAATGAGATTCAGAAGAACAGAAAAAGAGTCTCAGAATTAGAGGATGAGAAATGGAAGATGAGAAGCAAGATGAGAAACACGAATAGGAAACAGAGGATTAGAAACAGATGTGCAGAAACAAAGATTGAGAAAAAGATAATGAGATACAGAGGTGCCGAAAAAGACAGCCAGAAACACTGAATGAGAAACAAAGCATGAAAACAGAGTGGTGGAACCAGAGGATGAGAAACAGAGGTGCAGAAACACTGTATGAGAAACAGGATGAGAAACATCGGGGCAGAAACAGATGGGCAGGAACAAAGGATGTGACAAAGTCGAAGACCAACACAGGTGCGGCAACAGATGAGCAGAAACAGAGAATGAGAAAGAGAGATAAAGTAACACAGAATGCAAAACAGAACTGCAGAAACAGAGGATGGTGAAGAGATGTTCAGAAACAGAGCATAAGAAATAAAATGGAAGAAACAGAGGTGCAGAAACAGAGGATGAAAACAGAGGATAAGAAACAAAGTAGCACAGACAGAGGATGAAGCAGACAACGGTGTCACGTTAATAGAGTTGCATTAGCAAATGTCAGCAAGATGAGAATTGGCCCCAGCCTTCCTTTGATAGCTCAGCTGGTAGAGCGGCGAACTATAATGCGTTACGAATCTGTCATCCTCAGATTGCCGGTTTAATTCTGGCTGGAAGGAGTCACCGCCTCCCTTTTGGAAACACTGCACATTCGCCGGCACCAGGAGCCCAGCAATGCCGGCAAAGTGACAAAGAAACGGCATGTCGCAACGCACGTGACAGACGTGTGGGCGGAAGCTCTTTTCCCCTCTGCAAAGACAATGCTGCAGTCGCTTATCTCCCTGCTGCGGTTGCACCCGACAGCCAGCAGGGTGTGTGCAAGTTCAGCAGCGAACGGTCGACGAGGCTTTCCATCCTGCTGGAGCCCAGAGGCTGCCGCTGCCCCGGCACTTGGATCTGAGCGAACCCCGGGCAGTGTTTGGTCCGCGGCACGTCACGCAGTGACGGTGCAGGGCGTCCTGTGCGAAACAAATGAGAATGCGGGCACCCCAGGCAGTGGGGAATTAGCTCAAGTGGTAGAGCGCTCGCTTTGCATGCGAGAGGTAGCGGGATCGATGCCTGCGTTCTCCGCTCCCTTTTAAAACTGCAGGTGTCCACTGTGGCTCAGCGGTCTGCCCCAGGCCCGAAACGTTTGCGTGCAGTGCCTCCCTCCGAGAGATCGGGGAGAAAGAAAGTCTGTCCGTTTCGGCCCAAAGCGGGCACCTCCCTCTTGTGTCGGGAAGATGGCCACCTGAGTAGCGAAAGCAAACTCGCGAGAAGTTGAGGTTCTCTCCGATATTGAAAGCGAGTCCCTCGTAAGGATCAGTCGCTTGGAGCCAAGGAGAGCCGCAGGTGCTGGAGTCAGGGCGAAGGCAGTGAGGAGCGTGAAGAACGCAGCAGGTCAGGCGACCGGAGAGGAGACGGAATTTTAGCGTTTCGAATTCTCCGGTGCGGCCTGGCGTGTCGGGTGGCTCCAGGTCCACGCTGTATTGGACTTTGCGAGGATCAGACCGGCGGTGAGCTGGCTGTTGTGAGTCAGAGCGGCAGTTTCAGGGAGACAATGGCGTCGCGTTAATAGAGTCGCATTGGCAAATGTCAAGAAGGCAAGCGCACACCAGCGCTTTCCTTCGATAGCTCAGCTGGTACAGTGGAGGACTGCAGTGTGTTGCGAACCTGTCATCCTTAGGTCGCCGGTTCAATTCCGGCTCGAAGGAGTCAACGCTTCCCTTTTGGAAACACTGCGCATTCGGCGGTACCAGGAACCCAGCAACGCCGACAAAGTGACAGAGAAACGGCGTGTCGCAACGCACGTGACAGACGTGTGGGCGGAAGGCCTTTTCCCCTCTGCAAAGAGAATGCAGTAGTCGCTTGTCTCCCTGCTGCGGTTGCACCCGACGGCCAGCAGAGCGTGCGCGTGTTCAGCGGGGACGCACGCAAGGCTTCTCGCTGACTGCGAGCAAATGAAGGCTTGCATCAGTCAGGCAGGGCTCCGCGACGTCACGTCACGGCGGTGCTGGCTGCGCAAAGGTTGAAGTCGTCTCGAACTGGAGTCAGTGATCGCCGACTCCTCAACACTTTTTGTGCGGTCGTCGTGGCTTTCCACCCCGCCGGAGCCCAGAGGCTGTCGCTGCCCCGGCACGTCGGTCCGAGCGACACTCGCGCAGTGTTTGGTCCGCGCCTCGACGGAGGCCAGGTTTTCCGGCGCGACCCTGAGTGACGCTGCTGGGAGCCGTCTGCGTAACAAGTGAGAAGCTGTGCCGGGTTGACGTCGGGGAATTAGCTCAAGTGGTAGAGCGCTCGCTTCGCAGGCGAGCGGTAGCGGGATCGATGCCCGCATTCTCCACTCCATTTTGAAAGCAGACGTGTCTAATCTGGCTCTGCAGTCTGCCACAGACCCAAACCGTTTGCGTGCTCTGCCTCACCCCGGGGCGTCGGGAAGGACGAAATGCTGTCCGTTTCAGCCGATAGGGCGCGCCGCCCTCTTCTTGCCAAGCGTCGGGAAGATGTCCAGCTGAGTGATGAAAGCAAACGCTGAGAAGGCTGATGTTTTCCCTGATGTTGAAAGTTAGTCCCTTGAAAGGATCAGTCACTCGGAGCCAACAAGAGCCACAGATGCAGGAGTCAGAGCGCGAAGAACGGTGCGCGTCAGGCGACCGGAGAAGAGGAGGAAATGGAGCCTTTCGAATTCGCCCAGAACAGCGCCTCACCGAAATGTCGACTTTCCGGCACTTCTGGTGTGGCCTGGCGTATTGTGTCGCTCCAGTTTTTCATGACCTCGGCCTTGGCAAGGATCAGACCGGCGGTGAGCTGACCGACGTGAGTCAGAGCGACAGTTTCAGGGAGACAACGGCTGCATGTTAATAGAGCCGCATTGGCAAATGTCAACAAGGCAGTGTCCAGCTGCAGCTTTCCTTCGATCGCTCTGCTGATAGAGCGCAAGGCTGTAGCGTGTTGTGAATCTGTCCTCCTTAGGTCGCAGCTTCAATTCCGGCTAGAAGGAGTCGCCGCCTCCCTTTTGGAAATGCCGCGCGTTCGGCGGCACCGGGAGCCCAGCAACGCCGACAAAGTGACAGAGAAACGGCGTGTCGCAACGCACGTGACAGACGTGTGGGCGGAAGGCCTTTTCTCCTCTGCAAAGAGAATGCAGTGGCTTGTCTCCCTGCTGCGGTTGCACCCGACGGCCAGCAGGGCACGCGCGTGTTCAGCAGCGACGCACGCAAGGCTTCTCGCTGACCGCGAGCAAATGAAGGCTTGTATCGGTCAGGCAGGGCTCCGCGACGTCACGTCACGGCGGTGCCGGCTGCGCAAAGGTTGAAGTCGTCTCGACCTGGAGTCAGCGATCGCCGACTCCTCAGCAATTTTTGTCCGGTCGACGAGGCTTTCCACCCTGCCGGAGCCCAGAGGCTGCCACTGCCCCGGCACTTGGATCTGAGCGAACCCCGGGCAGTGTTTGGTCCGCGGCACGTCACGCAGTGACGGTGCAGGGCGTCCTGTGCGAAACAAATGAGAATGCGGGCACCCCAGGCGGTGGGGAAATAGCTCAAGTGGTTGAGCGCTCGCTTTGCATGCGAGAGGTGGCGGGATCGATGCCCGCGTTCTCCGCTCCCTTTTGAAACTGCAGGTGTCCACTGTGGCTCAGCGGTCTGCCCCAGGCCCGAAACGTTTGCGTGCAGTGCCTCCCTCCGAGAGATCGGGGAGAAAGAAAGTCTGTCCGTTTCGGCCCAAAGCGGGCACCTCCCCCTTGTGTCGGGAAGATGGCCACCTGAGTAGCGAAAGCAAACTCGCGAGAAGTTGAGGTTCTCTCCGATATTGAAAGCGAGGCCCTCGTAAGGATCAGTCGCTCGGAGCCAACGAGAGCCGCAGGTGCTGGAGTTAGGGCGAAGGCAGTGTGGAGCGTGAAGAACGCAGCAGGTCAGGCGACCGGAGAGGAGACAGAATTTTAGCGTTTCGAATTCTCCGGTGCGGCCTGTCGTGTCGGGTGGCTCCAGGTCCACGCTGTATTGGACTTTGCGAGGATCAGACCGGCGGTGAGCTGGCTGTTGTGAGTCAGAGGGGCAGTTTCAGGGAGACAATGGCGTCACGTTAATAGAGTCGCATTGGCAAATGTCAAGAAGGCCAGCACTGGCCAGCGCTTTCCTTCGATAGCTCAGCTGGTAGAGCGGAGGACTGTAGTGTGTTGCGAACCTGTCATCCTTAGGTCGCCGGTTCAATTCCGGCTCGAAGGAGTCAGCGCCTCCCTTTTGGAAACACTGCGCATTCGGCGGCACCAGGAGCCCAGCAACGCCGACAAAGTGACAGAGAAACGGCGTGTCGCAACGCACGTGACAGACGTGTGGGCGGAAGGCCTTTTCCCCTCTGCAAAGAGAATGCAGTAGTCGCTTGTCTCCCTGCTGCGGTTGCACCCGACGGCCAGCAGAGCGTGCGCGTGTTCAGCGGGGACGCACGCAAGGCTTCTCGCTGACTGCGAGCAAATGAAGGCTTGCATCAGTCAGGCAGGGCTCCGCGACGTGACGTCACGTCACGGCGGTGCTGGCTGCGCAAAGGTTGAAGTCGTCTCGAACTGGAGTCAGTGATCGCCGACTCCTCAACACTTTTTGTGCGGTCGTCGTGGCTTTCCACCCCGCCGGAGCCCAGAGGCTGTCGCTGCCCCGGCACGTCGGTCCGAGCGACACTCGCGCAGTGATTGGTCCGCGCCTCGACGGAGGCCAGGTTTTCCGGCGCGACCCTGAGTGACGCTGCTGGGAGCCGTCTGCGTAACAAGTGAGAAGCTGTGCCCGGTTGACGTCGGGGAATTAGCTCACGTGGTAGAGCGCTCGCTTCGCAGGCGAGCGGTAGCGGGATCGATGCCCGCATTCTCCACTCCATTTTGAAAGCGGACGTGTCCAATCTGGCTCTGCGGTGTTCCACAGACCCAAACCGTTTGCGTGCTCTGCCTCACCCCGGGGCATCGGGAAGGACGAAATGCTGTCCGTTTCAGCCGATAGGGCGCGCCGCCCTCTTCTTGCCAAGCGTCGGGAAGACGTCCAGCTGAGTGATGAAAGCAAACGCCGAGAAGGCTGATGTTTTCCCTGGTGTTGAAAGTTAGTCCCTTGAAAGGATCAGTCTCTCGGAGCCAACAAGAGCCACCGATGCAGGAGTCAGAGCGCGAAGAACGGTGCGCGTCAGGCGACCGGAGAAGAGGAGGAAATGGAGCCTTTCGAATTCGCCCAGAACAGCGCCTCACCGAAATGTCGACTTTCCGGCACTTCTGGTGTGGCCTGGCGTATTGTGTCGCTCCAGTTTTTCATGACCTCGGCCTTGGCAAGGATCAGACCGGCGGTGAGCTGACCGACGTGAGTCAGAGCGACAGTTTCAGGGAGACAACGGCTGCATGTTAATAGAGCCGCATTGGCAAATGTCAACAAGGCAGTGTCCAGCTGCAGCTTTCCTTCGATCGCTCTGCTGATAGAGCGCAAGGCTGTAGCGTGTTGTGAATCTGTCCTCCTTAGGTCGCAGCTTCAATTCCGGCTAGAAGGAGTCGCCGCCTCCCTTTTGGAAATGCCGCGCGTTCGGCGGCACCGGGAGCCCAGCAACGCCGACAAAGTGACAGAGAAACGGCGTGTCGCAATGCACGTGACAGACGTGTGGGCGGAAGGCCTTTTCTCCTCTGCAAAGAGAATGCAGTGGCTTGTCTCCCTGCTGCGGTTGCACCCGACGGCCAGCAGGGCACGCGCGTGTTCAGCAGCGACGCACGCAAGGCTTCTCGCTGACCGCGAGCAAATGAAGGCTTGTATCGGTCAGGCAGGGCTCCGCGACGTCACGTCACGGCGGTGCCGGCTGCGCAAAGGTTGAAGTCGTCTCGACCTGGAGTCAGCGATCGCCGACTCCTCAGCAATTTTTGTCCGGTCGACGAGGCTTTCCACCCTGCCGGAGCCCAGAGGCTGCCGCTGCCCCGGCACTTGGATCTGAGCGAACCCCGGGCAGTGTTTGGTCCGCGGCACGTCACGCAGTGACGGTGCAGGGCGTCCTGTGCGAAACAAATGAGAATGCGTGCACCCCAGGCGGTGGGGAATTAGCTCAAGTGGTTGAGCGCTCGCTTTGCATGCGAGAGGTGGCGGGATCGATGCCCGCGTTCTCCGCTCCCTTTTGAAACTGCAGGTGTCCACTGTGGCTCAGCGGTCTGCCCCAGGCCCGAAACGTTTGCGTGCAGTGCCTCCCTCCGAGAGATCGGGGAGAAAGAAAGTCTGTCCGTTTCGGCCCAAAGCGGGCACCTCCCCCTTGTGTCGGGAAGATGGCCACCTGAGTAGCGAAAGCAAACTCGCGAGAAGTTGAGGTTCTCTCCGATATTGAAAGCGAGGCCCTCGTAAGGATCAGTCGCTCGGAGCCAAGGAGAGCCGCAGGTGCTGGAGTTAGGGCGAAGGCAGTGTGGAGCGTGAAGAACGCAGCAGGTCAGGCGACCGGAGAGGAGACGGAATTTTAGCGTTTCGAATTCTCCGGTGCGGCCTGTCGTGTCGGGTGGCTCCAGGTCCACGCTGTATTGGACTTTGCGAGGATCAGACCGGCGGTGAGCTGGCTGTTGTGAGTCAGAGGGGCAGTTTCAGGGAGACAATGGCGTCACGTTAATAGAGTCGCATTGGCAAATGTCAAGAAGGCCAGCACTGGCCAGCGCTTTCCTTCGATAGCTCAGCTGGTAGAGCGGAGGACTGTAGTGTGTTGCGAACCTGTCATCCTTAGGTCGCCGGTTCAATTCCGGCTCGAAGGAGTCAGCGCCTCCCTTTTGGAAACACTGCGCATTCGGCGGCACCGGGAGCCCAGCAACGCCGACAAAGTGACAGAGAAACGGCGTGTCGCAACGCACGTGACAGACGTGTGGGCGGAAGGCCTTTTCCCCTCTGCAAAGAGAATGCAGTAGTCGCTTGTCTCCCTGCTGCGGTTGCACCCGACGGCCAGCAGAGCGTGCGCGTGTTCAGCGGGGACGCAGGCAAGGCTTCTCGTTCAGCGGGGACGCACGCAAGGCTTCTCGCTGACTGCGAGCAAATGAAGGCTTGCATCAGTCAGGCAGGGCTCCGCGACGCGACGTCACGTCACGGCGGTGCTGGCTGCGCAAAGGTTGAAGTCGTCTCGAACTGGAGTCAGTGATCGCCGACTCCTCAACACTTTTTGTGCGGTCGTCGTGGCTTTCCACCCCGCCGGAGCCCAGAGGCTGTCGCTGCCCCGGCACGTCGGTCCGAGCGACACTCGCGCAGTGATTGGTCCGCGCCTCGACGGAGGCCAGGTTTTCCGGCGCGACCCTGAGTGACGCTGCTGGGAGCCGTCTGCGTAACAAGTGAGAAGCTGTGCCCGGTTGACGTCGGGGAATTAGCTCACGTGGTAGAGCGCTTGCTTCGCAGGCGAGCGGTAGCGGGATCGATGCCCGCATTCTCCACTCCATTTTGAAAGCGGACGTGTCCAATCTGGCTCTGCGGTGTTCCACAGACCCAAACCGTTTGCGTGCTCTGCCTCACCCCGGGGCATCGGGAAGGACGAAATGCTGTCCGTTTCAGCCGATAGGGCGCGCCGCCCACTTCTTGCCAAGCGTCGGGAAGACGTCCAGCTGAGTGATGAAAGCAAACGCCGAGAAGGCTGATGTTTTCCCTGATGTTGAAAGTTAGTCCCTTGAAAGGATCAGTCTCTCGGAGCCAACAAGAGCCACCGATGCAGGAGTCAGAGCGCGAAGAACGGTGCGCGTCAGGCGACCGGAGAAGAGGAGGAAATGGAGCCTTTCGAATTCGCCCAGAACAGCGCCTCACCGAAATGTCGACTTTCCGGCACTTCTGGTGTGGCCTGGCGTATTGTGTCGCTCCAGTTTTTCATGACCTCGGCCTTGGCAAGGATCAGACCGGCGGTGAGCTGACCGACGTGAGTCAGAGCGACAGTTTCAGGGAGACAACGGCTGCATGTTAATAGAGCCGCATTGGCAAATGTCAACAAGGCAGTGTCCAGCTGCAGCTTTCCTTCGATCGCTCTGCTGATAGAGCGCAAGGCTGTAGCGTGTTGTGAATCTGTCCTCCTTAGGTCGCAGCTTCAATTCCGGCTAGAAGGAGTCGCCGCCTCCCTTTTGGAAATGCCGCGCGTTCGGCGGCACCGGGAGCCCAGCAACGCCGACAAAGTGACAGAGAAACGGCGTGTCGCAACGCACGTGACAGACGTGTGGGCGGAAGGCCTTTTCTCCTCTGCAAAGAGAATGCAGTGGCTTGTCTCCCTGCTGCGGTTGCACCCGACGGCCAGCAGGGCACGCGCGTGTTCAGCAGCGACGCACGCAAGGCTTCTCGCTGACCGCGAGCAAATGAAGGCTTGTATCGGTCAGGCAGGGCTCCGCGACGTCACGTCACGGCGGTGCCGGCTGCGCAAAGGTTGAAGTCGTCTCGACCTGGAGTCAGCGATCGCCGACTCCTCAGCAATTTTTGTCCGGTCGACGAGGCTTTCCACCCTGCCGGAGCCCAGAGGCTGCCGCTGCCCCGGCACTTGGATCTGAGCGAACCCCGGGCAGTGTTTGGTCCGCGGCACGTCACGCAGTGACGGTGCAGGGCGTCCTGTGCGAAACAAATGAGAATGCGGGCACCCCAGGCGGTGGGGAATTAGCTCAAGTGGTTGAGCGCTCGCTTTGCATGCGAGAGGTGGCGGGATCGATGCCCGCGTTCTCCGCTCCCTTTTGAAACTGCAGGTGTCCACTGTGGCTCAGCGGTCTGCCCCAGGCCCGAAACGTTTGCGTGCAGTGCCTCCCTCCGAGAGATCGGGGAGAAAGAAAGTCTGTCCGTTTCGGCCCAAAGCGGGCACCTCCCCCTTGTGTCGGGAAGATGGCCACCTGAGTAGCGAAAGCAAACTCGCGAGAAGTTGAGGTTCTCTCCGATATTGAAAGCGAGGCCCTCGTAAGGATCAGTCGCTCGGAGCCAAGGAGAGCCGCAGGTGCTGGAGTTAGGGCGAAGGCAGTGTGGAGCGTGAAGAACGCAGCAGGTCAGGCGACCGGAGAGGAGACGGAATTTTAGCGTTTCGAATTCTCCGGTGCGGCCTGTCGTGTCGGGTGGCTCCAGGTCCACGCTGTATTGGACTTTGCGAGGATCAGACCGGCGGTGAGCTGGCTGTTGTGAGTCAGAGGGGCAGTTTCAGGGAGACAATGGCGTCACGTTAATAGAGTCGCATTGGCAAATGTCAAGAAGGCCAGCACTGGCCAGCGCTTTCCTTCGATAGCTCAGCTGGTAGAGCGGAGGACTGTAGTGTGTTGCGAACCTGTCATCCTTAGGTCGCCGGTTCAATTCCGGCTCGAAGGAGTCAGCGCCTCCCTTTTGGAAACACTGCGCATTCGGCGGCACCAGGAGCCCAGCAACGCCGACAAAGTGACAGAGAAACGGCGTGTCGCAACGCACGTGACAGACGTGTGGGCGGAAGGCCTTTTCCCCTCTGCAAAGAGAATGCAGTAGTCGCTTGTCTCCCTGCTGCGGTTGCACCCGACGGCCAGCAGAGCGTGCGCGTGTTCAGCGGGGACGCACGCAAGGCTTCTCGTTCAGCGGGGACGCACGCAAGGCTTCTCGCTGACTGCGAGCAAATGAAGGCTTGCATCAGTCAGGCAGGGCTCCGCGACGCGACGTCACGTCACGGCGGTGCTGGCTGCGCAAAGGTTGAAGTCGTCTCGAACTGGAGTCAGTGATCGCCGACTCCTCAACACTTTTTGTGCGGTCGTCGTGGCTTTCCACCCCGCCGGAGCCCAGAGGCTGTCGCTGCCCCGGCACGTCGGTCCGAGCGACACTCGCGCAGTGATTGGTCCGCGCCTCGACGGAGGCCAGGTTTTCCGGCGCGACCCTGAGTGACGCTGCTGGGAGCCGTCTGCGTAACAAGTGAGAAGCTGTGCCCGGTTGACGTCGGGGAATTAGCTCACGTGGTAGAGCGCTCGCTTCGCAGGCGAGCGGTAGCGGGATCGATGCCCGCATTCTCCACTCCATTTTGAAAGCGGACGTGTCCAATCTGGCTCTGCGGTGTTCCACAGACCCAAACCGTTTGCGTGCTCTGCCTCACCCCGGGGCATCGGGAAGGACGAAATGCTGTCCGTTTCAGCCGATAGGGCGCGCCGCCCACTTCTTGCCAAGCGTCGGGAAGACGTCCAGCTGAGTGATGAAAGCAAACGCCGAGAAGGCTGATGTTTTCCCTGATGTTGAAAGTTAGTCCCTTGAAAGGATCAGTCTCTCGGAGCCAACAAGAGCCACCGATGCAGGAGTCAGAGCGCGAAGAACGGTGCGCGTCAGGCGACCGGAGAAGAGGAGGAAATGGAGCCTTTCGAATTCGCCCAGAACAGCGCCTCACCGAAATGTCGACTTTCCGGCACTTCTGGTGTGGCCTGGCGTATTGTGTCGCTCCAGTTTTTCATGACCTCGGCCTTGGCAAGGATCAGACCGGCGGTGAGCTGACCGACGTGAGTCAGAGCGACAGTTTCAGGGAGACAACGGCTGCATGTTAATAGAGCCGCATTGGCAAATGTCAACAAGGCAGTGTCCAGCTGCAGCTTTCCTTCGATCGCTCTGCTGATAGAGCGCAAGGCTGTAGCGTGTTGTGAATCTGTCCTCCTTAGGTCGCAGCTTCAATTCCGGCTAGAAGGAGTCGCCGCCTCCCTTTTGGAAATGCCGCGCGTTCGGCGGCACCGGGAGCCCAGCAACGCCGACAAAGTGACAGAGAAACGGCGTGTCGCAACGCACGTGACAGACGTGTGGGCGGAAGGCCTTTTCTCCTCTGCAAAGAGAATGCAGTGGCTTGTCTCCCTGCTGCGGTTGCACCCGACGGCCAGCAGGGCACGCGCGTGTTCAGCAGCGACGCACGCAAGGCTTCTCGCTGACCGCGAGCAAATGAAGGCTTGTATCGGTCAGGCAGGGCTCCGCGACGTCACGTCACGGCGGTGCCGGCTGCGCAAAGGTTGAAGTCGTCTCGACCTGGAGTCAGCGATCGCCGACTCCTCAGCAATTTTTGTCCGGTCGACGAGGCTTTCCACCCTGCCGGAGCCCAGAGGCTGCCGCTGCCCCGGCACTTGGATCTGAGCGAACCCCGGGCAGTGTTTGGTCCGCGGCACGTCACGCAGTGACGGTGCAGGGCGTCCTGTGCGAAACAAATGAGAATGCGTGCACCCCAGGCGGTGGGGAATTAGCTCAAGTGGTTGAGCGCTCGCTTTGCATGCGAGAGGTGGCGGGATCGATGCCCGCGTTCTCCGCTCCCTTTTGAAACTGCAGGTGTCCACTGTGGCTCAGCGGTCTTCCCCAGGCCCGAAACGTTTGCGTGCAGTGCCTCCCTCCGAGAGATCGGGGAGAAAGAAAGTCTGTCCGTTTCGGCCCAAAGCGGGCACCTCCCCCTTGTGTCGGGAAGATGGCCACCTGAGTAGCGAAAGCAAACTCGCGAGAAGTTGAGGTTCTCTCCGATATTGAAAGCGAGGCCCTCGTAAGGATCAGTCGCTCGGAGCCAACGAGAGCCGCAGGTGCTGGAGTTAGGGCGAAGGCAGTGTGGAGCGTGAAGAACGCAGCAGGTCAGGCGACCGGAGAGGAGACGGAATTTTAGCGTTTCGAATTCTCCGGTGCGGCCTGTCGTGTCGGGTGGCTCCAGGTCCACGCTGTATTGGACTTTGCGAGGATCAGACCGGCGGTGAGCTGGCTGTTGTGAGTCAGAGGGGCAGTTTCAGGGAGACAATGGCGTCACGTTAATAGAGTCGCATTGGCAAATGTCAAGAAGGCCAGCACTGGCCAGCGCTTTCCTTCGATAGCTCAGCTGGTAGAGCGGAGGACTGTAGTGTGTTGCGAACCTGTCATCCTTAGGTCGCCGGTTCAATTCCGGCTCGAAGGAGTCAGCGCCTCCCTTTTGGAAACACTGCGCATTCGGCGGCACCAGGAGCCCAGCAACGCCGACAAAGTGACAGAGAAACGGCGTGTCGCAACGCACGTGACAGACGTGCGGGCGGAAGGCCTTTTCCCCTCTGCAAAGAGAATGCAGTAGTCGCTTGTCTCCCTGCTGCGGTTGCACCCGACGGCCAGCAGAGCGTGCGCGTGTTCAGCGGGGACGCACGCAAGGCTTCTCGCTGACTGCGAGCAAATGAAGGCTTGCATCAGTCAGGCAGGGCTCCGCGACGTGACGTCACGTCACGGCGGTGCTGGCTGCGCAAAGATTGAAGTCGTCTCGAACTGGAGTCAGTGATCGCCGACTCCTCAACACTTTTTGTGCGGTCGTCGTGGGTTTCCACCCCGCCGGAGCCCAGAGGCTGTCGCTGCCCCGGCACGTCGGTCCGAGCGACACTCGCGCAGTGATTGGTCCGCGCCTCGACGGAGGCCAGGTTTTCCGGCGCGACCCTGAGTGACGCTGCTGGGAGCCGTCTGCGTAACAAGTGAGAAGCTGTGCCCGGTTGACGTCGGGGAATTAGCTCACGTGGTAGAGCGCTCGCTTCGCAGGCGAGCGGTAGCGGGATCGATGCCCGCATTCTCCACTCCATTTTGAAAGCGGACGTGTCCAATCTGGCTCTGCGGTGTTCCACAGACCCAAACCGTTTGCGTGCTCTGCCTCACCCCGGGGCATCGGGAAGGACGAAATGCTGTCCGTTTCAGCCGATAGGGCGCGCCGCCCTCTTCTTGCCAAGCGTCGCGAAGACGTCCAGCTGAGTGATGAAAGCAAACGCCGAGAAGGCTGATGTTTTCCCTGATGTTGAAAGTTAGTCCCTTGAAAGGATCAGTCTCTCGGAGCCAACAAGAGCCACCGATGCAGGAGTCAGAGCGCGAAGAACGGTGCGCGTCAGGCGACCGGAGAAGAGGAGGAAATGGAGCCTTTCGAATTCGCCCAGAACAGCGCCTCACCGAAATGTCGACTTTCCGGCACTTCTGGTGTGGCCTGGCGTATTGTGTCGCTCCAGTTCTTCATGACCTCGGCCTTGGCAAGGATCAGACCGGCGGTGAGCTGACCGACGTGAGTCAGAGCGACAGTTTCAGGGAGACAACGGCTGCATGTTAATAGAGCCGCATTGGCAAATGTCAACAAGGCAGTGTCCAGCTGCAGCTTTCCTTCGATCACTCTGCTGATAGAGCGCAAGGCTGTAGCGTGTTGTGAATCTGTCCTCCTTAGGTCGCAGCTTCAATTCCGGCTAGAAGGAGTCGCCGCCTCCCTTTTGGAAATGCCGCGCGTTCGGCGGCACCGGGAGCCCAGCAACGCCGACAAAGTGACAGAGAAACGGCGTGTCGCAATGCACGTGACAGACGTGTGGGCGGAAGGCCTTTTCTCCTCTGCAAAGAGAATGCAGTGGCTTGTCTCCCTGCTGCGGTTGCACCCGACGGCCAGCAGGGCACGCGCGTGTTCAGCAGCGACGCACGCAAGGCTTCTCGCTGACCGCGAGCAAATGAAGGCTTGTATCGGTCAGGCAGGGCTCCGCGACGTCACGTCACGGCGGTGCCGGCTGCGCAAAGGTTGAAGTCGTCTCGACCTGGAGTCAGCGATCGCCGACTCCTCAGCAATTTTTGTCCGGTCGACGAGGCTTTCCACCCTGCCGGAGCCCAGAGGCTGCCGCTGCCCCGGCACTTGGATCTGAGCGAACCCCGGGCAGTGTTTGGTCCGCGGCACGTCACGCAGTGACGGTGCAGGGCGTCCTGTGCGAAACAAATGAGAATGCGTGCACCCCAGGCGGTGGGGAATTAGCTCAAGTGGTTGAGCGCTCGCTTTGCATGCGAGAGGTGGCGGGATCGATGCCCGCGTTCTCCGCTCCCTTTTGAAACTGCAGGTGTCCACTGTGGCTCAGCGGTCTGCCCCAGGCCCGAAACGTTTGCGTGCAGTGCCTCCCTCCGAGAGATCGGGGAGAAAGAAAGTCTGTCCGTTTCGGCCCAAAGCGGGCACCTCCCCCTTGTGTCGGGAAGATGGCCACCTGAGTAGCGAAAGCAAACTCGCGAGAAGTTGAGGTTCTCTCCGATATTGAAAGCGAGGCCCTCGTAAGGATCAGTCGCTCGGAGCCAAGGAGAGCCGCAGGTGCTGGAGTTAGGGCGAAGGCAGTGTGGAGCGTGAAGAACGCAGCAGGTCAGGCGACCGGAGAGGAGACGGAATTTTAGCGTTTCGAATTCTCCGGTGCGGCCTGTCGTGTCGGGTGGCTCCAGGTCCACGCTGTATTGGACTTTGCGAGGATCAGACCGGCGGTGAGCTGGCTGTTGTGAGTCAGAGGGGCAGTTTCAGGGAGACAATGGCGTCACGTTAATAGAGTCGCATTGGCAAATGTCAAGAAGGCCAGCACTGGCCAGCGCTTTCCTTCGATAGCTCAGCTGGTAGAGCGGAGGACTGTAGTGTGTTGCGAACCTGTCATCCTTAGGTCGCCGGTTCAATTCCGGCTCGAAGGAGTCAGCGCCTCCCTTTTGGAAACACTGCGCATTCGGCGGCACCGGGAGCCCAGCAACGCCGACAAAGTGACAGAGAAACGGCGTGTCGCAACGCACGTGACAGACGTGTGGGCGGAAGGCCTTTTCCCCTCTGCAAAGAGAATGCAGTAGTCGCTTGTCTCCCTGCTGCGGTTGCACCCGACGGCCAGCAGAGCGTGCGCGTGTTCAGCGGGGACGCAGGCAAGGCTTCTCGTTCAGCGGGGACGCACGCAAGGCTTCTCGCTGACTGCGAGCAAATGAAGGCTTGCATCAGTCAGGCAGGGCTCCGCGACGCGACGTCACGTCACGGCGGTGCCTGCTGCGCAAAGGTTGAAGTCGTCTCGAACTGGAGTCAGTGATCGCCGACTCCTCAACACTTTTTGTGCGGTCGTCGTGGCTTTCCACCCCGCCGGAGCCCAGAGGCTGTCGCTGCCCCGGCACGTCGGTCCGAGCGACACTCGCGCAGTGATTGGTCCGCGCCTCGACGGAGGCCAGGTTTTCCGGCGCGACCCTGAGTGACGCTGCTGGGAGCCGTCTGCGTAACAAGTGAGAAGCTGTGCCCGGTTGACGTCGGGGAATTAGCTCACGTGGTAGAGCGCTCGCTTCGCAGGCGAGCGGTAGCGGGATCGATGCCCGCATTCTCCACTCCATTTTGAAAGCGGACGTGTCCAATCTGGCTCTGCGGTGTTCCACAGACCCAAACCGTTTGCGTGCTCTGCCTCACCCCGGGGCATCGGGAAGGACGAAATGCTGTCCGTTTCAGCCGATAGGGCGCGCCGCCCACTTCTTGCCAAGCGTCGGGAAGACGTCCAGCTGAGTGATGAAAGCAAACGCCGAGAAGGCTGATGTTTTCCCTGATGTTGAAAGTTAGTCCCTTGAAAGGATCAGTCTCTCGGAGCCAACAAGAGCCACCGATGCAGGAGTCAGAGCGCGAAGAACGGTGCGCGTCAGGCGACCGGAGAAGAGGAGGAAATGGAGCCTTTCGAATTCGCCCAGAACAGCGCCTCACCGAAATGTCGACTTTCCGGCACTTCTGGTGTGGCCTGGCGTATTGTGTCGCTCCAGTTTTTCATGACCTCGGCCTTGGCAAGGATCAGACCGGCGGTGAGCTGACCGACGTGAGTCAGAGCGACAGTTTCAGGGAGACAACGGCTGCATGTTAATAGAGCCGCATTGGCAAATGTCAACAAGGCAGTGTCCAGCTGCAGCTTTCCTTCGATCGCTCTGCTGATAGAGCGCAAGGCTGTAGCGTGTTGTGAATCTGTCCTCCTTAGGTCGCAGCTTCAATTCCGGCTAGAAGGAGTCGCCGCCTCCCTTTTGGAAATGCCGCGCGTTCGGCGGCACCGGGAGCCCAGCAACGCCGACAAAGTGACAGAGAAACGGCGTGTCGCAACGCACGTGACAGACGTGTGGGCGGAAGGCCTTTTCTCCTCTGCAAAGAGAATGCAGTGGCTTGTCTCCCTGCTGCGGTTGCACCCGACGGCCAGCAGGGCACGCGCGTGTTCAGCAGCGACGCACGCAAGGCTTCTCGCTGACCGCGAGCAAATGAAGGCTTGTATCGGTCAGGCAGGGCTCCGCGACGTCACGTCACGGCGGTGCCGGCTGCGCAAAGGTTGAAGTCGTCTCGACCTGGAGTCAGCGATCGCCGACTCCTCAGCAATTTTTGTCCGGTCGACGAGGCTTTCCACCCTGCCGGAGCCCAGAGGCTGCCGCTGCCCCGGCACTTGGATCTGAGCGAACCCCGGGCAGTGTTTGGTCCGCGGCACGTCACGCAGTGACGGTGCAGGGCGTCCTGTGCGAAACAAATGAGAATGCGGGCACCCCAGGCGGTGGGGAATTAGCTCAAGTGGTTGAGCGCTCGCTTTGCATGCGAGAGGTGGCGGGATCGATGCCCGCGTTCTCCGCTCCCTTTTGAAACTGCAGGTGTCCACTGTGGCTCAGCGGTCTGCCCCAGGCCCGAAACGTTTGCGTGCAGTGCCTCCCTCCGAGAGATCGGGGAGAAAGAAAGTCTGTCCGTTTCGGCCCAAAGCGGGCACCTCCCCCTTGTGTCGGGAAGATGGCCACCTGAGTAGCGAAAGCAAACTCGCGAGAAGTTGAGGTTCTCTCCGATATTGAAAGCGAGGCCCTCGTAAGGATCAGTCGCTCGGAGCCAAGGAGAGCCGCAGGTGCTGGAGTTAGGGCGAAGGCAGTGTGGAGCGTGAAGAACGCAGCAGGTCAGGCGACCGGAGAGGAGACGGAATTTTAGCGTTTCGAATTCTCCGGTGCGGCCTGTCGTGTCGGGTGGCTCCAGGTCCACGCTGTATTGGACTTTGCGAGGATCAGACCGGCGGTGAGCTGGCTGTTGTGAGTCAGAGGGGCAGTTTCAGGGAGACAATGGCGTCACGTTAATAGAGTCGCATTGGCAAATGTCAAGAAGGCCAGCACTGGCCAGCGCTTTCCTTCGATAGCTCAGCTGGTAGAGCGGAGGACTGTAGTGTGTTGCGAACCTGTCATCCTTAGGTCGCCGGTTCAATTCCGGCTCGAAGGAGTCAGCGCCTCCCTTTTGGAAACACTGCGCATTCGGCGGCACCAGGAGCCCAGCAACGCCGACAAAGTGACAGAGAAACGGCGTGTCGCAACGCACGTGACAGACGTGTGGGCGGAAGGCCTTTTCCCCTCTGCAAAGAGAATGCAGTAGTCGCTTGTCTCCCTGCTGCGGTTGCACCCGACGGCCAGCAGAGCGTGCGCGTGTTCAGCGGGGACGCACGCAAGGCTTCTCGTTCAGCGGGGACGCACGCAAGGCTTCTCGCTGACTGCGAGCAAATGAAGGCTTGCATCAGTCAGGCAGGGCTCCGCGACGCGACGTCACGTCACGGCGGTGCTGGCTGCGCAAAGGTTGAAGTCGTCTCGAACTGGAGTCAGTGATCGCCGACTCCTCAACACTTTTTGTGCGGTCGTCGTGGCTTTCCACCCCGCCGGAGCCCAGAGGCTGTCGCTGCCCCGGCACGTCGGTCCGAGCGACACTCGCGCAGTGATTGGTCCGCGCCTCGACGGAGGCCAGGTTTTCCGGCGCGACCCTGAGTGACGCTGCTGGGAGCCGTCTGCGTAACAAGTGAGAAGCTGTGCCCGGTTGACGTCGGGGAATTAGCTCACGTGGTAGAGCGCTCGCTTCGCAGGCGAGCGGTAGCGGGATCGATGCCCGCATTCTCCACTCCATTTTGAAAGCGGACGTGTCCAATCTGGCTCTGCGGTGTTCCACAGACCCAAACCGTTTGCGTGCTCTGCCTCACCCCGGGGCATCGGGAAGGACGAAATGCTGTCCGTTTCAGCCGATAGGGCGCGCCGCCCACTTCTTGCCAAGCGTCGGGAAGACGTCCAGCTGAGTGATGAAAGCAAACGCCGAGAAGGCTGATGTTTTCCCTGATGTTGAAAGTTAGTCCCTTGAAAGGATCAGTCTCTCGGAGCCAACAAGAGCCACCGATGCAGGAGTCAGAGCGCGAAGAACGGTGCGCGTCAGGCGACCGGAGAAGAGGAGGAAATGGAGCCTTTCGAATTCGCCCAGAACAGCGCCTCACCGAAATGTCGACTTTCCGGCACTTCTGGTGTGGCCTGGCGTATTGTGTCGCTCCAGTTTTTCATGACCTCGGCCTTGGCAAGGATCAGACCGGCGGTGAGCTGACCGACGTGAGTCAGAGCGACAGTTTCAGGGAGACAACGGCTGCATGTTAATAGAGCCGCATTGGCAAATGTCAACAAGGCAGTGTCCAGCTGCAGCTTTCCTTCGATCGCTCTGCTGATAGAGCGCAAGGCTGTAGCGTGTTGTGAATCTGTCCTCCTTAGGTCGCAGCTTCAATTCCGGCTAGAAGGAGTCGCCGCCTCCCTTTTGGAAATGCCGCGCGTTCGGCGGCACCGGGAGCCCAGCAACGCCGACAAAGTGACAGAGAAACGGCGTGTCGCAACGCACGTGACAGACGTGTGGGCGGAAGGCCTTTTCTCCTCTGCAAAGAGAATGCAGTGGCTTGTCTCCCTGCTGCGGTTGCACCCGACGGCCAGCAGGGCACGCGCGTGTTCAGCAGCGACGCACGCAAGGCTTCTCGCTGACCGCGAGCAAATGAAGGCTTGTATCGGTCAGGCAGGGCTCCGCGACGTCACGTCACGGCGGTGCCGGCTGCGCAAAGGTTGAAGTCGTCTCGACCTGGAGTCAGCGATCGCCGACTCCTCAGCAATTTTTGTCCGGTCGACGAGGCTTTCCACCCTGCCGGAGCCCAGAGGCTGCCGCTGCCCCGGCACTTGGATCTGAGCGAACCCCGGGCAGTGTTTGGTCCGCGGCACGTCACGCAGTGACGGTGCAGGGCGTCCTGTGCGAAACAAATGAGAATGCGTGCACCCCAGGCGGTGGGGAATTAGCTCAAGTGGTTGAGCGCTCGCTTTGCATGCGAGAGGTGGCGGGATCGATGCCCGCGTTCTCCGCTCCCTTTTGAAACTGCAGGTGTCCACTGTGGCTCAGCGGTCTTCCCCAGGCCCGAAACGTTTGCGTGCAGTGCCTCCCTCCGAGAGATCGGGGAGAAAGAAAGTCTGTCCGTTTCGGCCCAAAGCGGGCACCTCCCCCTTGTGTCGGGAAGATGGCCACCTGAGTAGCGAAAGCAAACTCGCGAGAAGTTGAGGTTCTCTCCGATATTGAAAGCGAGGCCCTCGTAAGGATCAGTCGCTCGGAGCCAAGGAGAGCCGCAGGTGCTGGAGTTAGGGCGAAGGCAGTGTGGAGCGTGAAGAACGCAGCAGGTCAGGCGACCGGAGAGGAGACGGAATTTTAGCGTTTCGAATTCTCCGGTGCGGCCTGTCGTGTCGGGTGGCTCCAGGTCCACGCTGTATTGGACTTTGCGAGGATCAGACCGGCGGTGAGCTGGCTGTTGTGAGTCAGAGGGGCAGTTTCAGGGAGACAATGGCGTCACGTTAATAGAGTCGCATTGGCAAATGTCAAGAAGGCCAGCACTGGCCAGCGCTTTCCTTCGATAGCTCAGCTGGTAGAGCGGAGGACTGTAGTGTGTTGCGAACCTGTCATCCTTAGGTCGCCGGTTCAATTCCGGCTCGAAGGAGTCAGCGCCTCCCTTTTGGAAACACTGCGCATTCGGCGGCACCAGGAGCCCAGCAACGCCGACAAAGTGACAGAGAAACGGCGTGTCGCAACGCACGTGACAGACGTGCGGGCGGAAGGCCTTTTCCCCTCTGCAAAGAGAATGCAGTAGTCGCTTGTCTCCCTGCTGCGGTTGCACCCGACGGCCAGCAGAGCGTGCGCGTGTTCAGCGGGGACGCACGCAAGGCTTCTCGCTGACTGCGAGCAAATGAAGGCTTGCATCAGTCAGGCAGGGCTCCGCGACGTGACGTCACGTCACGGCGGTGCTGGCTGCGCAAAGATTGAAGTCGTCTCGAACTGGAGTCAGTGATCGCCGACTCCTCAACACTTTTTGTGCGGTCGTCGTGGGTTTCCACCCCGCCGGAGCCCAGAGGCTGTCGCTGCCCCGGCACGTCGGTCCGAGCGACACTCGCGCAGTGATTGGTCCGCGCCTCGACGGAGGCCAGGTTTTCCGGCGCGACCCTGAGTGACGCTGCTGGGAGCCGTCTGCGTAACAAGTGAGAAGCTGTGCCCGGTTGACGTCGGGGAATTAGCTCACGTGGTAGAGCGCTCGCTTCGCAGGCGAGCGGTAGCGGGATCGATGCCCGCATTCTCCACTCCATTTTGAAAGCGGACGTGTCCAATCTGGCTCTGCGGTGTTCCACAGACCCAAACCGTTTGCGTGCTCTGCCTCACCCCGGGGCATCGGGAAGGACGAAATGCTGTCCGTTTCAGCCGATAGGGCGCGCCGCCCTCTTCTTGCCAAGCGTCGCGAAGACGTCCAGCTGAGTGATGAAAGCAAACGCCGAGAAGGCTGATGTTTTCCCTGATGTTGAAAGTTAGTCCCTTGAAAGGATCAGTCTCTCGGAGCCAACAAGAGCCACCAATGCAGGAGTCAGAGCGCGAAGAACGGTGCGCGTCAGGCGACCGGAGAAGAGGAGGAAATGGAGCCTTTCGAATTCGCCCAGAACAGCGCCTCACCGAAATGTCGACTTTCCGGCACTTCTGGTGTGGCCTGGCGTATTGTGTCGCTCCAGTTCTTCATGACCTCGGCCTTGGCAAGGATCAGACCGGCGGTGAGCTGACCGACGTGAGTCAGAGCGACAGTTTCAGGGAGACAACGGCTGCATGTTAATAGAGCCGCATTGGCAAATGTCAACAAGGCAGTGTCCAGCTGCAGCTTTCCTTCGATCACTCTGCTGATAGAGCGCAAGGCTGTAGCGTGTTGTGAATCTGTCCTCCTTAGGTCGCAGCTTCAATTCCGGCTAGAAGGAGTCGCCGCCTCCCTTTTGGAAATGCCGCGCGTTCGGCGGCACCGGGAGCCCAGCAACGCCGACAAAGTGACAGAGAAACGGCGTGTCGCAACGCACGTGACAGACGTGTGGGCGGAAGGCCTTTTCTCCTCTGCAACGAGAATGCAGTGGCTTGTCTCCCTGCTGCGGTTGCACCCGACGGCCAGCAGGGCACGCGCGTGTTCAGCAGCGACACACGCAAGGCTTCTCGCTGACCGCGAGCAAATGAAGGCTTGTATCGGTCAGGCAGGGCTCCGCGACGTCACGTCACGGCGGTGCCGGCTGCGCAAAGGTTGAAGTCGTCTCGACCTGGAGTCAGCGATCGCCGACTCCTCAGCAATTTTTGTCCGGTCGACGAGGCTTTCCACCCTGCCGGAGCCCAGAGGCTGCCGCTGCCCCGGCACTTGGATCTGAGCGAACCCCGGGCAGTGTTTGGTCCGCGGCACGTCACGCAGTGACGGTGCAGGGCGTCCTGTGCGAAACAAATGAGAATGCGGGCACCCCAGGCGGTGGGGAAATAGCTCAAGTGGTTGAGCGCTCGCTTTGCATGCGAGAGGTGGCGGGATCGATGCCCGCGTTCTCCGCTCCCTTTTGAAACTGCAGGTGTCCACTGTGGCTCAGCGGTCTGCCCCAGGCCCGAAACGTTTGCGTGCAGTGCCTCCCTCCGAGAGATCGGGGAGAAAGAAAGTCTGTCCGTTTCGGCCCAAAGCGGGCACCTCCCCCTTGTGTCGGGAAGATGGCCACCTGAGTAGCGAAAGCAAACTCGCGAGAAGTTGAGGTTCTCTCCGATATTGAAAGCGAGGCCCTCGTAAGGATCAGTCGCTCGGAGCCAACGAGAGCCGCAGGTGCTGGAGTCAGGGCGAAGGCAGTGTGGAGCGTGAAGAACGCAGCAGGTCAGGCGACCGGAGAGGAGACGGAATTTTAGCGTTTCGAATTCTCCGGTGCGGCCTGTCGTGTCGGGTGGCTCCAGGTCCACGCTGTATTGGACTTTGCGAGGATCAGACCGGCGGTGAGCTGGCTGTTGTGAGTCAGAGGGGCAGTTTCAGGGAGACAATGGCGTCACGTTAATAGAGTCGCATTGGCAAATGTCAAGAAGGCCAGCACTGGCCAGCGCTTTCCTTCGATAGCTCAGCTGGTAGAGCGGAGGACTGTAGTGTGTTGCGAACCTGTCATCCTTAGGTCGCCGGTTCAATTCTGGCTCGAAGGAGTCAGCGCCTCCCTTTTGGAAACACTGCGCATTCGGCGGCACCAGGAGCCCAGCAACGCCGACAAAGTGACAGAGAAACGGCGTGTCGCAACGCACGTGACAGACGTGTGGGCGGAAGGCCTTTTCCCCTCTGCAAAGAGAATGCAGTAGTCGCTTGTCTCCC